>NC_135816.1:51844759-52153011 GCF_964213995.1 Mustelus asterias
AATGAAAGAATACATGAAATTAAATGGATGAGCAATAGGTTACTGCATAACTTTTAAACATACCTCAAAACACAAGGCTGTCCATTGTAGAAATGTATCTGCAATACATCAGTTCTCCAATTGCAATTAAACATTCAAGTGTACAGAGATAAGCGATCCCCAAAACCGACTTCTACAGTAAAGTTTGTCCAAAACCAATTGTTAGCTGTTGTAACACCCCACCGCAGATACCACCATTATTGTTGTTAATGCAACAATACACATATACCACACATAGAAAAGCATAAGCAAGGAGGTTATGAAGAGCAGGATTCAAACTTGGGTCGCCAAGCCAAGAATCCAATATTTCAGTGATATCATTAAGGGTTGCTTCTAATCTATCTTTTAATTGCATTGAGTTCAGGTCATCCAGATGACTGAAGTAAAAGGCAGCTTTCTTCAATACAATATGTTTCAGAGTCAAGACCTGAATTGCAATGTCAAGCCTATCTAAACTTCAGCAGTGAAAGGTGGACCAGAACCAAACTCAAACTTACAAAGAAGATTTTGGCTCTTTCCATAAAACCAGGGCATTTGAAACATCAAGGGAGATAAATATTTCAAGGTTGTGACGACAGGACAACTTTTTTTTTTGTTTGGGGGGTGGGGGTGAAGGAGGATTGTTAGGAAAGAATACCCAGGTGCCCAGGTCTATAGAGCAAGTTAGATCTGTCGCAGAGTTAGTCACCATATGCAATTCTTCTTTAACAAGTGATATTAAGAAAGCAAATGAAGAGCTTTAATCAAGTGGCTGAGACAGAGACGAAAGAGTCCAATGGGTTTTGGCCAATTCAACTCGAGAATGGCTGGAAGCAGCTTACTTAATTCAATTTTAGGCCCTTCTAATTCATTGTTACTATTTACTGCTGCTACCTGTGTTTGTTTCTTCTGTGCAAATTCTCCCATTTTTTGTTTCATGCTGTCTCTGCGTTGGTTTCTGGGAAGTTTTTCAACTTCACTCTTTACCTAATGTACAACAAGAAAGTACATATTTTAACAGTTAATCTAATAATCTGCATTAATTGCAGAGATTTCAGGATCAAGAACAAGAATGCCCAAGCTATGTATGAAGCCGATGCATACTTATGTTTTTGCTATTTAGCTGTGGCTAAGTAAGATAAATTGTAAAATGTATTTTGATCTTCAATTGCTTTATAGATGATATTAAGTTGTAGCTCAGAGTGCCTTCACAGAGGACACTTAAATTACTCTGCCCGTGTAGAACTGCGATCTTGCAGACAGGAAGATAAGTTCAGTAAGGGCTCAGGAAATCCAAAAGACCACAGAAGATTTTCTAAACTTTGTTTGACCCTTCAATACTTATACCTCCCATGTCGCACAAAGTTGGGACAGTGCATAAACGGTACAAAGTTGGGACAGTGCACAGTGGTACATGCCCATCCACCTCCCCCACCCAAGAGCAATCACGTGCCCACGTGCTGGAGCCGCATTAAACCTAAATTTGTAGTGATGCACCAATGGGGGTAATTGGAACCCATAATAAAAAAAACGATACAGTAAAAATGATTTTTTCCCCCTTTTTTTTTGAAAGGATGCAAGTCCTGCATTCATGCATCAAAAATTTTTACACTCCCCTCCCGCCACGGGAATCGGAGCGGGCGAGGGGCGAACCATGAAAAGGTCCGTTGACATCGGGTGGAATTTTACGGTTTCAGGACCAGCAAGGCCATAAAATCCCATCCTTGGTGTCCTCCTAAAAAGGAAGCATTTCACCACCTCAGTTCTATTACAAAATACACACTATAAATTGACAGTTTTTTTCAATGTGTGTTCAATTGCAAATCATTTTAAAAATGTTTAATGGTACGTTTCAGCCAATTAAAGAAAACATTCTGAATCTTATTGAAGGTTGAATAAACTTCTGATTTCTTTCCCCCAAAAGTATTCTATTGACACTTGAACAGTGAGTTATCATATGAACATATTTTTCCAAAAGAAATCAGAAAGCTAAGTGAAGAGCCAAAGCCCGTAGTGTATCACGGCTGGAGAGAGTTGAAGTGGTTGGAGCAAATAGGAGATAAATCTAGCAGTAAATCGGCCACGGCCTATATCCAAGTTGTTAGGAGCACAGATTAAGGGAGGCAATGAATTCCAGTTTCGAAGTTGTCAAAAATGAACAAAGCAGGAGATGTTGTTTTGTGTCTCAACTTCCACATGACAAGGATGGAAGTGTGCTTAGGACAACTTATTTGCAGCTCAATGATCAGCGATATGATATGATACAATATCAGTCAGTGATATGGTACTAGAGAAAGAGAGGAAGAGAAGAAAATCTGGAAGCAAGAAATGAGTGAACGATTGCAGAACAAACCAGCCTTCGCTTGCATTGTGTCCAGAAGCACAGAAATGGTTAAAAGAGCCTCTTCAGGTGCAAGAATCTTCTCTGCCATAAGTAATTCTTTGTTCAAGAGTGGTCAGAATGCAGAATTCAGTGTCATAGATTGTATTAGAATATTTTAAGGGAAGGTTTGCTGCATAAAGGGAGAAGGGAATAGAGGTATATGGGCCCGAGTTAAGAGTGAATTACAGTGGGATAGGCTTGTGTGGAGCATAAATGACTGTCTAGACCAATTGTGCCAAACGGCCTGTTGGTGCTGTACATGCTATGTATTTCTATTTGTTGTGTAAGATTGAAGATGGGACAGAAGTAGGATATCTGCGTGACTTGGAAGAAAGCTGCAATCTTAATAAATAGATTAATTATATTGCTCACTTTGCATCCAAAAAGGTTCCCACCTTTCTACCATGCCCTAGGTAGGATTTCTCTGTAGTACAGATAGTATACTTTTTCCACAGCGTATATACTACACTTACCATTGGTCCTGCTTGCCATTGTAAAGCTCCTCATTCAAAGTTTGCCATATATTTACCAATGAGAGATTTTTTTAAAAAATCTTCCATCTCCAGTAACAACGAGGACTTCGACTGGGGTAACCAGCATAGGAGTTTGGTATTGTACCAGAAAAGCTGCACAACCAAGGATGACTGGCTACATCCACTGTGGCGTGAATAGCTTTATGGTGCCACATTCTTAGTGTACACTTGGCCCCACCCCTCCCACTCCAAACCACCTCACATCCTTTAATGTGAGCTATTGCTGGAGATGAAATCTTAGCCATCATGGAACAAAAATCTAAACACGTGATCAGCTTCATTACAATTACTGCATTATTGAGGTGGTTACAATAATTAGTTTGCATATCTCCTCTAACATTTCCCAAATAATAACATCTAAATAGTTATGAGTATAACGCACTTACAGGAGGTGTTGTGCTAGCTATCCTCACACTGATGTCTCATATACTGCATGGTTAGGCATACTATGATCACAGGTGGAGGACAGGTACCCCAAAGGAGGATGGAAAATCATAGAAAGTATGCTGCTCTTATACACATTAAAATAGTGAGACACTGCCAGAGATACAGGGCAAATAGTTGATCTAATTGTAGATCTTTGATACACCTAAGCATCGAGAACACCTAAGCATAGAGAAAAACACAAGCATCGCAAACATATTACCAAATACCAACTCTAGTACTAAAAGGTTAAGATGTGCATGTGATCTGCAGCTCTGGGGTAACTGTCGTTAAATCAAGTATTTCATTTACCATTGACAAAAAAAGGAAATTACAATACTTTACAGGCACAAAGATCAAACATACATGATCATGTACTCATTAAAATCTTAACAGGAAACCTTACATCCTGTGCACTTTTAACAATTTATTTGTTTTCACACTAGAAAGTTAGAAAAAGAATGAAATCAGCAAAATATCAGAAACACAGTAACCAAAAGGCGATAAGTTAGCTAGCAGAGAGTAGTTTCAGTACACAGTTCACCACTCTCAGTCCATACAAGCAAGAATTTAAACCCAAAGTCCAATGCTCACGAGTTATGCATGCTGTCTGCGTTTGGACTTTAAGTAACTTGCAGGTTTTGCTTTGCCTCTTTTTGATTAACTTAACAATTAAAGAGAAAGGCAGCCTGAGAGATCAAGGATAGATTAAACTTGCTATTCTAAATAACGGCAATCAATAAATCATCTCAGACACACATGTTAGAAATGTAACACGTTCCAATTACATTTCAAGCTTGAACAAAATTTCAATGCTGGCTTGCTGGAAAGCTTTCAACTTGACATGGCACTTGATCTAATTTATTAATCTTTACCTCTTTCTTCTGGGTTTTCAGCTGGTCAATGAACTTAGAATATTCCTTTTCTTGCTCAGCTTTGATGCGTTTGGCTTCATCGCGCAGCCGGTTTGTGTGCTCCTGTTCCATTTTCTCAATCTGTTGCTTTTGCTGTCTTTCCAGATTTTCCAACTCCGTGTCAAAGAACTTCTTCTTCGCCTGTGGACAAAAGCAATCAACTGTTCAGACGGCATTTATTATTAGAAATGAATAACTGACAGAAAAGAAAGACAGCCGACTCAATTAAAAGGAAGAGCGGGGGCAGGATTTTCCGTGCAACCTGGTGCGTGTTCCCTGGAGGTGGATGCGGACCGTCACTGGCTGGTGGGCGGGATCTTCTGGTCCCGTCATTGTCAATGGGGTTGAATGCACTCCGCACTGCCAGAAAAGCCATGGTGGGGTGCGCCATTGGCGGGACCAGAAGATCCCGCTGGCATGAATGTCCAGAAAGTTTCAGCCTTTGTCACCAAATATTTACTTCCTAAATAATTTCTGAAAAGGTTTTCATAAAGAATATACTAGAAAAAGCTGAAGGGTGGAACCAACCCTTAACTATGCGCCTTAAAATGCCCTGTGTTTAGGAAAGCAGATTTTAAGAAAGTATGGCGTGGTCTGGGCCGGTATGGCCTGGGTTTGTACACAAAGTGAAAACAGAAATTTACACAATGAAGGCTACATGCATGTGCCTGATAACAAGATGGCATTTCAATGCGCAGTAGCCTGAGTCTGCACGGGTACAAAGGATGTCACTTCCAACTGGGCAGTGCAAGTCCAAGATGGGATGTGAGATGCTTTTAACTTGTGAAGCACCGGCTCAGAGGAAGCTGCAGCAAAGCCACTAAAGTCTATGAATATGTCAACGTAGAACGGCCAAAAATATTACACAACGTTTTTTTTAAAAAAGGCAAGTGACATGACGGAGAGCAGGAGCACCAGGAGAGAGGACTTCCACCTTTCCTCCACAGGTAGCTGCAGACCCCCAGGCTGCACCACCAACTTTCATTGCTAAGAAACATTTTGCTTGCTGCTGATCTGAACCCAAAATGCCACCCCCCCCTTGCAAGCTGCAAGGCTGAGGTGGGTGCGGTGACTGGGTCTGTCCCTGTGCCACCAACCAGCATTAGGTAGTGAGTTGGAAACATTTGGGGCAAAGGCAGAGGTGCTCTCTCTCCTTTAACAGTGGCTTGTAGGTTTACTTGCACCTTTTTTAGTAAAATGAAGGAAATCTGTCAATTTTTCCAAGTTGAAAGTATTGGTACAAAGCTTGTGTGAAAAGTTACCTTGTTCTCGCAAATTATTATTTGAAGAGCATTTAATGTGGATTTTACTAGAATTGAGACTGGGAAGGATAAAGGGGCTCAGAAACAGAAGAAGCATTAAAGCCACAATTTCAGGTCCTAGTGACAGCACAAGCATTGTAATCGCCTTTGCTGCTGTTCATAGACCCTTGCTTAAAAAACCTTCAACTACCAGCAGTCTAACGCTTCCCAATCTTCCCAATTCTGAGACGAATCTGTGAAGGTGCCATCAACTGAAATGCGGGCTTCCAATTAACTCTTGGACAGATCGTGCAAACGGTCAGCATAATCAGGTGGCTAGCTATCTCTCGTGGAAAGTTGGCTTTATCTAGTTATCCAAGAACAGCTGCATTTTGAGTCTCATCACACAAAATGAAAAGCAGCAAACGTTAGAAAGGAAAGTGAGGCATTAAGACAAATCATACATTCATCTCCTGCTCAAAACGGCGAAGCATTTGCTCCAACTGTTGTTGCGATTTGAAATTGAGTTGAGTTTGAGCCCGGTGTTCCTCCTTCTGAAGTAACCGCAACTCTCGCAGCTCCTGACGCCTGCCGATTTAAAAAGAAAACGGACAATCATGCAATGCTTCCACACGATGGACTATAGTTCGGGCAACTTTAGAATGAGCCTTACTTTCCTAAATTTCTCTGCTCTCCTTTGCCACAAAAATGCAACCATAGCTAATCTTCAAAATACCAACAGAATTATGTACAGAATTAAAACCATGCAATTCTTTTCTCTATTCAGCTTCATATTGCAAAGCTGTTTCCAATGGTCTACACTTCCCATTATATCATACAACATTTACAAATTTGCTCAAGCAAATCAAAGGTAAATCCTTTAATTTGAAATAAAATGTTGCAAGTAGATTATGAAGTTATTAGAAGCTATTTGTTCAATAGATATAAAGCCTTATAGGTAAAAAAAATGTTTTCACATGCCTTAGGAATCGCATTTCCTCAGTTTTTTTCTCATCCTCCCCAATAATTTTCGATGTTGTGACACTCACTTCCACTCCATCTACAACAAATTTTCTTGTTCGTTTCAGAGTTTTATTGTTTGCCTTGTTAGTCTACACCAATACACAAAAACATTAATTTAAAATTGCACAAAGTGAAGCCCACTTCAACTGGTTCATTGCATTCTCTCAGTAGTAAATATGGAACATCTATTTTTATACCTTTTCATAATTTTGACAATTTCCTAAAAACATAATACACATCCTGGTTGTTCCTGGCAGCATGGTGGCACAGTGGTTAGCACTGCTGCCTCACAATGCTAGGGACCCGGGTTCGATTCCCAGCTTGAGTCACTGTCTGTGTGGAGTTTGCACATTCTCCCTGGGTCTGCATGGGTTTCCTTCAGGTGCTCCAGTTTCCTCCCACAGTCCAAAGATGTGCGGGTTAGGTGGATTGGCCATGTTAAATTGACCCTTACGTGGGACCAGCAAGATAAATGGAGTTACGGGGATAGGACCCGGGTGGAATTGTTGTCAGTGCAGACTCGATGGGCCAAATGGCCTCCTTCTGCACTGTAGGGATTCTATGGATTTTATCATGAGGTACTTTTGGCCATGGATTCATTTCTCTTACACTGCCCCTATCAGCATCAAGGCTAGAAGCCAGCAGTTAGGAGTTTTGAGTATTTTATTATCTGTGGACAATCATCTCAATTTTATTGCCAGGATGTCTTTGTTTAATGAAACCTATTCACTCAAATTGCTGGACAACAATGAAAATGGCTCATTGTTCATTTTGCAAAGTCATAAAAATCAACAGTGAATGTGTGAATTTCCAATATGCACTGTCAGTTACCAAATGTTAATAAAATTACTCCCAACCCAGAGTTAAAATTATATGCCTTTCACGAAAAATAAATTTCCGCAAGCAAACAATCAATACGGTTTTTGTGCCTTGTATTACCAAAAGTCTTTTGTGTCAGATGTATTTTACAACCATGGGGCTGTTTTTCACAGGAGAAAACGACTGGTGAGAAAACATTTGGGATCAGTTTGTACATCTTACATTAGTCATTCAAAATGGATGACAATCCTGCCTCCTCATTATTAAAATGTGAGATGGCAGCTGAGGCACTTTGTCTGGCTTGGAGCTCCTGGATCTAGGTAGGAATTATATCATGGAGGATACAAGTTGCAGTCATATTAATTTTGGGGAGTTTAGATTGCGGCTAATGTTATTTTTCTTTCTTGATATTCTATGCCGTTTACTTCACGAGATGATTTATTATTTAACAATGTCACTGATCATTATTGATTGATATTTATCGGCAAAAGAACTTGAGATATATAAAACTCGAGAATCTTTCAGTTTTCACCCACTGTGGCCAATATACATTCGAATTAATAGAACGCTTTGAGCATTTGGGACTCTTGGTTTCCACATGTAGCAACCCCCCCACCAAAAAAATTGCATTCTGTTTACTATGGGCAAGAAAAGATACTTCTATTTTACACAAAGCAACTGTTTCATTTTGGGGAAAATAAAAGCTGGCAGATGCTTTGCATGACCATTCATTGTCATTTGGAGAAAGCCCACAACCAGAAAAGGATAAATCAACCCTTAGTACACTACATCTAGATCTTTCAAATCTTACACGGCTGAAATACAAATGGAAATAAACTCGATCTGTTACTCCAGCTGCAGGTTAAGGTTCCAGGCTTTCTGCCTTCCAGATATATGTGGAAAACGTACTGACAAATGACATCAATGCCAAATAAGCTAACTGGACTAAGAAACCCAAGGACTCAAATCCAGTTCAGTGGAGGGAAATCTTCTGAAATTAACAGAGCTAAACAGAACTGATCCACAATGATAATAGAAATTTCAGTTGCAAGTATATTCTGTTATTATTATTGATCTACTTGAAGGACAATACATTTCAAAAATTGGGATTGTGTCAAGGCTAGTAAGAGAGCGAATTTATTACCCATGCTAAAAATTTTGTCAAGACCAAAGTTTCTTACCCGTATTGATAGAGAGCCACTTTCCTTGATATCAGCTGAAAGGGAAATATTCAAGTCAATGCTATCGGAAACAGATACGCTACCCGAGTCAGAATCCCTCCTGGACTGTATGTTGGTGGAATCTACTGCTCCATTGAGCATCAGTGAATCTTGAACCAGAGTGATTTGTTTATCAGATTTACATTCTTTTTCGTTTTTGGCAAGCGATTCCTTTTCATTCTTTGAATCAACAGTGTCCACAGAAATCGGCGCATCATTTGGCTGGAGAGTCTCGGAATTGTCTGTCAAACTTTGTTTGGTGGAATTCTGTTCCGATACCTTGTTCGCTTCTGAACTTTGTGCAGGAGTTGTTATGGCCGCATTTGGTTTCCCATCATTTGTCTGCAAGTCCGTCTCAGATTTGTCTTTTGCACATGAGCTAACTTTAGCATCATCAATTCCAGAGTCTGAGCTGCTAGTCTTCACCGAGTTCTCGCTCTCTGCTTTGTCACTGTCACCGCTGCATATACCCTCGTCCAATAGTCCTTCACTGGACTTATCAGCCTGAGCCTTTGCAACTTCAGGTGCAGCACCATTGGTTTCTAAAGGCTGTAGGATCTTGGGAGGTTTCTCTGCTTCCAGGCTGATTTGGCTCAGTTCAGAGGGACCACGTGTGTGACCTGGAAGAGGCTAAAGAACAACACTTGGATTTTACTTGGGCAGGAATCCAACCAGTTACGACTCTTTAGTTGTCGAAAGTCTGACAATATGTTTATTGCATTTTGGTTGCAAGATGAGAATAAAGTTTTATAACATTATATTTTTGTACCAACACACTTTCTACTTCACATGATAAAAAGTACAATCCTAAATATAACCATTTGAATGCACTACCATAGAATACAGTGCAAAAGAGGCCCTTCAGCCCCATTGAGTCTGCACTGACACACCTGACCTCCCACCTAATCCCATTTACCAGCGCTTGGTCTTGTGCATCTGCATATGCACACATACTTTAGAAGTTACATTCACATTATAATACAAAAAATAGTAGAATAGAATTAAGCAGGCATAAAACTGAAGTCTCAAGTAGAGCATTTATCTAGCTAACTTGATTTGATTGAAAATGATTGCATTGCAAACTGACAGGACATTCAGTGCTGCAGCATTCTATAATATACAAAATGATTTACCCCATCTTTGAAAGATTTTATTGTCCTACTCCTCTGCTCTTTCCCCGCAGCCCTGCAATTTTATTTTTTTCCTTTTTAAATATACATTCAATTTCCTTTTGAAAGTGATTACATCGAATCTACTTCCGGTAATCTTTCAAGCAGTACATTCGAGATCATAAGTTGGTGCATTAAAAAAGCCCACCTTTCTGAATCTATCAATTATCATTGTCAGATATTGCCACTGGAAAACAGTTTCTCCCTATCTATTGTAACAGAATCCTGAACAATTTTGAACACCTCCATTAACCTCCCTGCTCTGAGAGCAATCCTAGCCTCGCTAGTCTCTCCACATGACTAATTATTCTATCCCCGATAATCAAATCTCCAAAGCCTCAACGTTATTCCTAAACTGTGATACCCGGAAGTCAACACAATGCTCAAGTGAGGCCTAACTAGACCAATTTTTAAAAATTAGCACAACTTTGTTGCTTTGGGCAAATTATTATAAGCACTATTTTAAAATGGAGTCTCTCAAAGATAAAGAAAAGTAAATTACGCTGTAATTTCACTGAGATATTAAAAGTTGCTTTCAAATGCACTCCAAAATTGCTTCTTATTCATACATACGCACTCCTATGCAGTCTTGCCAGACTACATCAATGCAGCTTTGTCTCAGTCTGGCTCAGATTTAGAATTTGGAACACAACTCTAAAAGTAGACGTTAGTTCAATTTGCACTTACTGATAATGGTTCTGATGAGTCATCATCTTCTGCTTCCTCTCGATTGTCTTCTATTTCCTCCATCACTTCAGCTTTTGCCTCTGCCACCAATTCCCTGAGTGGTTTATTACTGCTGACGCTGCTCACAAAAGGGTGCTGTTAAAACAAGAGAGAGATGATAGCGACTAGGTCAATTCAGTTGCTACCCCACACGACTGCATTTAAATCAATTTCTGGACCTCACTCAATGGCAATTTTCACACAGTTCCAGATTGTGTGTTCCGCTCAGTTTCTTTTTTTAGGGGATAAGTTTAAGCATAAAGTGAACAGCAACAGGTTAATCACCGGGCATCGTAAAAGTGAATATTTAAAACTCGGGCCGCTGCAGGAACGCCAACCTCCACACGCCCCCAACCACAAGATGAGAGCAGGTCAAAATCAAGAGTTCTGATTCTATTAAAAAGATGCAACAGCTTCATAAATTGCACGCGTCACTAACTTTTATGGGAATTCAGTACAAAGCATATACACAACATCGCTACAAGTTTTCACCCTTCTAGTGTGATTTTGTAAGTCTAAAGACAAAAAACACACTGGCACTTGAGACTGCATTAATGAGCAGTTAAAACAGTACAATACACAGAGGGAAAAATACATTTGATTCCTGGCTTGGGTCACTGTCTGTGCAGGGTCTGCACATCCTCCCCGTGTCTGCGAGGGTTTTCTACGGTACTCCGGTTTCCTCCCACAGTCCAAATATGTGCTGGTTAGGTGCATTGGCCATGCTAAATTCTCCCTCAGTGTATCCGAACAGGAGCTGGAGTGTGGCGACTAGCAGATTTTCATAGTAACTTCATTGCAGTGTTAATGTAAGCCTACTTGTACACTAATAAATAAACTTTAAAATTCGATGTCAACTTATTCATTCTATTCAAAATTAACCAACATTATTCATCAAGGATGATGAATGGCCAGTATGATTTAGCAGGTTCTAAAATAAAAATGCTCCAAAAACACAATCATGTTGAGAGTGAGTCTTGGGCCTAGTGCTGGCATACCTACTTCTGAGGCGAGATGCAGGGTGCAAACCTCACTGGAGACAGTATTAGTGAGTAGAGATCGCAGATTGACAAATTTGGATTGGCATGCAACTGATACTCACTCACATCAATGAGTATGGGTGCCCTACACCCTTCCATTGTATGGGTTTTGGGAGCCCATGAAACTATTCGTAGCAGAGAACCAGCCACTTTAAACCAAATGAAGTTGAATGGTTACGCCAAGGAGCATTTACATTGTGGCCTGTTAGCCAACCTGTAAATCATTCCACGCTACTGTCCAAGGGGAGTGTGAATGTATGAAAATAAACGTAATAGATAGTAATAGAGATGTGGATGTACTGTCCATGGGGATGGTGCCAGAGGACTGGAGAATGGCGAATGTTGTTCCTCTCTTTAAGAAAGGGAATAGAAATGACCCCGGTAATTATAGACCGGTTAGTCTTACTTCGGTGGTTGGTAAATTGATGGAAAAGGTCCTTAGAGATGGGATTTATGACCATTTAGAAAGATGCGGATTAATCCGGGATAGTCAGCACGGATTCGTGAAGGGCAAGTCGTGCCTCACAAATTTGATAGAATTTTTTGAGGAGGTAACTAAGTGTGTTGATGAAGGTAGGGCAGTTGATGTCATATACATGGATTTTAGTAAGGCGTTTGATAAGGTCCCCCATGGTCGGCTTAGGATGAAAGTGAGGAGGTGTGGGATAGAGGGAAAGTTGGCCGATTGGATAGGTAACTGGCTGTCTGATCGAAGACAGAGGGTGGTGGTGGATGGAAAATTTTCGGATTGGAGGCAGGTTGCTAGCGGAGTGCCGCAGGGATCAGTGCTTGGCCCTCTGCTCTTTGTGATTTTTATTAATGACTTAGAGGAGGGGGCTGAAGGGTGGATCAGTAAATTTGCTGATGACACCAAGATTGCTGGAGTAGTAGATGAGGTGGAGGGCTGTTGTAGGCTGCAAAGAGACATAGATAGGATGCAAGGCTGGGCTGAAAAATGGCAAATGGAGTTTAACCCTGATAAATGTGAGGTGATTCATTTTGGTAGGACTAATTTAAATGTGGATTACAGGGTCAAAGGTAGGGTTCTGAAGACTGTGGAGGAACAGAGAGATCTTGGGGTCCATATCCACAGATCTCTAAAGGTTGCCACTCAAGTGGATAGAGCTGTGAAGAAGGCCTATAGTGTGTTCGCTTTTATTAACAGGGGGTTGAAGTTTAAGAGCCGTGGGGTTATGCTGCAACTGTACAGGACCTTGGTGAGACCACATTTGGAATATTGTGTGCAGTTCTGGTCACCTCACTATAAGAAGGATGTGGAAGCGCTGGAAAGAGTGCAGAGGAGATTTACCAGGATGCTGCCTGGTTTGGAGGGTAGGTCTTATGAGGAAAGGTTGAGGGAGCTAGGGCTGTTCTCTCTGGAGCGGAGGAGGCTGAGGGGAGACTTAATAGAGGTTTATAAAAATGATGAAGGGGATAGATAGAGTGAACGTTCAAAGACTATTTCCTCGGGTGGATGGAGCTATTACAAGGGGACATAACTATAGGGTTCGTGGTGGGAGATACAGGAAGGATATCAGAGGTAGGTTCTTTACGCAGAGAGTGGTTGGGGTGTGGAATGGACTGCCTGCAGTGATAGTGGAGTCAGACACTTTAGGAACATTTAAGCGGTTATTGGATAGGCACATGGAGCACACCAGGATGATAGGGAGTGGGATAGCTTGATCTTGGTTTCAGATAAAGCTCGGCACAACATCGTGGGCCGAAGGGCCTGTTCTGTGCTGTACTCTTCTATGTTCTAATAGATGTAATCAACCTTCATAATATACATTCTCCATTGCATGAGAAAAACTTCAGTAATGTTTTATTCCCGTTAAAAAAAACATGTCAGGCACTTCCACAATGACCCAAGTTGAAAATGGAGTTTACTGAGTAACTAACATCCTCTGCAAGCACAAGAACCTGTTACTTTCCTTAGTTTATCAGAGACAAATTTTCTTGTCTTGTTACCATATATTCCTATGAAACCATTTTGACTGTAGTTTGCACACAGTTTGTGTAGGCAATCTCGTTACAGCAATTGGAAATTTAGTAATTTGTTAAAAAATTAGAACCCTGCACATTTGTCACAGTCAGGTAGATTTAATAGAATTTTGATAGTATACCTGTTTCTGAGAAGATTAAATAAGTGCCAACTAACCCCTCCTGATGAATTTAATCCACAGGAAATAGAAAACAATAAAATATTCCTCAACCTCTCATTGGCTATGTTAATAAGCTGTGTGTGAAATTTAGAGCTGATAGTGCAATTACAATGCAGCCACTGGTTTAGCCTGATACAATCTTGATGTTGGATTCCCAAAACCAAAATTTCCAACTTTAAAACATTGGTAGCGGGTCAACTGCAGCCGTGGTGAAGCTAGAGGTACCAAGCCTCAAACAAATGCTGTTTGGCTGCTTGCAATGCACCAATGCCCAGACAGGTCTGCATTGATAAAATATGAAGCATGATTGCCCGAAAAACATAAAAGGTTTCTTCACAAAAAAGAGCAACACAGGAAACTTTCAATCACTGTCAACAGAAACAATTGGAGGGGGTGGGACTCTTGGCAGATTATTCATTTTCAGTGGAGGAAGTGTGATGTAGATGAAAGGTTAAAGTGAAAGTTCAGTTAACAAATCTCCCGTGACATTGCTTATGCCAAGTTGGAGGCTGTTTAAAAAGTTACATAAGGTATGTTGTGCTGCGCTGTACACAACTTTCAACAGAGGACTGATCCTGTGCTGTTGCACAAGCGGTGTCAATATCAAATACAGTCATGAGGTAAAGGGGGTAAAGACAGGGGCAATGCCATCAGGTGCAGAAGTAATTTGTTGCATATTTTAAAGTATTATTTGATTATTCCCACAATAAATTCCTATGGTCACATTAAGGATGGAAACTGCCTTTGTAAACTTGCCTCCTGGGGCTGCAGTTCAGTGGAGGGGAGGATGAGGAGAAGGAAGAAATAATGTCATTACATCGTGACGTGTTTATAAAGGCAACATCTGTTACAGATGTAAACAAAGGAACTAATAATGGCAAACCTTAACAGGAAGCCATGGAGACTTTCATTAATATATAAAATTAGATATAATTGTACCACAGAGGCGCAGATTCTTTCAATACTATTTCGATAACATCTTGAAAGTAACATTTCTTCTAAAACAATTTTTTTAATGTACAGAACAGGCTCCAATCAGACCATTATGATGTTAAACATGTTTAGTGACTTAGTATAATTTATATGCAGCCACATCTACCAAAATTAGATGTGGTACAAGATTTAAGCCAAATCATGTAATGGTGATATAAAGCATTCCTTAAGCCAAATAAAGCTAAATACCAACTGCCCGAAGCAGCAGGACTTTGTGCACTTTTAACCAATCCACTGCTGCCTCACAGCACCAGAGACCTGGGTTCGATTCCCAGCTTGGGTCACTGCCTGTGTGGAGTTTGCATATTCTCCCCGTGTCTGCGTGGGTTTCCTCCCGGTCCTCCGGTTTCCTCCCACAGTCTGAAAGACATGCTGGTTAGGTACATTGACCGGAACAGGCGCCAGAGTGTGGCGACTAGGGGAATTTCACAGTAACTTCATTGCAGTGTTAATGTAAGCCTTACTTGTGACTAATAAGAAATATACTTTTTAAAAACTTTAAACTTTCGCATATAGGCAGGCGTTTGGTTTGCTGACAATCATGTTTGCTTTAGGAGGAAAATATATCCCTATTTGATGGAAAAACTCTTATCTTGCCACTCCAGTTAATACAAATCTGCCCTTGGGCCATCATACTATCGTAGATACGCTGTCATTTGCAATATGGAAAAATCATACAGAAAATATAAAATCTCCCTTCAAGGATCGTTAATAAGCATGCTTGGTATTAGATATCGATTTTGCAATAAGTGGCTCCTCCTGGCCTAACTGCAAAAAAGTGTTAAAGCAGCCATGATTTTTAAGCTACATTCACTCCCTCCCTTTCCCTGAGCCCAACACACAAAGTTAACAGGTTCTTTTCCAGGGTCCAACAACCAGAAAACACCTTTCCAAAAATCAAATTTCAGGCTCCTCTTCTTTTTAAAAATGTTACCAAGGAAAATTATTGCAGTAGCTGCTAAAAATGATTAGCGAGACAAAAACATTTGATATGTTCAAATAAGAGCTGGGTGCAAAGATGGGGAAGACAGCTAGGGCGAGAGAGATGTTCCTGTATTGAAACACTGCTTGCTCTCATAAAAAAAATTTTTTTAATTCTCTTGAAAGGAAACAGCAAAGGCAAGGAACAAAACAGAAGAAAAAAGCACATCCATATTACTCACATTTAGGCATTGTTCTGATCTCCAATAAATCAATTACAATATAAAGAACACAGTACTTGGCCCAAAATAGATAAAAGCCAGTTACTATTACAGCAATTTCTGTTTGAAGCTGAAACCTGAACCATTACGAAAATCACCTCTTTCCAACTTCATTTTGTTTTATACTGGCCCCCCGACAAATACCTTCTCTAAGATGATCTATTTTTGCTGAGGTTCAATCGTTCCTAAATCTATTGATTGTACCCACTCATTATTCCAGCACACAAGAATGAAAAATTGAATCAATACCCATTATAGACTGGACAGCCAACTGAAAATTTAAGGCTGAAAGTTAACCTCACTCAGCCTGCTTCTAACATTCAGACATCATGGCTACGGCATTTAATAAAAATCAATAAAACGTCTCAACTTTCCATTAACCCACATTTTTCTAGGTAGTAATGAAAGACAGTGGTTCATTTTTATCAATTTGAAATGGATAGAAATGTCACAATGAATCCCATGACAGTTGAAGAAGTGCTGTTTTAAGTAGCACGAGACATAAAGGTAGACAAATACCTAGAATTTGACGATGGCACAATCCATGAGATGAAACAAGATTATGCTTCTCACATTCTCACCTGCAATAGCTGAGCAGCACTAAGGCGGGTATCTGGATTCTTATCCAGTGCTTTTTTGAGGAAATCTTTAAAATCTTTAGACCTGAGGAAATGACAGTTCCAACAATTATTTCATTTAATAACATGGCTTAACTCCATCAGGCTCAAATTATATTTTCTATTAAGTGTTGAAAATGGTGTCCAAGTTTTAAACTCAACAGTGCTTTACATCAGAACGGCAACACTTTCAAAACCCTTTCCATTATCCACATCAGGTCCAAACCAGGAGTAAGACGCCACCCTCACCTGGGTAGGGACAACATGCAAAAAGTTGGACATCATCCAGGCACACAGCTTCACTTGATCAGTCCCTCTACCACTGGACTCAGTCACCACCCTCTCCATCATTGTCGCACCATGGCTATAGTATGCAGTATCTACAGAATGTGGTGCAGCAACTCACCTGGGACTGCAGTGCTTCAAGGAGATCTCCCAAATGCACTCTTACCACAAAAAGAGGGGCTTTTCAAACATCAAGAATATTTTAAAAACACAAACAAGCCAAGTAATTTCTTAAGCAAAACGTTGCATGTTAAAATTCAACTGTGTTACTGAACAAAGTAAGATGTCTCACAACACCAGGTTAAAGTCCAACAGGTTTATTTGGTAGCACAAGCCACAAGCTTCCAGAGCGCTGTCCCTTCGTCAGGTAAGTGGGAGTTCTATTCACAAACAGGGCGTATAAAGACACAAACTCAATTTACAAAATAATGGTTGGAATGCGAGTCTTTACAGGTAATCAAGTCTTAAAGGTACAGACAATGTGAGTGGAGAGAGGGTTAAACACAGGTTAAAGAGATGTGTATTGTCTCCAGCCTGGACAGTTAGTGAGATTTTGCAAGCCCAGGCTCGTTGTAGGGGTTACAGATGATGTGACATGAACCCAAGATCCCGGTTGAGGCTGTCCTCATGTGTGCAGAACTTGGCTATCAATCTCTGCTCAGCGATTCTGCGCTATGTCGTGAAGGCCACCTTGGAGAACGCTTACCTGAAGATCAGAGGCCGAATGCCCGTGACCGAAAGAGTTCCCAAACAGGAGGAGAACACTCTTGCCTGGTGATTGTCGAGCGGTGTTCATTCATCCGTTGTCGTAGCGTCTGCATGGTCTCCCCAACATACCATGCCTCAGGACATCCTTTCCTGCAGCGTATCAGGTAGACAACGTTGGCCGGGTTGCAAGTGTATGTACCGTGTACCTGGTGGATGGTGTTCTCACATGAGATGATGGCATCCGTGTCGATGATCCAGCATGTCATGCAGAGGTTGCTGTGGCAGGGTTGTGTGGTGTCGTGGTCACTGTTCTCCTGAAGGCTGGGTAGTTTGCTGCGGACAATGGTCTGTTTGAGGTTGTTTGAAGGCAAGAAGTGGGGGTGTGGGGATGGCCTTGGCGAGATGTTAGTCTTCAATGACATGTTGAAGGCTCTGGAGAAGATGTGATAGCTTCTCCACTCTGGGAAAGTACTGGACGACGAAGGGTACTCTGTCCGCCGTGTCCCGTGTTTAAGACCTCTTCAAAGCACAGGTCCTTCAACCGACGCTATACACTAGATACATCGATGACATTTTCTTCCTTTGGACTCATGGTGAACAATCACTGAAACAACGATATGACGACATCAAGTTCCATCCCACCATCAGACTCACCATGGACTACTCTCCGGAATCGGTTGCATTCTTGGACACACGCATCTCCATCAAGGACGGTCACCTCAGCACTTCACTGTACCGCAAGCCCATGGATAACCTCACGATGCTCCACTTCTCCAGCTTCCACCCTAAACATGTTAAAGAAGCCATCCTCTATGGACAAGCCCTCCGGAAACACAGGATCTGCTCAGATGTGGAGGATCGCAACAGACAACTCCAGACACTGAAAGATGCCCTCATAAGAACAGGATATGGCTTTAGACTCATCGATCGACAGTTCCAACACGTCACAGCGAAAAACCGCACCGACCTCCTCAGAAGACAAACATGGGACACGGCGGACAGAGTACCCTTCGTCGTCCAGTACTTCCCCGGAGCGGAGAAGCTACGACATCTTCTCCGGAGCCTTCAACATGTCATTGAAGACGACGAACATCTCGCCAAGGCAATCCCCACACCCCCACTTCTTGCCTTCAAACAACCGCAAAACCTCAAACAGACCATTGTCCACAGCAAACTACCCAGCCTTCAGGAGAACAGAGACCACGACACCACACAACCCTGCCACAGTAACCTCTGCAAGATCATCAACACCGATGCCATCATCTCACGTGAGAACACCATCCACCAGGTACACGGTACATACACTTGCTACTCGGCCAATGTTGTCTACCTGATACGCTGCAGGAAAGGATGTCCCGAGGCATGGTACATTGGGAAGACCATGCAGATGCTACGACAACGGATGAATGAATACTGCTCGACAATCACCAGGCGAGAGTGTTCTCTTCCTGTTGGGGATCACTTCAGCGGTCACGGGCATTTGGCCTCCAATCTTCGGGTAAGCGTTCTCCACGGTGGCCTTCACGACACACGACAACGCAGAGTCGCTGAGCAGAGATTGATAGCGAAGTTCCACACACATGACGGCCTCAACCGGGATCTTGGGGTCATGTCACATTATCTGTGACCCCCACAACTTGCCTGGGCTTGCAAAATCTCACTAACTGTCCTGGCTGGAGACAATACACATCTCTAACCTGTGCTTAACCCTCTCTCCACTCACATTGTCTGTACCTTTAAGACTTGATTACCTGTAAAGACTCGCATTCCAACCATTATTTTGTAAATTGCGTTTGTGTCTTTATATGCCCTGTTGGTGAACAGAACTCCCACTTACCTGATGAAGGGGCAGCGCTCCGAAAGTTAGTGGCTTGTGCTACCAAATAAACCTGTTGGACTTTAACCTGGTGTTGTGAGACTTCTTACTGTGTTTACCCCAATCCAATGCCGGCATCTCCACATCATTACTGAACAAGTGCAGGAGTGTGAGAGACATAGTCAATGCTCAGTACTATTTTGGTCAACGAGGTGCATGAGGTGCAGAAACATATTTTACTATGTTAGAGAATCTTCAAACCAAGAAACTGAGAAATCCCCATGGACAGAGAGTTTCTGTATGCCTGTTAAAGTGGACATATTCCCTCGAATGAGACAACCACTTTACCGTGCTCAAGCAGCTTAAGTTCAGTTTACTCAGCAAAGATCCCAAGTGTCTACAGTGGTACGGCTGCTTTTAACCTGATAAAGTGGTGCAGCCTAACATCAATCATCACGAGTCTCAATTTCCCTTGCCTAACTGGCCAGAATCACTCTAGCTGTTAAGAGGATGGCTAGTGGGATTACCCAAAGCAGACTGGGAAACCTCAGTCCCAGTGACAATTGCATCCTTCCACTTCACATTACTGAACCAGTCAGGCTGGTCAGTCATTAGCAGTAGCTTGCATTAGTGCCTGGATACTGTTATCACACCTAGTACTGCCTCTTCCAGAAGCTGTCATCCCAAGTCACCATTTCTTCTTCAGTTACACAAGTGCCATTAGTTTGGTGCAAATTCCTAAAGAGCAGCTTAATTATTCACCTTGATGTTCTTCATACACAATTCAATACCACCCACTCATACTAATCACAAGTAAGGTGGTCCTAAGAACCTCTTGTTTAGAAAGTCTTCCCTGCCAAATAAGTGAGCGATGAGTCAAAGAGTTCTCCCTTCCATTGACCATTTCCCCTTTGTGAAATAAATCGAAAAACTGGTCTGTCACATAGCCAGGAGCTATGAAATGTGAAAGACTCATATCACTGCAATTGATCGCTGACCGTTCATTACATTTCCCGAGAACACTGCCAAACTCAAGGAGACCAAAGGTTTTATTTTTCCTGGGAAAGGATATGGAAAAGGGAAAGGAAAAATTTGAAATTAATTGAGGCTAGTCAGTGACTGGGGAAAAAAAGGCCAGTCTTACTTTTCCAGCCAGTGCCAAATTAATGCTAGACTTACTGCGTGTTGCAGAAACGCTTGTAGAATTGAGTGGAAGGGAGCACCGCATGACGGCATGAGAAAAGATTTGTTCAATTACAGCTGAACTGTGAACAGCTTAACCATGGATTTCAATCACATTGAACTGGATTGAGACTGCACAAGCACATTAGGTTTAGGAATTCCTTGACCAATCCATAAAGAAAAATACAATTTTTTTCCCCATTTGAAAGTCAAAAAATATTTCTTTTTTAAGAACATAATGCAAATCAAACATCAGCAAATAATAACGTTACTTAAATATGAAAAACAGGGCTGAGATTAGTCTGCCAAATGGATCCTTTCCCTTGACACTTTGTTTCAAGCCTCACATTAGGCCCTGCCGAAGGTGGGAATGTTTTTTTGGGTCTGGAACCCAACTCTGAACAACATACATGCCAGTTTCTCTTTTACAAAACAAACTGTCCGAGTTCCCCAACCAATTAGGGATGGGAAATAGGTGGGATGGCACACCCAAGAGAACTGACAAAACCAAGATTTGTGCGCACAGGTCCACTAATCTAAACTAACTCTCCACCTGCTGCACAGATCTTTCCGGCCCATTGGTGCAGCGAGTTGGGAAGATAGCGTGCAAGACTTTTGCACCAAGTGTGAACTGGACGCGTGCCGAAAGCCATTTTCTCAGCCCTGTTTGGCCGGCGTGATCAACTTTGTGTCCATTAATGCATCCAGCACGGCTGTTTCTGGCCTCCTGGACACTTCCTCCCCTCGATGAGAAGGATCCAGACGTGATGGCCTCGTCTGTGTGCATGCGTTTGCGTGTGTGGACCAAGGCCATTGAAATTCCCGTGTGGTCAGAGGCAATGCTGGGCAGTGTTCATCAGGTATTGCCAGCCTGGCACTGCCCACCTAGCACAGACATGTTGATCCAGATCCCAGTGCTTTATATGTTATGTTTGAGAACAGGATACAACATGCAACACCAGCCATTTTGGCTTGCTAGGATCTCAGTTATATTCTTATTCATGCACAGATGAAACAAGCGAATTAGAATTTTGGTTACAAATAGATTTTGGTCAAAAAAAACTTGTGCAATAATTCAGTCATTACCATCTTGATGGATTGTCCAGTGTTGGAGGATCACCCTTGGCAATTTTCAACAAAACTCTCATTGGATTCAACTCATGATGAGGTGGTTCTATCTGAGCCATTTCAATCAATGTTATACCCAAGGACCAGATGTCAGCTTTATAATCATATGGAGTATCTTTCATGGTCTCACACATCACCACTTCTGGGGCCATCCTAAAAGCAAACCAAGAAAGTAACGGCAGAGAAAACAGGACGAGCATGATTGAAGATTCCCTAATTAACAGAATTCTGCAATGGCCAAACATACATGTTTGAATACAATTATGAATACACTGTTCTATTGACACAGCATATATGTATACAATGCATTTTTTTTTTAAACTAAAAACAGAATCAAATAAAGGACAATACAGGTTTAGGGCAATGGTCAAATCAATGGGAGGCAATTTGGTATTGTTAGTGCAGTGAAAAATAGTATGAATAATAAACACAGATGTTTATATACATCAACAGGTTTAGCAAGTAGCCAATATTTATATTTATAAATGTTACAATTTTGCTTATGGTCCATTTTATATGTACAGTATAGGTATACAATTGCATACAATGCATATTTTCAGATCTGATGAAAGATCACAGACCGGAAATACTAACTCTGCTTCTCTCTCCATAAGTGCCGCCTAATTTGAGTGTTCCCAGCATTTTGTTTCTATTCAAAAATGCTTTTGACTGCACTGGCAGATATTTTGACAATTTAGAAACATAGAAAACTACAGCACAAAACAGGCCCTTCGGCCCCACAAGTTGTGCCGAACATATACCTACCTTCTAGGCCTACCTATAACCCTCCATCCTATTAAGTCCCATGTATTCATCCAGGAGTCTCTTAAAAGACCCTATTGAGTTTGCCTCCACCACCACTGACAGCAGCCGATTCCACTCGCCCACCACCCTCTCTGTGAAAAACTTCCCCCTAACATTTCCCCTGTACTTACCCCCCAGCATCTTAAACCTGTGTCCTCTCGTAGCAGCCATTTCCACCCTGGGAAAAAGCCTCAGAGTCCACCCGATCTATGCCTCTCAACATCTTATGTACCTCTATTAGGTCTCCTCTCATCCTACGTCTCTCCAAGGAGAAAAGACAGAGCTCCCTCAGCCTATCCTCATAAGGCATGCCACTCAATCCAGGCAACATCCTTGTAAATCTCCTCTGCACCCTTTCAATCATTTCCACATCCTTCCTATAGTGAGGCGACCAGAACTGAGCACAGTACTCCAAGTGGGGTCTGACGAGGGTCTTATATAGCTGCATCATTATCCCCGGACTCCTAAACTCAATCCCTCGATTGATAAAGGCCAGCACACCATACGCCCTCTTAACCACCTCCTCCACCTGCGGGGCCGATTTTAGAGTCCTATGGACCCGGACCCCAAGGTCCTTCTGATCCTCTACCATACTAAGAGTCTTTCCCTTTATATTGTACTCCTTCATCCCGTTTGACCTGCCAAAATGGACCACTACGCATTTATCTGGGTCGAAGTTAATCTGCCACTTCTCCGCCCAGTCTTGCATCCTATCTATGTCCCTCTGTAACTTCTGACATCCCTCCAGACTATCCACCACCCCCACCAACCTTCGTGTCGTCGGCAAACTTACCAACCCATCCCTCCACTTCCTCACCCAGGTCATTTAATGAAAATGACAAACAGCAAGGGTCCCAGAACAGATCCCTGGGGCACACCACTGGTGACCGACCTCCATTTAGAAAAAGACCCATCTATACACACTCTCTGCCTCCTTTGGGCAAGCCAGTTCTGGATCCACAGGGCAGCAGCCCCTTGGATCCCATGCCCTCTCACTTTTTCGAGAAGCCTTGCACATTTGACTAATGTATATCTTAACCAATAAGGCCTTTGTTAAGGCGAAGTCTTAACACAGGGGAACACATGGAGCACTTCAAGGCCGAAATAAAAGCAAAAGGTTGGAATCTTACCACCGCTTACGCCGGCTGAATTTTCCCATCCTGCCACAGTGAGCAGAGATTTGGCTGGCTGCCAAATTCTCCGACTTCGCTGCAGCGGGAGTGTGGCGTGAACGGCAGGTAAAATCGCACCCAAACTGTTGCAAAAACTGAACAAGCCAGGCAGCATCAGTGGAGAGGGGAAAAATGGAGATAAAGTTTTGAGTCTAATGTGATTTCTTTGGAATTTAAGTGCTTTAATAATATGCTGATGCAATTTCATTTGATAATTAAAAGAATGAGGCCACCAGATTCATTCTTAGTGACACTTTTCTGAGCACAACACGCTAGGCTTTGCAACAAATTCGAATATAAGTATGGGAGCATATGCTCGAATTTCTTTCTAAAAGTCAATCACTCGAGTTTATGCATGGCAGAGTGTAAAATGATGAGAATCATAGAATCCAATCCCTACAGTGCAAAAGGAGGTCATTCAGCCCATCGAGTCTGCAGTGACAATCCCACCCAGGCCTTATCCCCATAACCCCACGTATTTACCCTGCTATTATCCCTGACACCAAGGGGCAATTTTATATGGCCAATCCACCTAACCCGCACATCTTTGGAGTGTGGGAGGATACTGGAGCACCTGGAGGAAACTCTCACAGACACTGGGAGAATGTGCAAACTGCACACAGACAGTGACCCGAGGCCGGAATTGAACTCGAGTCCCTGGCGCTGTGAGGCAGAAGTGCTAACCCCACTGTGCCACCCTTGATGCACGCATTTTGGGACCCTAGTTTCTAACCCCTAACCCTATCCCTCCCTCATTACTGTGGGGAGGTTGGAGTCAATGGTTTTTTTTGTCTCAGATTACATGGCAATAAAGGTGGGCAGAAGGTAAGAAGTGTTCGCTGTGGCCTAGCTAGTATGGTATAATGCTTGGAGGAGTCGCTGGTCTTTTTCTGCCCATTAGTTCTCTATGTATATGAATGTGACAACTCTGAAATCTAAGGCAAAGATATAAAACATTACATCCGTGAATTATCGATATTATGGGCATGATTTTACAAGCCAAGGCCATCCATGAATGGCCGCCATGCAGCAGTTTAACACAAAGCAGCGTTCATTGCTCAGAGACAAGACTTCTGTTTCTATCTCAGGAGTCCTGCCTTAATAGAGCTGATGACAATCTGATGGCTGACCGCTCTGTACGTTCTAGCAGCACTAGCTAGAAGTGGTGGCCACTGCTGGGACTACAGGCAGCCCCCACCAGGGTTAGGGGTGTTGGCAAAGGGGCGTGAGGGGACAGAGTGGGTGAGCTGGGTTCAGGGGATCCACAATGCCATCCCTCCCCACCTTCAACTTTGGCCGACATGAGACCAGGCAGCTAAAACTGCTGGGCTTCACACATGGTGTGGGCCTCTCGCTCTCTGCCATGGGTAAAATGCTGGTGGTGGTGAACTGAGACACTTTATTGGCCATTTAAGGGTCTCAATAGGCCCAACTGCAGGTAGGTCATCTGCCACCTTCCCAGTCCCCATAAAATTGCAGGCAGTTCAGGGGGCAGGCCACTGCTGGATTTGACAGTCCCTCCACCTACAAACCCACCAGCGGAGGCGAATAAAATCCAGCCCCATGCTGCTGGAAATTAGGTTGTCATAACAGTTTATGGAGTAATTAAATAATTGCTTTGCAGGATCACAGTTAACCTTTGCTTGCACCCATTTAGTTTTATGAAACAGTTCATCAACAGCAACTTGCATTTGTGTAGTCTTTTCAAGACCTTAAAAGGTACTTCATATTCGAGACATTGGCAAAGTAGCAGAACATTTTAGAAGGCTTAGCCAAAGGCACAATGGAACGTAGATCATAAAAAAATTAATGCAAGGAAAAACCAGGTACCTAAGCATGTTCTAGAAAACGTACCAATAAAACTTAAACAAATGAAAAGAAACATCCCAAATGTATAAAACACAAGAAAGCATTCAAAGCAGAAGCCAAGAGTTTACTCTTAAATTCCATCACTGAGCAGCATGTACAGATCAAAACCTTCCAACTCTCAGGGAGTAAGTTATATAAAAAGTTAAATTAACCACATTGCGCCTTCTTCCCACTATACTCAGTCCAGTGTTTGTACTCCTAAAAGGTGATCTCCATTTGTACTTACCAATAAGGCGTTCCAATGAAAGTCTCTCTCTTTTGCAGTGTTTTTGAATTTTTTGCTGAAACGCCAAAATCAGCTGTGAAGGAACAAACATAATTATGCTTTTAAATGACTCTGTATGAGGAGCTTGGCAACAATTCTTTTATTCCAATTCAACACCATATGGATTTAATATTAAAACATTGTAACATATTATCTGATTAGGAGCAGGGCTGTAACCAATCCTGTGAAAGTAACCTCATGTTCACATAACCCTTCAACAATTTCTATCAATTGAGCCGTCCTTAACAAAAAAGCTACATGGCAAGGAGAACCTGCATTGATTTAGCACCTTTCACAACCATTCACACCACAAAGAGTTTCCAGCCAATTCAATGACGGAACTACATTGCAAAGAAGTCATTCATAGTGACAGGCTCAACTGGATGGAGATCCCCTCCACAAGATCTAACGTGGATGGGCATGCATGAATGACTATAGAATCCTCAAGCAGATCTTGTATGGGAAACTGTCTCAGGGTAAACTATATCTAGGCAGTCAGCACTAACAATACAACGACACTCAAAGAAAAAGAGGCCTACAAACTTGTACATTGCAGACCACCCCTTCTGGGAAAACAATGCAGCTGACCAGCCCATCTGGAGGCAAGCAATTAAATTTGGTTTAGTCCGTTTAGGGGCCATCTACACCAAACTCAATGTGCAACCTGCCCAGAGGAAATACTACAGAAGATCCCCTTAGCAGCAACAAGAACTACCAGTTCTGCCAAAATTAATGCTGCTCCATCATAGGACTCCTCAATCATGAGAAGACCCATAGAAGACATTGAGGCAATACCTCAATAATGAGTTTACCACCACAGCCAATTAAGTACTTTTGAAGTTTTGCCACTGTTCTAATAGAGTCAGAGGTTTATAGCATGGAAATAGGCCCTTCGGCCCAACTTGTCCATGCTGCCTTTTTCTTTTTAAAAAACCCCTAAACTAATCCCAATTGCCCGCATTTGGCCCATATCCCTCTATACCCATCGTACCCATGTAATAGAATCATGTTCGAAACCTGGTGGCCAATAGATAACACATTTTTGTGATATTGATCGAGGAATAATTATTGGCCAGGACACCAAGGATAACTCGCTTGCTCTACTTCAAAAATAGTGCCATGGAATCTTTCACATCCACCTGAGGGGGCATACCAGGACCTACTCCTTATGCAAAAACATCTTATGCAAAAGACAGGGCTGCACTGCCTTAGTATTGCAATGGAGTGCCAGCCTAGATTTTGCCCTTGCAATGTAACTTCAATCCTGAAGCCTTCTGACTTACTTAAGAGGCACAGCTGAAAAATTAGACATAACAATGATAGTACAAGGGTCAAAGCTCATTATTAATGTTTTGCACTTTCACCAGTATTGTTTCAAATCATAATGTGCACCATTCTGATTAAATGGGCTACCTGTGGTGGGTAAATACAAGAAACACATTTGAGAAGGAAGCCATTTATCTAGTTGCCAAACCAGATCATTTATTGGTTGGACCCGAGAGCAGGAAGGATTCAGCTACAAGCCTTTGAGGCATTAAGTACAGAATATCTCCAGTCCTTCAACATTAATGTCAGAGTTTAAATTAATTGGGAGTGGGGGGAATAATTCATTTGTTGCTGTTTATTAAACTAAAAAATGTTGTACTTTGTCACATTTGTCAAACGTGAAATTTTCAGATGACGGTTTAACTAACTGCGTTGTTCTCACACAATGATACAAACTCTTATTCTGAAACAGGAAATGCACAGGAAATTTAAAAGATTTTTTAAAAAAGGTTAGAGAAAAAAATGCAACACGAAGGAACTAATGACCCAGAATTCTAAACAAGAACAAAAGTTGCTGAAACCCAAACATAACAGAATACTATATGCAGCACATTCATAGGTCTGTCTTGTTCAATACAGCTCGGCCACGAAGTGACTGTGTTTAAACAGTGCTACAATTTCCTGGCTACAATTTCCTGCAATATCTTGGCATACCATTCTTAACCTCTTGCACAACTTTAAGGTTTAGCACAAAACAATTTTACAACAGCTCCAGAGGTAGATACCATCTTCTACGATATAATAATCTGCCCTTCAGAATTGTGTAACAAAAGGGTCATTTAACTGGGAATTGTAATGGCCCAGTTAATGAAACAAAATCTTGTGTTGCAGTAACTTACTCACTAAAGACTTGCCAAAAGTAAGCAGATTTGTAGTGTGATTTAACTGCGGAACATTTGGCAAAATGAATACAATTTAGAATGAATGTTATAAAAAAAGATCTGTAATTAGCTAGTTATGTTTTGTCCTAAACTTTCAAAGCTGAAGAACTTTGCATGGGGACAACACCCAGGAGCATCTCTCCATCCCTCACCCAGACCATCCACTGCTTCCACTGTTGGACAGTTTGCCCAATATTCAATGTTAGCTGAGCCACAATTTCTTCCAATTAAAGACTGGAAAATCATTTTAACTGTATCCATTCCCCCGAATCCATCTGCCCCGATTGTTTTCCACCCTTTTACTTCCAAGTTAAACTACTCGTCCACGTGTTTAGATCTATTGGTGACCTCACTCACCTACCATCATTTTTAATTTTCATCGGCCTTAGAAACCACCCCACCCAAATCTCTGTTCCTCATTTCCCGCTTATATCCTTCCTTTTCCTCCACCATTCGTGGCTGTGCCTTTAGGTCATATCATAGAATCCCTACATTGCAGAAGACAGCCATTCAACCCATCGGGTCTACACCAACTCTCCAACAGAGTATCCTACCCAGGTCCTATCGCTGTGATCCCACGTATTTACCCCACTAATCCACCTAACCTACACATCTTGGGACACCAAGGGGCAATTTAACATGACCAATCTACCTAACTTGCACATCTTTGGACTGTGGGAGGAAACCAGAGCACCCGGAGGAAACCCACGCAGACACGGGGAGACACGCAAACTCCTCTGGAATGCTCATATGCTCTGGAATTCCCAGCTTCAAGTTTTTCACCTACCCTCTTCAAAAATACCTCCTTTAAATTCTGCTCTTTGAGCAAAACCTTTGATCACCTTTTTTGGCTCAGTGTCTTTTCTGGTAACATTTGTGTGCAATTGCTTTGGGACACTTTGCTAAATTAAATGCAAGATGCTGGCAGGGTTCAGTTTTTTTATGCTGCTTTTTATTAATAGGGAATCGAAAGTTTGCATTTCATCTGATTTCTCTTTGGAACTTGTAAATGTTATGTTCTTTTTTCAATGCTGCGCCTTCAAACAATTTGAAACCGAGTTATCAAACAATTAATGAATACCTTTGATAGATACAAATAATTGATTGTATAAACACAGCAACATGAAGTACAACACAATCATAGCATCCCATCAGGAACATTGCATTTTACTAAGATTCATTGAAACCAGGTTACCAGACAACCAAAGCCAATGAACATTTGTTTAACTCCCACGCAATGATATTAGCATATACATCACTTCGTTGCTCCAGGAGTTGTCACCTTGGCTCAGTTGGTAGTATTTTCTCTCGAGTTGGGGGCCATAGATTCAAACCCACATGGGTGGCATGGTGGAACGGTGGTAGCACTGCTGCCTCACAGTACCACGGAACTGGGCTCGATTCCAGCCTCGGGTGACCGTCTGTGTCGAGTCTGCACGTTCTCCCTGTGTGGGTTTCCTCCATAAGAAGTCTAACAACACCAGGTTAAAGTCCAACAGGCTTATTTGGTAGCAAAAGCCACTAGCTTTCGGAACAGGCTGTTAACCTGGTGTTGTTAGACTTCTTACTGTGTTTACCCCAATCCAATGCCGGCATCTCCACATCATGTGTTTCCTCCCACAGTCAAAAGATATGCGAGTTAGGTTGATTGGCCATGCTAAATGTTCCCTTGGTGTCGAGGGAACTAGCTGGGGTAAGTACGTGGGGTTATGGGAATAGGGTCTGTGTGGAATTGTGGTCGGGGCAGACTCAATGGGCTAGATGGCCTCCTTCTACACTGCAGGGTTCTAACAGTCCTTGGGAACATAATCTAGGCTGATACTTCAGTGCCTTAATTTTATGGGATCTTGCTGCATTCAATTGGCTGTCATGTTTAACCATTTACCAGTGAAGCATTTTAGAAGTAAAATTACAGAGTGCTTCGAGGTGTCCCGGAGATCTAAAAGCAAACTTTTCATTTTTGAACTCAGCAACCATGTACTTGGCTCAAATTAAAAGCTAAAAGATCCACAAATCTGTAACAAGCTCCAGATTCTGATCTGGCTCATAACAACCACCTATGGACATAGAGCGCCTTTTAATGTAATAAAACAACCCAAGGCACAACAAAGAAGCAAAATTACACAAAATATGACACCAGGCCATACAAGTATATATTCGATTAGATGACTACAAACTTGATCCAAGAGGTAGGTTTCAAGGAGTGTTTAAAAGGAAGGAAGCAAGTTTAAAATTTAAGTTTATTTATTAGTAGGTTTACAAATAACACTGCAATGAAGTGACTGTGAAAATCCCCTAGTCACCACACGCCAGCACCTGTATTGGTACACTGAGGAAGAATTTAGCCTTGCTAACGCACCTAACCACCATGTCTTTCAGACTGTGGGAGGAAACCCACGCAGACACCGCACGGTGACCCAAGCTGGGAATCAAACCCAGGTCCCTGGTGCTGTGAGACCATAGTTCTAATCATTGTGCCACCACGTAGAGTGGCATTCCAGAATTTGGGGTTTAGGCAGCTGAAGGCTCAGCCACCAATGATGGAGAAATTACAATTAGGGACAGTCAGTGGCCAGAATTAGAGACGTGCAGATATCTTGCAGGACTTGGGGTTGGAGTCGATAACAAAGATGGGGAGGGGAAAGGCCATGGAGGGGATTTGAAAATGAACACAACAGTTTTAAAACCAAGAAACGCAAGAGTCAAAGCACAAGCTGTTGTGGAAATCCCCCAAATGTTGTATGTGTGTGTGTTTAGCTTTATCTAACGTGTGGTACGGAGAATGGTAATTCCCATGAAAGAAAGCATTAGACTGAAAACCGACCCCAGTATTTCCCCTTTCAGTTTCAACAATTAGTCATTAACCATGATGTTGTGTTAGCAATTAATTCAATTCCCCAATAGAAATTCTATTTTTCATTTTATATGTTTTTATTTATTAGTGTCACAAGTAGGCTTACATTAACACTGCAATGAAGTTACTGTGAAAATCCCTGAGTCATCACACCCCAGCACCTGTTCGGGTACACTGAGGGAGAATTTAGCGTGGTCAATGCACCTAACCAGCACATCTTTCGGATTGTGGGAGGAAACCGGAGCACCTGGAATAAACCCATGCAGACACGGGGAGAATGTGCAGACTCTGCACAGACAGTGACCCAAGCCAGGAATCGGACCCGGGTCCCCCGTGCTATGAGGCAGCAGTGCTAACCACTGTGCCACCGAGCTTCCCCCCAGATGAAAATGCTCAAAGAATATTCATCCAATCCTAATTTTTAGGCTTGGGGTGCATTCAACAGATTTGTGTGCTTTATCAGAACATCACTGATCACGTGCACTGCAAAAGCTCAGCTGCAGAGTTCATGTCAGGGGCACAGAGCTTGGGCGGTGCCGTTTTACACTTCTTGTGCTTGCAAAAAAAACCCCACATTATCAACTCAAACAGAAACAATAAAATTCTATTAATAAAGTTCAAAACTAGCAAATCTATCAAATTACAAAGCATCCGCAGTACCTCAAACTCTCATTTTAATCTTTTGCTGAGGATCAGACTTAAATAATGCCTTACTATAAAATCCAAAGTTACAAGTTAATAAAAATTGACCTAAAATTATTCCCCTGCATGCATTTTAAATAATTTAAACAAAATTCAACTGTATTTGCTGACTAACCATAGTAAATTGCTATTTGCACACTCAAAACTATTTCAGCCAAGTTCAACTCCATCTGTATCAAAGATCCACATGTACTTCCAGCACAGATCACTGGATAGTGATCAGGACATGATACCCAGGAGTTTTTCTTCCTTAACGTAGCATGCCCACTCTCTTGTAATGCTTCTTAAAACCTTTGTTCCAATTCTGTGAATCATGTTCAAAACGTTGTAAATTAAATGAAATCAGAAGCTCATCCTATACAAAGTGATCTTGTGTCATATTTCCCAATTCTGGAAGTTTCCCAATAAGAAAATTACTGAGATAGAAACATCACAGAATTGCTATGACGCAGAAGGAGGCTGTTCAGCCCATCGTGTCTGCACCAGCTCTCAAATCAGCATTATGAAATCATAGAACTCTACAGTGCAGAAGGAGGCCATTCGGCCCATTGAGTCTGCACCGACCACAATCCCACCCTGGCATGACCAGTCAACCTAACCCGCACATCTTTGGATGGTAGGAGGAAACCGGAGCACCCAGAGGAAACCCACGCAGAATGTGCAAACTCCGTACAGACAGTGACCCAAGCCAGGGATCGAACCCAGGTCCCTGGCGCTGTGAGGCAGCAGTGCAAACCACTGTGCCACAGGTCCATTTTCCCTGCCTTTGCCCTGTATTCTTGCACATTAATCATCTAATGTGCTCTGAATGCCTGAATTGAACCTGGCTCCATCACACTTCTAGGCAGTGCATTCCAGACTCTAACCACTTGTGTGAAAAAGTATTTTCGCGCATCACTTTTTTTTGCAAATTACTTTAAATCTGTATGCAAATATGGGAAGAAGTTTAACAACACCAGGTTAAAGTCCAACAGGTTTATTTGGTAGCAAAAGCCACAAGCTTTCGGAGCCTTAAGCTCCTTTGTTTGCGGTGTCTATGGTAGTCATGATGTGGATGCCGGCAAACGAAGGAGCTCAAGGCTCCGAAAGCTTGTGGCTTTTGCTACCAAATAAACCTGTTGGACTTTAACCTGGTGTTGTTAAACTTCTTACTGTGTTTACCCCAGTCCAACGCTGGCATCTCCACATCATGACTGCAAATATAGGATTGAATTCTTACTTTGACAATTGTTTAGTGAGTAGTCAAGTGAGTAGTCAGAATTGGGAAACAGCCCCCTGACAATTTAGGCTCTAACAAGTGTTGACTGGCATAAGATAGGATTTCCATTCCTCGGTTGGGAGAGCTGTTGTAGAGCTGTTGTGCCCTGTTTGAGAACAGAGACCACTCCATCTGACGAAGGAGCATTGCTCCGAAAGCTTATGGTATTTGCTACCAAATAAACCTGTTGGACTTGAACCTGGTGTTGTGAGACTTCTTACTGTGCAAATATAGGAACAGACCATTCAGCCCCTCAATCAGATCACAGCTGATTGGCACCTCAATTCATTTACCTGGCTTTGCTCAGTTATCCCTAGAATGCCTTCCATAACAAAAATAAACTGCTCTCAGTCTTTGAAATTTTATTTGATCCAGCATTATAGCCTTTTTGAGGAAGAAGATTCCAGATTTCCTCCAGCCTGTTTGATTTTTAAAAATTGCTTCCGAGTCACGATGAATTGTTACCTGTGCATTTACCACGGCTAATCCATCTAACCTGCGCATCTTTGGACTGTAGGAGGAAACCGGAGCACCCAGAAGAAACCCATGCAGACATGGGGAGAACATGCAAACGCCACAGAGTCACCCAAGGCTAGAATCAAACCTTGGTCCCTAGCCCTGTGAGGCAACAGTGCTAACCACTGTGCCACCATGCCGCCTCTGTGACATGAATGCGAGTAGGTTCCAAATGTAGAGATTAAGGTCACGACACCACTATGCAAAGGGTGAAGGAACCACCTGCTGCACAGGTGTAATGATGATACAGTCTCAGCATCATCACAGCATGTTCTGCAATCATGTAAAACTTCACTGGGCACTCTCTATTCATTCTGACATGTCTCAGCCAAGAAGTGCCCCAGTTTTAACTAGAAATCTGCTCTGGTGTTTAGTAGGCATTCCTCACACAAATAAGATGCGCAAGACAAGGCAGCCCCTTAACCAATGTTCTTGCCACTCGGTGCACCAGCAAAGTAAGAATTCAATAGGAGAAAAAGCATTCAATAATTTTCTAAGCTATAATACTTCAGCCCGAGACCCACCAGGTCAGTGGAGAACACCCCCGTCAACTCCAAGACCAGCCCCCTGACAATTTAGGCTCTAACGAGTGTTGACTGGCATAAGATAGGATTTCCATTCCTCGGTTGGGAGAGCTGCTGTAGATTGGCTGGCAGCTCTACAACAACAGCGCTGTAGTGGCTGGAGGTTGTAGGCTGCAGGACTTTAAGGGGAGCATACCCCCACTCTGAAGGGGGCTTCTGATGGAGGCCCCTTTCCCGCCTGAGATTGAACTTTCTTCATTTCCAAGTTCTAAAACAGGCCACTGAAGGGCCTCAATTAGGTCAAGTGGGCTTTTCCGTCTGATGCCCTGCCCACTGCGGCATAAATTCACTGCGAGGTCAGGACAGGCAGGAACCCAGAGGGAATCACGTCCATGCAATTTTATATTCCCCCTCCTCGTATAATTGGAGTGGCACGGCGGCACCGTGGTTAGCACAATGCCAGGAGACTTGGGTTCGATTTCTGGCTTGGGTCACTGTGCGGAGTCTGCACGTTCTCCTTGTGCCTGCATGGGTTCCCTCCGGCTGCTCCAGTTTCCTCCCACAGTCTGATAGACATGCTGGTTAGATGCACTGGCCATGCTAAAATTCTCCCGATGCCAGAGTGTGGCGACTAGGGGATTTTCACAGTAACTTCATTGCAGTGTTAATGTAAGGCCACTTGTGACACTAATAAATAAACTTTACTTACGCAAGTGGCTGTCATTTGAGGGCCCCCCTGTTAAACACTGATAAAAATAAAAGATTTGCATTCAAAAGGAACTTTTCACAACATTGGAATGTCCCAAAATACACAGCCACTTATGAAGTTCTGTTACTGTTGTAATGTGGGAAATACATCAGCCTGTTTGTACGCAGAGACAACTCACACAAACTACAAACTGATAAAGATCCAATTATCTATTTTACTCAAGTATAATTAATAGTCAGGCTACAGATGAGAGCTCCCCTGCTCTTATAGAAACTGCTGGTCATATAGGGCTGGAAACATTAACTCGGTTTCCCTCTCCTCAGATGCTGCCAGACCTGCTGATTATTTTCCAGCACTTTGTTTTTATTTCGGATCTCAAGCACCTGCAGTATTTTATGTTTACTTCCATATTCTTGTCGGAAATAGTGCCACAAAATCTTTTACATCAACAAAGAAGAAAGATGGAGCCTCAGTCGCATATCGCATTAGAAAAACAACACTTTTGATAGTTGGCCATAGAACCGGACAAAGGTCTTCCCCAGCCTCTGAGTTGTTCAGGTGGAAGGCTGACTGACTTGGCAGAGTTGGTCAATCTCCATTTTCTGAAGTAGACTTCAAGAGAACATGAGTATTTTCAGCGAGTGCTTTCTCGGTGTCCTGAGTTTTTCTTTAAGGAGTGGAAAGGGAAGCTTAAGTAATCAGCATGTGTAAAGAGCAGTGACTTTGTGGGAGGGATGTCACTGGTATATGTGCTAAAGAAAGCCAGTAAGAAGCCTAAGCCCTGCGGCAGCCCATTATTGGTTAGCTGATTTGATCTTCAGTGTGCACACACAGAAATGTCCATTGCTGATCATGCAGTCGTAAAAAGGTTTTTCACACAGCAGGTTGTCTTGTAAAATTTCAGCAACATGCCTGTGACGTAGACACAGATTCCGTCAACAAAATTTGTTCCTGCCTTCTGACCTTTCTGCAAAATGGTCTTGATATTCAAGGACCTGCTCTGGCATCGCTGCCTCCGGGGTGGGCCGCTGAGCCAGGACCTTGCACAATACTGAGGGCAGCATGATGGAGTCGTGGTTGTATGGGTTGAGTGGTTTCCCTGACTCAATGGCTAACACCTACAACTCAACAGCAAAATACCTTGGCCTCACACTTGACAATTCATTCACCTACCAACAACACCTCCAAAACACTGGAGCAGAAGTCGAGAGGAGTGTGAATCATATAGAAACGGAGGTACCAGCTGGGGCAACAGAGCCAACACGCACATGCTTCACTTGCCCTGATCTACTCAGCAGCAAAATACTGCTCAACCTGGCTCAGAAGCCACCCCACTATCGTGGTAGATATCCACCTTTGGGAAGCTGTATGAAACACTGAGACTAACAGCTCAAGTGGCCTTCTGTGCCAGCACATATTGTGCCCCTTGATGTCTAAAAGGAAAATATCCTCCTCCAAGAACATCACCAGCTGAGAACTAACAAAGCGCTCCCATTTACACACGACCTTAAGAAAACAACCCATGCGCTCATCAGAAATCCTGTATCGCCTACAACCTCCAAACCGTCAACAATCCTACCTCTCAATGACGTATTTTTGGTTGACTGCAAATATCATTGGTCACAGCCTGATAACTGACCCAAGCGGTAAATTCCCAGGTTTCCACTTTTCACAGAAAATCTGAACGACCCTCAGGCACTGGAAGACAGGTCAGGGATGGTATGGCCACCTGCTCCTCAAGTGGAGCATGAGGATCAGCTCAAGTTGTTACTGTGACCACCCAAGTCAGACCATTCCGCACATACTGAGCATCTGCCCTGAGATCCATTCCTACTGGTATCACAACTATCTATGCTGCATCAGCCAAAGCCATTGAATGAATTGTTAACCTCAATTTGAATTATAATTGCTTCTCCAGCAATAGGAAAAAAATCTCCTTACACGTGAAGAAACATCTCAGAAATTGGGTACAGAATATCATATTCTAAGCACCCAAAAAAAAAACTAACTTGACATCTTATAAAAGGATCTACTTCTTAGATGTGCAATGGCAGCTCAAATTGCCTCCGCTTGTGTTGCATCATTCAATGATTACGAAACTAAAGATTTTGAAATTTTTTTAAAAAGTGAACCAAGATTTATTTTCCCTTGTTAAGGTCTTGCTCGACCACATGTTTCCCTGTGTAGGAGATCTTTTCAAAGAATTTTAAATCTGTTGTGTGAAGGCACTCAGTTCAGGATCCGTCGAAAAGGAATGGTGCCCTGGTTTGGGAAAGACATTGGCCAGAACGCTACCACCTCGCCCGCCATGGAATCGGAGTGGGCGAGGGTCTGACAACAGGAATCTCCGTTGCCCTCAGGCGGGAATTTCCAGTCTCGCTCGAGCGAGCCCGTAAAATCCTGCCCAGCGCCTCTTCCAACAGTAGTGCAACAAAAACCGTGAAAGCAAACAAACTTCGACTAATCATGTCAGGTAGGTACTTTGAAGAAAAGTTACCCGGGTATTTTGTAGCATTGTTACAGGGCCCTTCTTTAAAGCCTGTCACTACTGAATACACCACCCTCTTGGGTTGCTAATGCAGACTTTAGCTGCTGGTTTTGTTTTTGGTGCTCTGAAAATATGTACGTCTCTTTCACAGTAAGTTCTATCTAAAAGGCCATTCAGAATTTTTTTTAAAAATTATTTCACGGAATGTGGGTGTCACTAGCGATTTATTACCCATCCTTAGTTGCCCTGGAGATGCTGCTGGTGAGCCGCCTACTTCAACCACTGCAGTGCCTGTGGTGTAGGTTACACCCTTGGTGCGGTTAGGAAGGCAGTTCCTGGATTTTGATCCAGCAGCAGTGAAGAAATGGCAATATATTTCCAAGTCAGGATGGTGACTGGCTTGGAGGGAAACTTGCTGGTGGTGGTGTTCCCATGCATCTGCCACCCTTGTCCTTCTAAAAAGGTATGGTCGTGGGTTTGGAAGATGCTGTCTAAGGAACCTTGGTGAGTTGCTGCAGTGCATTTTGTCGATGGTACACACGGCTGCCACTGAGCGTCGGTGGTGGAGGGAGTGGATGTTTGTGGATAGGGTTCCAATCAAGTGGGCTGCTTTGTCCTAAATGGTGTCAAGCTTCTTGAGTATTGTTAGAGCTGCACTCATCCAGGCAAGTGGAGAGTATTCCATCTCACTCCCGATTCTTCCTTGTAGATGGTAGACTGATTTTGGGGAGTCAGGTGAGTTACTTGTGCAGAATTCCCAGCTTCTGATCTGCTCTCGTAGCCACAGTATTTCTACAGCTGCTCTAGGTCAGTTTCTGGTCAACGGTAACACCAAGGAGGTTAACTGTGGGGAATTTAGTGATTGTAATGCAATTAAATGTCGAAGGCAGATGGTTAGATACTTTCATGTTCAAGATGGTCATTGCCTGGTGCGAATGTTAATTACCACATATCAGCCCAATCCTGAATTGAATCTAAGGCTTACTCCATATGGACACAGACTGCTTTAGTATCTGAGGAATCACAAATGGAGCTGAACATTGTACAATCTTCAGCAAACATCCCCACATCTGACCTTATGATGGAGGAAGCCCATTGATGAAGCAGCTGAAGATGGTTGGATCTCAGACACAAAGCACCATGAGGAACTCTTGCAGCCATGTCCTGGAACTGAAATGACTGACCTCCAACATCCAAAACCATTTTTTGCATGAGATATGACCCCAACCAGCAGAGTGTTTCCCACAGACTCTAGTTTTGCTAACTTGATGCCTACGCATTACTGAAAATCGACATGTTTTATTGCACTTGGTTTCAAAAGTTATATCATTTCCTTCCTTTAGGCCTCAAATGAATTAACTTTTCATGGAAAACTATTTGAAACAAGCAAGTGCCTTACCAAGTTTAACATTGCCATCCTGGGAGAGCAGAACATTCCCTGCCTTCAAGTCCCGATGGATGATTTTCTGGCTGTGAAGATAATCGACAGCTTCCAGCATCTGACGTGCAACAACACGGATCTGCGGTTCTGTCAATCCACGATCCAATTCTGCAGGAAAAAAATGTCACACCACAAATATGTTAATTCCAAAGGAGGAATGAGTGCTCGCTAGGTGGGACAGGTTTGGCAAGATGGGCTGGGGAGGGAGGTAGGGGGGAGGGATGGAATTGGGAAATACAGGGATATGGGATTTGGCTCTTTGGGGCAATTCCCTTCAAGTAAACCTTAGATTCAGACCAGGGGACAAGGACAGAGTTGTGGTGGTGTTTAGATTCTATCACAATACACTTCAAAATCCTGCACAATATTAGTATCAGTGGGAATATTTCTCAACTTTAGAAGCATGTGGCTGCTCTGCAGTTTGGATGGAAGTCATGGGGGGACTTGTATAGCAGTGTGTTGAGTTTTGACATTGCGTGGAAGGGATAAAGGAAGGTTCAGCATTGAACAATGACAAAAGTCACAGGCTTCTGAATACAGATGATCATCAATTAACCATGGCCATTTCACCATTTTAGCTTAGCTTCAGATTTTGGGGATCCAAAGGCGAACAAACATTAGTCATTAGCCAACAGCAACAAAATTTAAAAGTGCAGATTCAAAGTCTTGTTAAAAACATTTAAAATTGCACTCATCAGGGCAATATCAATATCAGGGAAAACAACAACTTGATATTGTACAAGATGACAGTGCTGATTGGTTGGCAAGTTGACTGATTGGTACAGGCTTTGCTATGGAGAATGCACCAGTTACTGGTGACTGACAGTTAACTGCCAAGCATTGTTTGAAAATTTTAATTCGGTGGTTTGACTCGGATTGGTCAAAGCAATACCCTCAGGAACGAACGAGAGAGTGAGTATTACTTGTTTTGTGAAGATGAAACAGACAGAATGTGACACCTGTTCTTTCTGCAGCAAAGAGCAGGGCCCTGTGTATTAATATATGTGGCTTTCAGCACATGCAAATGTACCACACTGCAAGCCCAATTTAAATCTTAAATTGGTTGTCAGTGTAATTTTTAGCACACTGAGGATTATTTAGTAAATGTTGCCCAATTGGAGAATCTTTCAGTTTTGCAAGCACTAGGCTGGTTGGGTATAGCCTGTCCCTTTCCCATTGCGAATAGCAGAAGGGACATGCTGTTTGATAGGATCCGCCAGTCTTAAGGACATATGGGCTTCATATTTCGTTATCACATTGGCATTGAAATTCGTATGCCATGTTACCCATCTGTGAGATAAGCAGAATATCCTTTTGGCCTGACGGCAGCATCCAATAGTGGCTTACACCACACGTGTTGCTGCTGCTTTGTAACAGCATGAAACTTCTAGCTTCACCTGTGACTCAGATTTTTGAGATACCTTGCCCTTCGAGATAATGGAATGGTAGACCGGACACTTTTCTGGGCCAAAAGTGATGGTTTTCGGCCCACTCATGAGTTTTCATGATTTACAGCACAAAATAATCTAATCAGGGTAGTCATACAAGTGCAAGATGTCTTTGATGTGCCCTCTTTCAGCCTCAGACTTGTACAGAGAGGAAATGGCTTGGGCTCCATTTACAAGATCACCGATAAGACCAATCTCATTGCATGTGGAATTGCAAGAATCTCAACTGTGAAGCTAGGTTTGTGGATATGAATTTCAGTGGTTAAGCACGCCCAAAAAACAGGTGGAAAAATCTCTCGGTCTCCCGCCCATTGGGCACTTCGATTTTTCTTGGAGAATCCCAGCCACTATGTCTGTTTCAACTTCACAAAATAAGTAATAGCCATTCGCTGATTCATTCCTCAGGGCAATGCCTTTTCCCATCAGAGTCAAACTGCCTGCCTTAAATTTTCAAACAATGCTTGGCAGTTAATTGTCAGTCATGATTGTCCAGTGCACACCCATGGCCACACTACTACCAATCAGAGTCCATGTGTCAACCGACCAGCACTCTCTTCTCGTACAGTATGAAGTTGTTTTCCCAGACCCCTGTATTTTTGCGATTGTCCTGATGAGTGCAAGACGAAAAGCTTTGACAAAAAGTATTTTTTCAGCAGCACTCAATTTCTGTACTACCAAATGATTATTTAAAACCTTCAGCGCTGCTGTGTGACGCACAAGATCCACAGGATGTGAAACCTTTTACATCAAAGACAGTTATCATAGCACCAGCTAGAGTTATAATGACCCTGGATTATGGGAAAGGCTATCGTGAAGCTTTTGATTGAAATGCGTGCAAAACAAAAAAAAAGCTATTTGTCTATTTGGAACTGGTGGCACATTTGGGAGCAGTTCTCAGTACAAAATTACACGATGCAGAGGGGGGAGCAAGTACAGCGTGGGTGAGGTCCAAGGGTTCTTTGCAGGTCCCACTCAGGGTCCTGTTTTTCCACCAGGCCCACAAGGATTTCACAGGGGAAAAAAAAACAACTTTTAAAAAAAGAAATTACATAACTACCAAATTTTGAAAGTAACCAATGTTCCAAATATTGAATGTACAAAAATAACAGCTTGTTATTCTAATCTTAAAACAGAAAAAAACTTACCTAACATTGTCGCATCCACTGCGCCACCAAGACAGAACTCGATCATAATCTTTAAAAGAAGAAAAGAAACAAAGTAAGGTGGCTGAACATTTTGGACCGAAGTGACATTTTGGACGCATATTTTACACTAAGTTATTGCACAAAACCATACACATTACTATTGGTATTTCTCCTACATTAGCACTCAGCCACTTGGTGAAGGCATTATGCAAATTAAAAACTTGGACTTAACCAGCTGATAGTCATGTGCAAGGGAGAGTCATGATGCAAACTCACTCATTTGGTCTCTGCTAGACTCAGTCAGGAAGACTCTCAGGTTCATAATATAACTGTGGTTTTACACATCCCTCTCCAGCCGAGTTAACTGGTACAAGTTAATTTTGTGCCACAGTACAAAGAAGATTCTTTCAATAACAATAGTGCCGGGGAAGGGCAGGAAAGAAGGCTTAGAAAAAAAGATTTAAAGACCACGCAGCATTGACAGATTAAAGAAATTCCTGACCAGGTAAGACGCATAACATATTTAGACAAAGTGGCATGGTAGCACAATGGCTAGCACTGCTGCCTCTCAGTGCCAGGGACTCCGGTTCGATTCCCAGCTTGTGTCACTGTCTTGGTGGAGTCTGTACATTCTCTCCGTGTCTGTGTAGGTTTCCTCAGGGTGCTCTGGCTTCCTCTCCCATAGTCTGAAAGACATGCTGGGTAGGTGTATTGGCCATGCTAAATTCTCCCTCAGTGTACCCAAACAGATAGTGTGGAGTGTGGCGACTAGGCGATTTTCACAGTAACTTCATTAGTGTTAATGTAAGCCTACTTGTGACACTAATAAATAAACAAACAAAAATAAAATAAAAATTAACACACAAGTATTATGGTTGAATAAGCAACCATCACTTGGAGAGTTTTCTTCAGTCCTGGAAATCCAGGACTAAGTCATCAGCAATGAGGCAGGGAGGATCATTGGTATACATGTTGAAGAAAGCAGGTGAGGACTGATCCCTGTGAGCCCATTGCTCATCATGTATGGGCAACTGATTTGAACTCCAAGAGGCACATAAAAGTGTTCTTTGGCATTTATCAGTTGTAGGGTTTTATTACAGCAGGTGATTTCATCAGCATGCCTGTACAGCACACGGTGTCACATACACAGATAAGCCAGCAGTTCCTGTCCTCAGGCATTTCTGGAAACTGGCCCCAAAGTGCAAGGTCAGTGTCAGGACTTGTTCGAAGCAGTTGTGGGCGGCACAGTGAAAAGCACTGCTGTCTCAGAGCCAGGGACTCCGGTTCAATTCCCAGCTTGGGTCAATGTGCAGAGTCTGCACATTCTCCATGGGTCTGCTCCAGTTTCCCCCCCACAGTCCGGAAGTTGTGCTGGTTAGGTGCAATGGCCATGCTAAATTCTCCCTCAGTGTAGCTGAACAAACGCCAGAGCGTAGAGACTAGGGGATTTTCACAGTAACTTTGTTGTACTGTTAATATAAGCCTACTTGTGACACTAGTAAATAAACTTTGTGGACTGAGTGGGGGGGTGGGAGGATGGTTGCTGTTTCCAGGGTGCGACTCAAGTCAGTTTATCTCATACAGAAACTGGTGCTTAGCACTTGGGACAACACAGCAAACACACTATGCACTGCTTCACTCAGCCTGTCTACCCAACAGCGGAGTACTTGTCCAAGGACTACCCGGGGACAACAAAATGGGTTGGTTTTAAAACGCACAGGCAAAATCTTGTATGGCAACACAAATTAGTACCTGTGCTGTTAGACATATCGGGAACTCAGCTGCCAGAGTGCTGCCCTCTCCAACTTCAGAAACTGTATCTAAATTTAACAACGATTACTGGGACTGAAAACTGGAATTGATATGGGTACGGCCAGACCAAAGCCAGCGGGGCACAGTAATAGAGGCATAATTAATGATTTGGCAACAGCTTATGGAGCAGGAGTATTCACAGTCAATACCCTCGATTTAGCTCATTTCGAAACATAGAAACATAAACGATAAGAGCAGTAGGAGGCCATTTGGCCCTTCGAGCCTGCTCCGCCATTCATTACGATCATGGCTGATCATCCAACTCAATAGCCTAATCCTGCTTTCTCCCCATAAACCTTTGATCCCATTCGCCCCAAGTGCTATATCCAGCCACCTCTTGAATACATTCAATGTTTTGGCATCAACTACTTCCTGTGGTAATGAATTCCACAGGCTCACCATTCTTTGGGTGAAGAAATGTCTCCTCACCTCCATCCTAAATGGTCTACCTGAATCCTCAGACTGTAACCTCTGGTTCTGGACTCCCCCCACCATTGGAAATATCCTCCCTGCATCTACCCTGTCTAGTTCCTTCAGGATTTTCTAAGTCTTTATGAGATCCCCCCTCATTCATCTGAACTCGTGAAAACAATCCTAACCTCGCCAACCTCTCCTCATACTTCAGTCCCGCCACCCCTGGAATCAGCCTCGTAAACCTGTGCTCCACTCCCGAGAGCAAGAACATCCTCAGAAAAGGAGACCAAAACTGCACACAATACACCAGGTGTGGCCTCACCAAGGCCCTGTATAATTGCAACAACACATCCCTGCTCTTGTACTCGAAACCTCTCACAATGAAGGCCGACATGCCATTTGCCTTCTTTACTGCCTGTTGCACCTTTACATTTACCTTCAGTGACTGGTGCACAAGGACACCCAGGTCCCGCTGCACACTCCCCCCCCCCCTCTCAGTTTACAGGCATTCAGATAGTAATCTGCCTTCTTGTTTTTGTTTCCAAAGTGAATGACCTCACATTTATCCAAATTATACTGCATCTGCCATTGATTTGCCCACTCACCCAACCTGTCCAGATCATTCTGAAGGAACTCTGCATCCTCATCACAGTTCACCCTCCCACCTAATTTGGTAGCATCTGCAAACTTTGAGATGTTACATTTTGTTCCCTCATCCAAATCATTAATATATATTGTGAATAGCTGGGGTCCCAGCACCGATCCCTGTGGCACCTCACTAGTTACTGCCTGCCAATTTGAAAAGCACTCATTAATTCCTTTCTTTCTTTCCTCTCCGCCAACCAGTTTTCTATCCCTCTCAATACACTTACCCAATCCCATGCATTTTAATCTTGCATGATAATCTCTTGTACGGGACTTTGTCAAATGCTTTCTGAAAGTCCAAATATACCACATCTACTCATCAACTCTACGAGTTGCATCTTCAAAGAATTCCAACAGATTTGTCAAGCATGATTTCCCCTTCATAAATCCAACAGACAATAAACTCAGGACTTTAACTCAATAAATTAAACAGGCTTTGGATAAAAATCAATCAAAACAATTGGCAAGATGCCAAAGGGGAATTAAAGGAGAATCAGGCTAGCCAACACTTGGTAATGGTGCAAGATGGGCATGCCAGGACAATAAATTAAATCATCCAAGGAAAAATAGACGACGACAGCAGAAGCAGAACTGAATCCTGTAAAGTATCTATGGGCAGTGGATGATGCAACAGTTGAGGAAGAGCAGACTAGCCAAGGCCAAGTTCCATCTTGGATAAGAGCCAAGCGAATTGCGCACTCATTCCAAAGGAAAAGACACTCTAATATTTTGAATTGCCAGTTACGGCAATCAACCAAGGTCTGGTTTGACGATGGCTGCAAGGGAACCTCAGGAAAGGCCTTCGGCATGGTACTAGGGACCTCAATCATAACGCTGACCAAAAATGAGTCAAGTCTTTGAGGCTGAAAATACCAACATTATCCAAGAGGGAATGAGGTTAGAATATGATGGCACCCTACCGCACGCTGTTGAAAAAAGGGGGAAGGCTTGTAGGTACTACTCTGGATAAGATGTCAGTAAATCAAACAAATAAGTGTGTGCCTCTATCCTGTGTATTCAAGCGCACATGCCTTCTGTGGTTTTTGGACAAGCACCAATTTAAACTGTACCATAGAAATCCAGAGCCTGGACACTCACCTCACCCGACTAGGGTCCGGGGGGAGGGGAATACTGCATCACAGCTTCCCTAAAACATTATGAATATGAACCTTCACCTCTGACATCCACAACACCACTTTCTGCATTAGGCTCCACAGACCAGCCAGGGTAGGCCAAATTGAACTTATACACATATACAGGAGAAGTGAGATTTTTGTCCATGTCAGTGACAAACTCCGGCTGACTTTAAGAGATTATTTGGAAAAATTTCACACTGGTATTGAACTCCCATCAGAAAAACAACAGGACACAATTGGCAAACGCACACAAAATCTTCACTACTGTGGTCCAACAGACAGAGCAAATACAAAAAGACATTAAAGAAACTGAAGTCACCAATTAGGCGAGATGACTTTTGGAATTGGGGCATAGATGTACAAATCCACCCTTGGGTTCGCCACAATGGGATACTGCCCTCAAGCCAAAGAACGTTCTGCCCATCACACAAATGATTCATGTGGTATATGAATTTCAGTGCCAGTGTGATGCTAGATATGAAGGCCATATGTCCGAAAGGGTGGATTTCATAAAACAGAATCAAAGAATCATATAGTGCAGAAGAGGCCCTTCAGCCCATCGAGTCTGTACCGACACATTAGAAACACCCGAGCTCCCACCTAATCCCATTTACCAACACTTGGCCCATAGCCTTGAAAGTTATGATGCGCCAAGTGCTCATCCAGGTACTTTTAAAGGCTGCAGAAAGCAGCGATGTGGATGTCATAGGTGAAGGTTCTTTATTGATGTTTTAGGGAAGTTGTGATGCAGTATTCTCCCTCCCCTGACTTGCTCCCTTTGTATCTCACCAGAGTTAAAAAGGGTTACTGCAAACTGGTCAAGGTTAATCAGCAGTACAGTTACCCACCTTTCACTTAACAAATAGAAATGGTCAGAAATTCACTTCTAGCCAATCTTCATAATGGTTATGTTCCATGACACCAGTCACAACGACCATTGTATCTTTTCTAGTCCTGCATCTTGCCAATCGTGTGTGACACATGCATCTTTTTTCCAGCGTTACTGGCTACAACTTGATCACATTGCTTTCCTATCAGGTGGTTTGCTTCAACTGTTTTCTAATGAATCACCTTAATTGTATTGAAGCTCATTTTTAAATGTCACATATTGATTGGTGTCCACCTTTGATGAAAACAAGAGCGTAACTGAATCATCACCAAGCACAATGCTGTCACCTACACAATGCTATCTCAGTCATATTTATCATATATATTTTAACAATAGATAAAACAGTTCTGATGTTCTTTACTCCAGCAATTTGTATCACATCAATTTGAAACTCAACTAAAATCTCTCCAATATGAGGAAAATGCTCATTTTAAACCCAGTATTTATGGGCATTGACTTTTCCAACAGGTTCAGTGAGGTGGCTGCCTGTCAGGTACATGCATCCCATACTTTGCGAAGCAGTAAGCAACTATTGATGCCACGGGCAGAGAGAAAATAATGCAGAAAGTTCGAAAGAAAATCAGAAAAAAAATCCAAATACACATCATCTGTAGACAGCATCGACAATTTATGTTTTAGGTGGTTTAATGTACCCAAAACATCAGCTCTTCCCAACCATGATGATTGCCCTGCTAGGCTTCTCGCTTTTTTTCTGTTAATGGGACTACAGAATAGAATATACAATGTCTAGAGGCTCGACTGATGCTTGAAAAAGTAAATGTAAATTCGTTCAAAAACAGGCATTTCCCATGATAAGAGAACTTCCTTTTAACAAAGCCGGTGCCCTCCCCCTTCCCTGCAGCAACAGTCAAGAACACAGTGGTGTGATGATAAAAAGGCCCCATTTCCCTTGTTACTGCTAACAGGACATGCCAAACATCCTGTTTCGTCAGCGTACACCAACTATCATGCTAGTTACTGAAAGTGAAATTAACAGTCCTAAATCATGAACCAAAAAGAAATCACATTTATTGCACGCAAATCATAACTATCATCTGGCCAAAGTAGCAAGTAAATGCAAACCAATCTTTCGTGATCCTTTGCATAATGTCAATTAAAAAAATACAGTGCAAATGATTGGACTTTCGATGGTTGCGTCACAGAAGGCTTGGCAAACTGCCCGCAAAGGTGATTAATTAAACACTCATTCCAGTAAACAAGCTCCTACCTGGTTTACATCTAGCGTTACAGTGTGGCAAGCTCTTACACATCTATAGCTCAAGATCAGAGTGCATATGGAATTTAATGTGGGGCTACTTAGTAAAGCGGGGACAAAAATTATATTTAAGGTTGTAATTAAGCTGTTGGTTATCACCACTTGTCTAGAAATTTTACAGCTTAAAGCACTGGACAATCCAAGCTACAGCCACGAGTGACCCAGTTCTTTCCTCACTTGTGCCCAAACACATCTCAGTCTCCAACCACAACCCAATTTGGGAGGTTGCTAAAGTAAGATTTCATTTTCTTTGTTTGGAAGCAAAAATATTTGAAATCAACGTTGCAAAGAGGCACACTCCAGTTCCAGTGAGTCACTCAGCTCTCTGGGAACTACATCCATCGCTTTTCTAACTGGCACCTTATCTAGGATGAATACAGCATCCAAGTAATAAACAAGAAAGATGTGGATGTCAAAACGATAAAATATGTAACTGGGAACATCCTGCAGAGGGTACAGTAACCTTCATATTTCAGTCATCTGAAATTCATGCTAAACAATAAACCTGTACATTGATTAGGAACAAAGGAGGAGTAGGCCATTCAGCCCATCCAGCCTGCTCCATCATTCAAGTAGATCATGGCTGATCATCTACCTTAATGCTACTTTCCTACGCTATCCTCATATCCTTTGACGTCATTAGTATCTAGAAATCTAATGATCTCTATCTTGGACATACTCAATTACTGAGTTCCCGCAACCCTCTGGGTAGAGAATTTCAATGATTCATAATACCAAGTAAAGAAATTCCTCCTCATCTCAGACTTGATGGCTTGCCCCTTATTCCGAGACTGTCGTGTCTGGTTATAGACACCTACTCTTTCCCCCCAGGCAAGAGGAGATAGCCCTTTCTGCATCTATCAAATGTAGCCCCCTACGCTCAATGAGAGAATTTGGGTGAACAGAGGCACTGCAATTTCCTCCATCTCTTCTCATAGGACAGTCCCGCCATCCAAGCAATTGGCTTGATGAATGTCCACTGCACTTTTAAAATTTGGGATGCAAAAGACTGGCATCTGTGGACCAACTTCCCATACTTGCATTGCTAAAAGCAACACCCTTTTCCCAACAAGAGAACCATTCAAAGAAAGAGCCTGCAATTCTACTACTGAGATAATGGGATCAATTGCAGCAATACACAGACTCAGACTCTGGATCCAAACTAAAAGTGAGCATATAAAAGCCCTGCGAAGATTGCAACATAAGGTACAGGATGCTCTGATGCTTGTTATATTGGTTCCTGCCTAGTAACAAGGGTGGACCGTCTGAGTGTTCTCATTGATCATCATACCAGTTCAAAGGTCAGTGAACAACTATTCTTGAGGCAGTCTGCTAGCCAGAAGTGTCGCAAAGACAAAAAGGACATAAACGGGTTTCAGTTAAAGTTAAAAGAAAGAAACAGAGAAACAGACTGGAACTTAAAGAGCTGGGGAGCAGACTTGAAAAGGGCCGCAGAGGCAAAGATATCCCGTTGGAGCAGTGGTGATCCGCTTAGCACGGCCATAAATCTGAAAGTATGTTTGTGGACTAGCGTTTGAACGTGCTCGGGAATCCAGAGAAAAGGAATCTCAAAGGTGGGATAGAAGTCCTGCAAGGTGAACCATTGTTAAAGATAGTAAGAAGTCTCACAACACAAGTCCAACAGGTTTGTAAGCCATGATCCCAAGTGATGAAGGAGCAGCTGTCCGAAAACTCGTGACTCCAAATAAACCTGCTGGACTTTAACTTGGTGTTGAGAGACTTCTTACTGAGCCCACCCCAGTCTAACATCGGCATGTCCACATCATTGTTAAAGATGTTCGAGTGGGAGTGACATTTGGAGAGAATTCCAAGGCAGGAACATCAAATGTGGAAACAGAAAAATCTCCTGAGAAAGACAAAGTTTCAGTGAGATTGGTTGGTTGGCTCAGTGTGACGACATCTGGGTAGTGTTGAGAAATCCACAAAAATCAGACTTCACACTTAAGTCATTGTATCTTAATGAACTTGTGGTAAAGTTGGTTTTTGTTCAGTCAAAACTTGTGGAACCCTGTGAATTTATTCGAAATGAGACGTTCCGAATCTCAACCTTTATCTAATTTAAACAAAATGTAACTGGTCTCCAACTGGATCTCCCTCCATGTCCCAGAGTCTGACCAAAGTTCACAGTGTTCATCAAAAAGACGTTTCACTCAAAACCCAACCATACAGCAAGGAAAAATCACAGCCATAGCTTTTTGAAGAGTAACTTTCTTCCCTAACTCTCCCCTTAATCACCACCAGTGACAATTGAGGTTAGCTAATGGCGGTGGCACAGTGGTTAGCACTGCTGCCTCAGCGCCAGGGATCCAGGTTCAATTCCAGCCTTGGGTGACTTCTCCCCATGTCTGCTTGAGTTTCCTCCGGGTGCTCCTCCCACAGTCCCAAAGATGTGTGGGTTAGGTGGATTGACCGTGCTAAATTGCCCCTTAGTGTCCAGTAACATGTAGGTTAGGCAGATTAGCCAGGAGGGGGCACGGTAGTGGGGCTCAGTAAGATGTTCTTTTGGAGAGTTGGTGCAGACTTGATGGGCCGAACAGCCTCCTTCTGCACTGTAGGGATTCTATGGCGCACTCTTACAAGATGGTGCAGAAAACCCTCCTGATTTCATCTAGTCTGCTGCCGAAGGCCCAGAACTGAGTGGAAGACAAAATACATCAAATTTATTACCACCAGGGTTCATCATCAGTGCCAACCCAGGCACTGTGGGATGTTAAATATAGGTAATGATAGGAAGTTGATCCCTCGGTTTATTGACAGAGGGAAAGGGCTCCAGGCTGTCCCCTCAAGCATTAAGCAATCTTCCAGAAAAGTTACTGGCAACGAAGAACAAAATCAGCTGAATTCCCGGACATGGATACAGACAGTAAAGCAATGAGAACTGGGGTCTCCCTCGGAAGCAGCAGCACAGCTGTCGAGGTATCATGCACAGAAAGTTTATTAATGTAGGCCAGCTGGTAGTTGCTAACTTATGATGCTTATTAATAGAACTCCAATGGAGCAAGACTCAGCTAATCTTTCCAGATACTGCACTTCCGCTGGGCGAATTGTAATGTTCAGAGCAACATTAAGGTAACACATTGAATTCAAAGCAATGCAAGGAGTTGAATCTGATTAATCCTTCTTGTTAAGCATTAGTGGCCTGTAGACCCGAGCCTTGACTTCCACACAAATATAACGCTGTCCTTTGATACCATTTTTTTTAAATGAGTAAACTCCACAGATGCATCCAGAAGTAATATTAAAAGTGAGGTAATTCAGCCCAATGTCAGTTTCCCATCACCAAGCAAAGAAAAGAGTCGTGTCTGCATCTTACAGCCAGTCTACACCCAGGGACCTACAACAGCGGGCTGGGCTGAGCAGAAGTTTAAAAACCCCCCGCTGACCGCTTCTCATTCGGCAAGCCTCCACTCACTCAGTAAGGAAGCTCATACACCTCAAAGCCCATGGGGAGATCTATCGATGATCTGCAACCCCCCCCCCCTTCATAATAAAAAGCAAAACCCAAATTATGGCAGAGAAACAGAAGCAGAGAAGCAGCTCTATCTTCACATTAGCTTGGAGCACTGCAACAGCAAAACTCGCATTAGATTCAGCTGTCGGGTAAACACTGGAGAAAGTATGCAAGTATTCCTTGCAGCTGGTGTCCTGAAGACAGCTGCAAGTTCGCCCACTAAGTGGCCTCTGCACAAATCAGCATTTATTTTCCCTTCAGGTTACAGATCCTCTAGGCAACACCACAGCAAAAAAAAAAGGTGGTTTATAATCCCACTTTTATTTGCTGTTATTACACGCATTAATTTCTTCTCAACTTCCTTCTTCCCTGAAAGCAATAATCTTTCACTTCCCATCTCTTGGTTGCCAGACATCTAATTCCAATTGAAAACAGAAAAAATTACAATTAAGCCTTATATTCAAAATGCATATCTGTGCATCCCTGAGAAATTTGGAATGGGTGGGGGAGGTAAGCAGAGGCAAGGCATACTTCTATTCGTGAACGTCTTACTCCTTTTCTATCTAAAAAGTAAAAACATACTTGACTTTGTCCTCGCCACTCTGCCTGTCGCAGATACATTTGTCCATGATAATAATGGTAGAGTGACCACTGCACAGTCCTTGTAGAGCTGAAGTATCATCCATCCAAGGGCGGCACAGTGGCACAATGGTTAGCACTGATACCTCACAGTGCCAGGGACCCGGGTTCAATTACGGTCTTGGGTCACTGTGTGTGGAGTTTGCACATTCTCCCAGTGTCTGCGTGGGATTCCTCCGGGTGCTCCGGTTTCCTCCAGTCCCAAGATGTGCGGATTAGGTTGATTGCCCCTTAGTGTCAGGGGGACTAAGCAGGTAAATACATGGGGTTACAGGGATAGGTCCCGGGTGGGATTGTTGTCGGTGTGGGCCAAATGACCTCCTTCTGCACTGTAGGGATTCTAATGATTAGCAAGTGTAGGAAGGTTTGTGTGTCCAAAATCTACACAAAGCTCATAAAGGAAATTCTGCAGTGAGCAACCAAAACACTGACATGCTGTTTATATTTCAGTTCTACTTTGGGGAAGAGGCAGACCACAACTAATGTTTTTGACACAAAATGTCGTCTTCTACCAGGATTCGCAACAAGGCTGCTTGAAGGAGAACCATGAATTTTCATAATGCGGACAAAACCACTCGCTCAACATTCCATGGTTAATTCCAATTCAAAATTCAGATTAGAATGATTCTGACTAGAAACTAATGTGCACCAAGTAAGCAATGAACAATGTACCCTGCATAGTAATGTGGAACTAGATCAATTTTGTTCTTACCTCCAAGTCAACGTTAAGGAACTGCTTTCTTTGAACTAGAAGTAGGGAATAGGAAATTGTAACTGGTGTTCCAAATCTCCATTTTATAAGCAAAAATGTGTTTTTCATCAAGTTACTTTTACAATGAGCCCAAATTTGAAATGAGGCAGTTTTAAAGCCTGTGCAACGATCAGTGATATTTCTTGGTGACTTTGTGGTTGAATTTTAAATTATTACATGCATTTTTAAGCACCAGGAAAAATATTTTTCCCCAATACTCCTGCCCTCAAGTATTCTTTTCCACTTGGCCTTGCTATCTGAATCTTTGAAAGAAAATCATAGACTCTCTAGGTCCAAACTTTCACTTTCTGTTCACTGTCCGCTGCTGCTTTTGTAATCTGATTTTCTTTGCTCCAATACTAGGGGGCCATACCTTTAGCTGCTTAAACCCTAAGCTCCAGAATTCCCTCCCTAAACCCTTTAGCCTCGCGTTCCTCCTTTGAATCGCTCCACATAATCTACCACTTTGTTCAAGCTCCTGGTTGCTTGCTTCAATATCTTCTTGTGGCCCAGTGTCAAATTCTGTCTGATAAAAGCATCTGTGAACGGCCTTGGGATGTTCTGCTGCATTAGGAAATGCTATATCAAAGTGAAGGTTGTTGTTAACGTGCTCAGAGATGAAGCGCTCTGCATGAATTTGCTACAAATAAATGTAAATTGCTGTTGCAACCCTTACAAAAGATGTAACGGCTACTGCCTGCAAAGCCAAGTCAAGAATAATTTTCTATTTAATGACATAAATATATATATTCCTTCATAATGTTTCCCCAAAAAGAACAATACTTTGCATTGAATTTGTGTGGATATGGTCTGCACTGAATTTATATGGATATGGAAAGCAGATTACTGTCAGACCAACTGGCAACAGTTTCAGTCTTCAAGGTTTGAGTAAAACAACAGCTGCAAACATCTAATGCCTGTAATGCAGTCAATTGTCCCAAAGCCTTTCACTGGAGCGTGATTAAATAATATTTGCTTTGAAGGTTATTGGGAGAGGTAGCCAAGAGTTTGTTTAAAGTGGTAGGTTTTAAAGAGCACTTTAAAGTAGGAGAGGGGTAAGTGAGGCAGAGAGATTTGGGTCAGGACTTCGGGTCCAGGCAGCATGGCCACTAGGTCAAGTGATTAAAACCAGGACATGCAAGAGGCTCGAATTAAAGTAGTGCAGATGTCTCGGAGGATTGTAGGAGAGTACAGAGATTGAGAGTAGATGCTATGGAGGTGAATTGAAAACAAGGTTTTTAAGATCAAAGTGTTGTCCGACTGGGATTAAATCTAGATTAGCGGCAGAGGGATGATGGGGGGGAGAAAACAGGACTTGGTGTTGGGTGGCCTCAAGTTTACAGAGGACACAATATGGGATGATTGGTCAGGAGAGCACTGGAATAGTTAATTCTAGAGCTAACAAAAGCATAGATGAAGATCTCATCAGCAGCTTGGCTGAGAGCGAGTGAGGGGAACAGGTGTTTATGGATGCAAGAGCCTTGTGACAGAGCGGATATTAGGTTGGAAGCTCAGCGTCAAATAGGGTGCTAATGTCTCAAAGGATCTGAGTGCTCAGGGCAAGACTATATCAAGATATCTCATATTCTGCACACGAGCACTACTGACTAACATAAGTAGAACACCATAGAATCCTACAGTGCAGAAGGAGGTCATTCGGCCCATTGAGTCTGCGCTGACCACAATCCCACCCAGGCCCTATCCCCACAACCCCATTCACCCTAGCGAGCCCCCCTGATACCAAGGGGCAATTTAGCATTGCCAAACCACCTAACCCGCACATCTTTTGATTGTGGGAGGAAACTGGAGCAAACCCACACGGACACGGGGAGGACGTGCAAACTCCACACAGTCACCCGAGCCAGGAATCGAACCCGGGTCCCTGGCGCTGTGAGGCAGCAGTGCTAACCATTGTGTCACCGTGCCACGTCTACAGGTATTCCATCTGTTACCAATCTCAAATTTAAATGTTCTTTTGCTAATGTACATAGAAGAGATGGCATTGGCTGCTGTCATTATTCCAAGATATTAAACCAAAAAATTAGAAAAGGAGTTATTATTATGAATGAGAGAAGACATCTGTCCCAGATTTGGTTTGCATAAAATGGTGGTGGTCAAAAGCATTAAATAGATTTAATAAACACTTCAATCAAATTTTGAGATCTAAAACTATTCATTTTACATAATACATTGGTTTTCTCGTGGCCGGTTGTTTTGTGACGCAAAATGTTTAAACATCAACTTGAACAAACTCAAAACACTCTCGAAATAATGCATTGCTGCAATTGGGATAACTGGTGCCATCTGTTAAGACACTTTCATAGCTCATAGTGAGAAGTACGAATTTGGAATGCGACAATCCAGTGTATAAACTGGACCTGTACGCATACTTTCAAAGCTGCAAATGTGGGAATGCAACTTGTACAGGGTGCTACAGGACTTCACAAACTAAGTCTAAAGAGGATACTAAGGGCATTTCTAGAGTGCCTCTCACGACCACCAGATGGTCCGAAGTGTTTTCCAGCCAATGAAGTTTTTTTAAAAAAAAAGTATAGTCATAATTGTAAAGTAGGAAAAACACTAGCCAATCTCCACAAACAACTCCCACTTACCAAGCATCACAATCTGACCATCAACTGCAGTCATTCTGTACCTCCCTATGAAAATTCCCTGGTGGCAGACTACAGCACGAAGCCTTACTGAGCGCCAAGAATCAACAGCACCGCGATAATCATTTTTTGTGATATTGATTGAGGGATAAACATCAGCCTGGACACTCGATAACTCCCCATTAGCTTATTTGAAATAGTGGCATAGGATGTTTTAAATTCACCCGAGGGGACAGACAGGACTTCAGTTTAACATCTCATCCAAAGCGTAGCTCTCCTTCAGTACTGCATAAGTATCAACTTTGATTTTTATGCTGAAATTCTGGAGTAAGACTTGAACTTCTAACTCAGGGGTGAGTGTGCTACCCACTTAGACACAGCTGACACACAAACAGTTCAAAGATTCAGATGGACTAAGTTGTCAGTAACCTTTGGCCAATTCCACACCCCTACTGCCCCCCCCCCCCCCGCCAAAAAAAAACAAAAATGGGCTGCTGGATGTATTATTCTTCCCAAAAAATCATGCAACTAAAGTTTAGAAAATGAGAACTGTCACAGGAGGAATACGAGAGAAAACACGACAGGTCAGATACAGGTCGGGTAAATTACTCAATTCCTGAAACATAACTTCAGTACTATTCTCAATTTTTCAATCCCAAAATACTTGTTCTTTTTTTAAAAACGTACACCTGTTTTCCCCAATCCACTGAATTATGTTTTCTTTTTCAAATTTAAGACTCCTGAGAATCAGGTGGAAAAATGGCCAGTTGGCTAGAATTATATGTTACATGAAGGAAGATGGTTGTGGTTGTTGGAGCCAATCATCTCAGCATCTCAGAAGAGGAAAGGCAGGAGTGCCCAGGCACAACTATTCAGCTACTTCATTATTGACCTTCCCTCCAACATAAGGTCAAAAGTGGAACGTTCGCTGTCAACTGCAGTGCTCAATACCATTTGCAACAGCTAAAACTGCCTTGCACCCCTATGCAATAAGATTTGGACAACATTCAGACTGGGACTGAAACGTGGCATGTAACATTCATGCCATACAAGTGCCAGGCAACGATCATCACCCCTTGTCATTGAACAGCATTGCCATTGCTCAATCCCCCATATCAACATCCTGGTGATTACAATAAATCAGAAACTTATCCGAACCATTCATGTAAATACTGCAGTTATAAAAGCAGAGTAAGAGTTTTAACAACGCCAGGTTAAAGTCCAACAGGTTTATTTGGTAGCAAATACCATTAGCTTTCGGAGCGCTGCTCCACGAAGGAGCAGCGCTCCGAAAGCTACTGGTATTTGCTACCAAATAAACCTGTTGGACTTTAACCTGGTGTTAAAACTCTTACTGTGTTCACCCCAGTCCAACGCCGGCATCTCCACATCACGTTATAAAAGGTCAGAGATTGGGAATTCTGGGGGGAGTAACTCAACTGACTCCCCAAAATCTTTTCACCATCTAGTTTTTTTCTGGATGAATGTGGCTCCAACAACACTCACGGAGCTCATAATCCAGAACAATGCAGTCCGCTTGATCAGTACCCCATCCACACCTTATATATTGACTCCCTCCACCACTCACTAGTGGCAGCAGAGTACCATATACAAGATGCACTCTAGAAACTTGTCAAATAACCTGTTCCAAATCAGCAACCTCTTCCAGCTATGGACAAGGGTAATTGATACATGGGAACATGACAAGGATCATTTCCACCCCAAGCTACACATCACCCTGACTTGGAACTATGTCAATGTTCATTCTCTGTTGTGTCAAAATTCTTGAACTCCCTCTCTAATAGCGCTTTGGATGTATCGACACCTCATGAAGATGGCGGCTCACCACCACCTTCTCCAGCACAATTAAGGATGAGCAACAAATGGTGGCCAACTGATTAGCCCTGGTTGACGTCATTGGAGGAAGTGCAGTGGAGTGTTCGGTAATAGAAAAGTTTTGCTGAAACTGAAAGGAAAAAGCTGCAAGACATGGGCGACACTGGCCTTGGTATACAGTGCAGACACCAAGGCAGCATCAAGAGAGGAACAATGAGTGGATACTAATGAGATGCAGGTACAGAGATGAATGCCTGGAGTAATGAGCAAGGAAAGCATCAGGGGATCAGAAAATACTATAGGAGCAAAGTAGCGGAGGAGAGATTAAAACCGTATGGCCATCAGTTGTATAGAGAGAGAGAGAGAGTGTGAGTGATGGAGATGGAACTGCCAGGAAAAAGAGAAAGCCTAAGGCCAGATGGAAAGATGCGACGGCAAGAGACTTAAACGCAACAGGATCAGAAGAGGAAAGGCTGACTGATAGGAGTTGGAACAGTGCAATTAACCAGCTTGTGGCAGCCCCAAGTGAAATGGGAGAGATCAAAAGAAGAATAAGAACATAAGAATATCAGAACTAGGAGCAGGTAATTCAGCTCCTCAAGCCTGCTGCACCTTTCAATACAATAATGGCCGATAAATGCTGGCCTAGCCAGCAATGTTCATATCCAAAGAATGAATTCAAAAAGTAGCATGTAATAAAGCAGTAAGAAGAAACAATGTGCAGGGGTACAGGGAAAAGGCAACGGAAATGGCCCAAGTCTTGATGCTTGTTTGAAGAGCTGGTACAGACACGATGGGCCAAATGGCCTCCTTCTGCACTGTAACAATTCTGTGAAATCCCTCCATGGCCTTATTTGCTTTCAATCTCTAATCTCCTCAGTCCTAAAACTCTCCAAGATATCTTCATACCTTCCAACTCTGGTCTCTAGTGAGAGTTCAATTTTTACTGAGCCACCATTGGCAGCTATGCCTTCAGTTAGCTGGACCCAAGCTCTGGAATTCTCTCCATGAGCTTCTCTACCCATCCTCCTCTAATACACAAACTTAACTCTTTAACCAAACGTTTGCCAAACGTGTATTTAAATTAACTGAAGGTGTCCCTGTAACAAATCCAAGCCAATCAGCTCAGTGCCCACCAGGTGGAATTCATATTTTCTGGATGAGGATTTAGCAACTTTTTCTCATCACTGAATGAGCAAAATGAAATCCATTGCTACTTTGACTAAATCAAAGCTGTGTGGGAAGGAAATGAGCACTTACAAAACTCAAGTATCACGGCAGTTTTTGTTTAAAAATATGAGAATTTTAATACATCATCATATCAACACAAGTCGAACACAAAATGGCAGGAAAGTCCACTGAACTTATGACCATGTTTTACGGTTTCCATCTTGGAAACATTTCTGAAACTTGGCAATCATTGTTCATATTGTATTTCTGCTCATTAGCTTCAATGTGTGCGACTGCATGTACTTTTTAAAGTAGATAGTTTTTCTCTGGCCCTAGATTTGCTTAAAAAGATGCGATGACATGCTAATAAGGGAGGTCTTGTGCTGCAGTAGGTCGCATCCCTGTTTTCTGAGGCAGTAACTCCGAGTTTGACACCCATTCCAGGACCTGATGGCCAAGGTGCGTTCATAACGCGGTCAAACATGTTGAGCGTCAATCTGCAAACCCTTCCAACACGCCAATGGCTGACAGTAAAAGCAGGAGACACTCCTGGTCAGCCGTGCTTAATGCGGAATGGCATAAAGCCTCTGGTCACAGATTAGCGACCTGTTCCAGGAATAACTAGCTAGGGAAACAGACAAAAATCTGCCTTAGTGAACCACTAGGTGCGGGAAGAGAATTGGAACAAGACAAGTCATAAAAAGTACCCATCAACTCCTCGGCTGGTAATTACGAAAGATCTATGCAGTTAAGAAAGCACCTCTTCAAAGTTTGCATGGATACACAAGGTATTGACAGGTTAATTGTTTAATCATAAATACCAGGAAACACTCAAAAGCACTGATTTACTGCACTTATTTTTGTTATTGCATTGAATTGCAATTGTTCAATAATGAACAGCTATAGACTCTTGAGTTGTATGGTCAGAACAATCCAAATATATTCACAAACAGCATCATAATGCAGAACTAGAATCGAGTGAGGAAGGAAGTTGGGTGTAACTGGGCAGTGCCACGGGTTGGACACTGGTTGTTTACTTGGGTTTAAATCAAGCCCAGATCAAGAGTAAAAGTCTCCACAGAGCAGCCCTATGGGAAATGAATTTAGACACCATCAGTCTGATCTGGTGCTCGACCTGAAATTATCAGATGCCCCAAATGGATATTTCATACCCCCGTGAGCAAAAGTTCACCCAAAAAAATGCAGTTTACATAACAGGGGGACACTTTTCATGCAGGCCCTCTCCCCAAAAAGGGACAAACACAAGAAAATTTAGCTGGAAGGGGACAGAGAGTGTCAGTGTTTTGAGAGAGAGAGCGAGAGAGAGAGAGAGAGGGAGGACTTGATCAGGAACAACCATGCCTGTGACCCAGACCAGGGAAGAGGATACACAAATGGCAAAGTTCCGAAAGGGTAGGAAAGCTTATAAGGGAGGGCGAGGCTTCGTGAGAACAGGAGAACCGCAAAAAGGCAAGCTGTGTTACAGATTGAAAGCATAAAGATAAGCAAGTCACTCCATGAAGGGGCTGAGGGAGGGAGATGGTAGAGAAGGCGGATTCTAAACAAAAGGAGAGAGTTGGAACATGGAAAGGAGCTCAAAGGAAGAGGAGGTGCCAGAGGAGTAAGGCAAATACATTTCTAAATGCAAAAGGGCACCTTACCACAAAGGGGAATCTTTGGAATATGAAACGGACATTATCATGTATGGTGCCAAGTTTTGAACATGAAAGAACTAAAATTAGTAGACAAAACTCACACAACTGACCATTTATTACTTATCACCAAACATTTTGAGAATTTTAGTGCCTAACACAAGTAAACCATTAGTGTTTCAAAATCTATTTCAAGATAGTGGGCAGCACTGTGGCACAGTGGTTAACACTGCTACCTCACAGCACCAGGGACCCCAGTTCGACTCCAGCCTTGCATGACTGTGGGGAATTTGCATGTTCTCCCAGTGTCTGCATGGGTTTCTTCTGGGTGGTCCGGTTTCCTCCCACAGTCCAAAGATATGCGGTTTAGGTGGATTGGCCATGCTAAATTGCCTCTTAGTGTCCCAAAATATGTAGGATAGGTAGTTAAGCCATGGTAAGTCCGGGGGGTTACTGAGGATCAGTGCAGACTTGATGGGCTGAATGGCCTCCTTCTGCACTGTCGGAATCTCTGGATTCTACTGGTGCTATGGAGGCTCTGCAACAATTCTGCATGTCTGTAAGGGGGAAAATTCAATTGGATTTTCCCTTTAAAGAACGGATTGCTTGTTCAGTTTTAACAATGTACTACCTTCAGTCAGCACACGAACCGCCGACATGCTGGCCACAATGCTGTGGAAAACAATTCAGGAAGGAAAAAGGTGGAGCAATCCATTCAGGACAATTTCCATGCACCTCCCTGTAGCCTGGAACATTGTCCATGACTGACAGCTGGTTCCCCATCTACTCAGCGATTATGGTTTGCCATCTACCCAGTGGTAATTTATAACCAGAGAGTCTCACTTGTCAGCAAAGTAAAAGGAAATAAGTCTCCTCCTTACCCATAATTTATTTTCATAAAAGAAGGCATCCAGCTGCTTAACAATGTAAGCATGGTCACAAGAGGCTAGAATCTCAATTTCCACCATATAGTCTTCAAGTTCTTCTTCACTCTTCACCTCAATAACCTTTGCAGCAGCTAAGATTCCAGTCTCTTTGTTTATGGCCTGTAATAGATAAATATTAAAAATGTTCATACATGGCAAGGTGTTGTATTGAAACACAGCAAATACAAAAATCTTTCAACATCAGTTCACCATTCCGAGAGCGAATCAGTAAATGAGCTAACATTGTGTGTTATTGATTTTGTGTGGTTTCCACTGCAGCCCTAAAATCAGAGGAAATGTGTCAGCAAACTGGGCCAGAACGTACAGTCAATGGCAAATAATCAGCACCTGCCTTGACCACATGTACTTTCCATGAGATTTCGCACTGAAAGTTGTCGAAAGTGATCTGGGGCCCAGGTGAATAGGTCAAACAACTGTGTACGTCCTTAACCTGATTGAAGAACCATTAATAAATAATACAGCACCTGAAACAGGAGCTCAAGTCAGAGAAGTGAATTCAATGTCAAATGAGGTACTGAAAACCGGAGGGGAAAAGCAAGAGAATGAAAGATTGGATTGAATTGAGAGAGAGAGAAAGACAAAAAAAAGTTGGAGAGAATTAATTCGAAGCTGAAAAAGCGAATTGCCACAGATGTAGAAGTTACTTTTCAATACAGAGGTTATTCGGCAGTAATTATGAAATACACCATTGAAAGAGCTTTCTGAAACTGCAAAGGACAAACCCTAACTTTGTCACAAATTTAGTTCTTATCTGCAGCACTGCATATATGAGCTAAAGATGCCACAGAAAGTTCAGAACTTCACCCCATTCAATGCATTTGAAAAGGGGAGCCAGGCAGCAAGATGACATTTTTGCAAAGCTGGTGGGGAAGAAACTAATCGCATCGAGCAATTTTGCATTTTCACATTTAATTGCTTATCTGCCTTTGCTGAAATTGCTAACCAATTTGCAAAACCTTCACAAAATGCTGGTTAGGAAATCTTAGTAAATTTTGTCCCATGGTCTTTGTTAACACTGCCTCAAACAGCAGCAACCTCCACACTCAATCTAAATCTGGATGGACAGACTACAATTTGTTTAGGCTAACCAGAGGCATAGAACACAACTCAGGCATAAAAGATGGTGACCTCAGTTTGCAATCCCAAGCTTAAGAACACCCACCAGCCAAAAAGGAAATCCTAAAGCCAAAAACTGAGACTTAAAAGCAACGGTGTAAGTAAGTGTCTGTTGCTCCAATGTTAAGCCACCGCCCCTAATGTTCCTGCAACTCTTGTCTAATTCTCCTTCCACTTCAGCCTCCACACCCCCCACCCACCCTGTGAAACATTGGGCATGTTGCTATGTTAAACAAATACAAGGATAAACTGTGCACAATCTAAGTCAACATTTCAAGGCTGAAACAAGTCTCCCTTCTGTCCTAACCAACATTCCCCTCTCAACCACCACCAGCAAAAGGTTAGCTGGTCAGTCACTGATTGTGGCTCCTTGCTATATTAAATTGACTTGTGTGCTTGCATTCATTGGCTATGAGGAGTTTTGGGATGTCTTGCTGAAGATATAAAAGTTATAAAAATACACACTTTACCAAGGTAAGCTGCCAGTCTTGAAGTGAGGCCATAATTATGAAGAGGGCATTGAGCTACAAGTTATTGTCCCTGAAATTGACCAGCGAGCAAAATCATAGAATCCTACAGTGCAGAAGGAGGCCATTCAGCTCATCGAGTCTGCACCGACCACAATCCACCCCAGGCCCTATTCCCACAACCCCATTTACCCTAGTGAGTTCCCCTGACGCCGAGTGGCATTTAGCATTGCCAATCCACCTAACCCGCACATCTTTGGACTGTGGGAGGAAACCGGGGGGCCCAGTGGAAACCCACGCAGACACGGGGAGAGCGTGCAGACTCCGCAAAGACCTGAAGTCAGGAATCGAACTCTGGCGCTGTGAGGCAGCAGTGCTAACCTCTGTACCATCATGCCGCCAGAATAATTAAGATCATGTGGAAAAGCTCTCACTGTAGCTTCTTTCCCCCTTGACTGAATTGCAATCTCAGATCTCCCCAGGGCTGCAAAATGGCTTCAAACAACCGCACAACCTCAAACAGACCATTGTCCGCAGCAAACTACCCAGCCTTCAGGAGAACAGTGACCACGACACCACACAACCCTGCCACAGTAACCTCTGCAAGACGTGCCAGATCATCGACACGGATGCCACCATCTCACGCAAGAACACCATCCACCAGTTACACGGTACCTACTCTTGCAACTCGGCCAACGTTGTCTACCTGATACGCTGCAGGAAAGGATGTCCCGAGGCATGGTACATTGGGGAAACCATGCAGACGCCAAGACAACGGATGAATGAACACCGCTCGACAATCACCAGGCAAGACTGTTCTCTTCCTGTTGGGGAACACTTCAGCGGTCACGGGCATTCAGCCTCTGATCTCTGGGTAAGCATTCTCCAAGGCGGCCTTCAAGACACACGACAGCGCAGAGTCGCTGAGCAGAGACTGATAGCCAGGCTCCGCACACGAGGACGGCCTCAACCAGGATCTTGGGTTCATGTCACACTATCTGTAACCCCCACAACTTGCCTGGACTTGCAAAATCTCACTAGCTGTCCTGTCTGGAGACAATACACATCTCTTTAACCTGTGCTTAATGCTCTCTCCACTCACACTGTCTGTACCTTTAAGACTTGATTAGCTGTAAAGACTCACATTCCAATCATTATTCATGTAAATGGAGTTTGTGTCTTTGTGCCCTGTTTGTGATCAGAACTCCCACTCACCTGATGAAGGAACAGCCTGTTCTGAAAGCTAGTGGCTTTTGCTACCAAATAAACCTGTTGGACTTTAACCTGGTGTTGTTAGACTTCTTACTGTGCAAAATTGAAGCCTTTTTAAAAAAAACAAATGGCCTTATTTTTGGTATGGCAAAATAGAAAACCTTGCTCAATTGCACATTTTCTGCTTGAATGGTTAACCAGCATTTGTAAAGTTGCTCAAGTTCCAGACAGTCACACCCTTCCACTGAAGGAGGACATGGTGGCATGTATGCAACATCAAAGAGTGCGGAGAGACAGAGGAGAAATTAAATCAAAAAGGCAGGCAATACTTTGATGCTCTGGAATTTCTTGGGTGGAAACAAAAGTAAACACCATCATTCCATTGGCAACTTTCAGGAACACAGCAAAAGTCAAACTATTTAGAAGATGCCAGCTTACATTTCACGTCAAACAGTTCAAGTGAATTTAATCAACATCTTTCATTTATATTGCACCTTCAACATAGGAAAGCAACCCAAAGAGTGTTTCACAGAAATTAAGATATTAAGTGGCATAAAACTTTGCCTTGGAGAAAGGAAATTGCAGAGTGTTTTCCAAAGGGCGAGGAGGAGGGTGATTGAAGGCATGGTCTAGTCAAATGGTAGGGCAACGTTTGGAGTAAAAAATCAGAAGGGAGACCTGGAGCTGGGTGGGCGCAGGTTTATAAGACTAGGGAAGGTTAAGGGGTGAAGGCATGGAGGGCTTTGAACACGAGGATAATGTATGTCAGCAAGGAAGGGGTGCAAACTAAACTATATCCCATAAGACCATAAGACATAGGAGCAGAATTAGGCCACTCGGCCCATCGAGTTTGCTCCGTCATTCAATCATGGCTGATATTTTTCTCATCCCCTTTCTCCTGCCTTTTCGCCATGACTCCTGATCCCCTTATTAATCAAGAACCGATCTCTGTCTTAAAGACACTCAATGACCTGGTCGCCACAGTCTTCCGTGGCAAAGACTTCCACAGATTCACCACACTCTGGCTGAAGAAATTCCTTCTCATCTCTGTTTTAAAGGATCATCCCTTTAGTCTGAGGTTGTGCCCACTAGTTTTTCCTGCTAGTTGAAACATCCTCTCCACGTCCACTCTGTCCAGGCCTCACAGTATCCTGTAAGTTTCAATAAGATCCCCCCATATCCTTCTAAACTCCAACGAGTACAGACCCAGAGTCCTCAACTGTTCCCACACGACAAGCTCTTCATTCCAGGGATCATTCTTGGGAACCTCCTCTGGACCCTTTCAAGGCCAGCACACCCTTCCTTAGATACGGGGCCCAAAAGTGCTCATAATACTCCAAATGGGGTCTGACCAGAGCCTTTTGCAGCCTCAGAAGTACATCGCTGCTCTTGTATTCTAGCCCTCTCGACATGAATGCTAATATTGCATTTGTCTTCCTAAATCTGAATCTGCCCATTAACCTTGAGAATCTTGAACAAGGACTCCCAAGTCCCTTTGTGTTTCTGATTTCCTAAGCATTGTGCCGTTTAGAAAATAGACTATGCCTCCATTCCTCCTTCCGAAGTGGATAGCCTCATACTTTTCCACATTGTACTCCATCTGCCATTTCTTTGCCCACTCTCCTAACCTGTCCAAGTCCTTCTGCAGCCCCCCTACTTCCTCAATTCTACAATATCCCCCCCTCTACATACCTTTGTATCATCTGCAAACTTAGCAACAGTGCCTTCAGTTCCTTCTTCCAAATCGTTAATGTACATTGTGAAAAGTTGTGGCCCCAGCACTGACCCTGAGGCACACCACTGGTCACCAGCAGCCATCCTGAAAAAGACCCCTTAATCCCCACTCTCTATCTTCTGCCAGTCAACCAATCCTCTATCCATGCCAGGATCTTACCCTTAACACCATGGGCTTTTAACTTATTTATCCCCTCTTGAAGCAAGTCCAAAGTCATAGTGAAAATGGAGTCTTCCTCCCCTGCTGCCTATAAATACCATTTGTTGGAACATGAAACCCAGACCGCAAAATGTTTGTGCATATATATCAAACTGCAGCTGAAAGAAACAAATTATCTTAAATGCACACATACACAGGCGCACGCACACAAATGGGCCAGGTGACAAAAATAAGTGACCCTGTATGTATTACAACATTTTTATTTATTACAGATCAGTAAAAATACAGATTTGAAAAGAAACTCTGAATCCAGACATTAAATAGCAATATCAACAATAATCCCTAAAGTCACGCTAAAAATCATACTATTTCATGCCAAGCTCAATTAACAGCTCTAGCACAAGCTACAATATTTCAATAATAATGCCAGCTTAACATTTCCTCTCATTTTTGATATGCCCTAACTGGAAACTGTGGAATGCTACATTTGCAAAGCTTAGGAGTGGACCTATCAGATTTATGTCCTGCTTACCCAACACATACGCACAAGTAATGGCATGTAAACTTTTGGCTGGATATCTTTGCCACTACCAGCAAGACATGACTTACACGGTATTGATCAGCACATAACGTGAGCAACAGACACACTGAGCATGAGAGAAGAGTTAACAAAATTCATATCTCAAACATTGCCCCCAGGTGTGAACTGAGCAAAATGTGGTCAAAATAAACACCTCTTTTCAGCTACCTGACTGACCACTGTTGGTCAGTGGCAGTGAGCTGCTCTAAAATTACCTCTCCAGAGTAACTGAGGGTATGTGACTGGTTTCATATTTTGCAGCACCACTGAAAGCACAGTCAATGTCCAATCAAAAACAAACATCTTGAGAGGCAGCAGGTTCCCATTAGCACATTTTCAAACCAGAAGGATGTTTAATGTGCACAAAATGTGCCCAGGAGCACTGCGCTGGTGGCTCCAGATTCATTTCCTGGATAAAGTTCCACCTGGAAACTGCATCTGGACAATCATATGGGTATAATTAGTAGAATGTATTTTAATTTACTGACAATTTGTATTCACCCTCAATCACTTTAGTAAAACATAGTACATATAACCATCAAAGATTGAGTGGGGGATGGGGCACCAGTTGTTTTGCCGCCTCGGTCAGCCTCCCCTGTGTATTGCAATGAGTGAAATAATCTAAGCAATGCAAAGACTCTGCATTTGTAGATCATTCTGGTTGTTATGTTTGACACCATTGGCACCAGTTCAATTCCCAGCTTGGGTCACTGCCTGTGTGGAGTCTGCGCGTTCTCCCCGTGTCTGTGTGGGTTTCCTCCGGGTGCTCCCGTTTCCTCCCACAGTCCGAAAGATGTGCAGGTTACATGTATGGGCCGTGCTAAATTCTCCTTCAGTGTACCCGAATAGGCGCCAGAGTGTGGCGACTAGGGGATTTTCACAGTAACGTCATTGCGGTGTTAATGTAAGGCTACTTGTGATACATAAATAAACTTTTAAAAACTTTAAACAGTTAGTTAGGTAAGTTCCCTTGCATGTTACTTTTAACTATTGGATAAAATTGAGAGGATTGTAACTTCCCTCTGGGGATAAAACCTGGTTTTGTGGAGGGGGAGCTAGACCAGCATTGTGAGTGCAAAGGCAACACAAGTCTTCTTTCCAACCCTTCACACTCAGGCAAAACCGCCCTCTGTCATTTGGAAGTCGCTCAAGCATTTTTAAAAATTCATTCGTGGGACATGTGTGTCACTGGCTGACCAGCATTTATTGTCCATTTGAAGAAACTTTTTCCCTAATTAATCCAAGACAGGGATGGTCGCCATCAATTGAGAGTGCACGTGTCACACGGCCTTGAAAGGGCTGAAAGATTGAAGTCTCTGGGCAATGCTGTATTAATTCGGGTCTGGTCTTGCTCTTTAATGCCTTCAGCATGAATAAAATAGCTGAAAGCATTATGATTACTCTCATTTCTCAAGGCTCTTGAGCTTTATACTCATCATGTACGTCTTTGTTCGAGCTAGTCTGGGCACTCAATATTGAGTCAATATTGCCAAATGAATGGAAGGGGGTTGGAACGGAGGAAAGTTTGAAGGTGGCATGTTTAAATTCATGCTGATGAGGTTGGCTGGGCAAATCACAGGCCCTATTTATTGCCCCATTTCTCTAATGTGCCATCCACCTCTGCCTTTGCTGGTGCTGTCAATTGAAAGCCTTGGCTTTCACTGTCATGTTGTGGTTTGTTTTCGGAATAAGGCAGAAGCCCCGTTTCTGTAGAATGTACACTCATTCACATACTGCCAAATGGCCTGTGCGCCAGTACCGGTGTGCAATATCAGTGGGGGGCAGGGCACCGCAAGTCACTCTTGCGAGGCTATAAGCACGGCATGCAAGGGCACGCGAAGACCCCTGTAATAAACTGATGAAGTTATCACTTGTAACCTCATACCCGCACAACCACACAAGAATACAATTTCCAAAATGGAGGGTGTAGACTTGAAACGTTAATCCAGTCCAACTGAATATACACAAAATAAGCCTGCAATAGAGTGCCTGCACCTGTTCCTGATTCATTTTCTGCTTAGCAAGTGGAAAATGCAACAGACCTTCCACAGCAGATTGGTACACAAATAAAATTGGGGGCTTAGTAAATTCTCCTTCAAGCTGGGTGTCGTAGAGCCATTTCAGCGGGAGCAGGCATAATTACAAAGAACAGGAAAGATCATTGTGAACAAAGACAATAAACTGTAGAGACATGGATACATTTTTAATGCAACACTGGCTTCAAAACAACAACAAAATTCAGAGTGATGGCACAGAACTTCCTTCATCAAGGTCTAAACAACGAGGCTGTGATGGTGTAAGTAGCACAACACCACCATTAACCCTGCAAAATTAAACTATGAAGACAGCTGTACGAATTTGGATCTTTACTTGTACTGGAGTTTGAGATACACTTTAACCACAAGTACTGCTCAATAAATCTTCCAACACCCCCTCACATATTACAGAGACATTTAGTTACCAAGCCTGCCATATGGAAGCAACATTTGCTTTTTTTCCCCCCCCCTCTGAGCATAAGAGCGAAGAAATTAGTCAGCACTAAAGCTACTGCACAGTAGCACAGAAAATTGCTAAAAGAGAAAAACATACACAATTGTTGAAGTGTCAATAATACTGTGCGTCACTGAAATCCGAAGAGAAATGTTTGTAGAGCAGGCAAGAAGCTGGAATAAACACCAACATCAAATGGCAACGTCCAATAAATTTTAAATTTTACATTCCAACCGGGGGCGGGGAGAGAGAGGGGGGGGGGGGGGGGGCGGGAGAAAGAGAGAGAAAGAGAGAGGAAGGAGAGACTGAAGCCAGGGGTCCTTGGATGAGGAGCAAGATAGAGAACAAGATTAAACCAAAACCGGGGTGGACGATGCTGATCAGGTGAAATTTGATAGGGAGGCAGCAATGAAAAAGCTGGCTGTGCCTAGAGTGAATATATCACCTGGTCCGGAAAGCTTGCGACCCAGGTTGCTAAAGGAGGTGGGAGTGAAGATGCAGAGGGGCTCGCCATAAACTTTCAACCTACCCTTGATACCATGGGGTTGCCAAAGAATTGGAGAGTGGCAAATCTGACACCCTTGTTCAAGAATGGGTGTAAAGACATTCCTAGAAACTACAGCTATCAGTTTATCAGTGGTCAATAAGGTTTTAGAAACAATTATCTGGGGAGAAAAGGCACCTAGGAGAGGTTTAACATGGCTAAGGAGGGCCGTTTCAGATTTGTAACAGGCAGATCATGTTTGATTAAGTGAATTTTTTTGAAGTAACAAGAAAATGTTCAAGATGATGTTGTCTATATAGATTTTAAGAAAGTAGTTGACAAGGTACTACACAAAAGGCTGGTTAGCAAAATTGAGGCTCATGGACTAGGACAGTTAGTGTCAATTTGAATAAAAAAACTGGCTTAAGGGTTGAAAACGGCAAGTCATTTACATAGTCGCTTACAGACTGTGGATGGTAGACAGTGGTGTTCCCAAGGTTCAGGGAAATCATCTTTTTTGAGATATGGATAGTGGAGCATAGTGGAAAATTTCAAAATTTGCTCGTGATGTTATACTTGAAATCGTTCTTAAACTATCTTTGACCACTGAAGCCATAGTGTCTGTCCCTAGCACTTCAATGTGTACACCACATCCAAGGTCATTACCATTTTGTGCTTGGTGTGCTCAGTGTAGGTAACAGAGTGTCGTATACAATTTGGACTCATTGTCTTTTAACAATCAAGATGCGCCTGCTGAAAAAGACACTGAACCAAGTCTTCATGGTATTCTCAACACAGCAGCACCACTCAATTTTATTAAATCCAGGTAACCAACTTCCAGTGTCCAGCTGCACTTCTGTGAGATAGTGGATGCAGAGCACAATTCCACACTCATGGGCACAAGAGGCAAGATGGTTCTTTCCCTGCAGAATGCTTACTTGTTTAACTCATTTCAAGGCAAAGGTACGTACAGTACTTTCTTTGCTGAAAAGAAACTTGAACTTGCAGGGATGCTGATGAAATGTGACTGGCAGAATTAAGCAAGGTGGTAGAACTCTTTTTTTCTGCCCAACATGAAAGAATTGACACATTCAATAGGAAATTGTTCTTGTCTGTAATGGATGGGGGTTGGGATAACCATGGGTATGCTGGAGCTCTGACATCCTCTCATTCAAGAAACAAGGTTGGTTTTTATGCAATCAAACTAGACCTGGTCGTGCATCTTTCTGGTCTACACAACCAATTTAATCCTCGTTTCTGAATTCACAACAGATTAACCGGAATAACAGTTACTCATTGAGAACATTGAAGTCAATCGGTCACCCTCAGTTCCATCAGGGCTAACCCTTAATTTACGTTTCAGCTCAGACAGCTCACTCAGAACGGAGTTCAGGGGGAATGCTGCTCGGTCCATTTTGGTGTTGATCTTCAGTTTTGACTCCTGTACTTCAAAAGGGGTTTGATTTACTGTGCGATTGGCCTCGAAAAGCACCATACCAAAGTTTTATGCAAAGCAGAGAGATTCCCTTCCAATGTCATTGTGCGGGCAATGTCCCAAACCACCCCTCCCCACCCAAAATTTCAGTTCCTTAAACTAAGTTAGCTTTCTGCATTCTACGTGCCATTAGCTATCCTGACTGCAGCCAGGCTCAACCCACTCAGCTCAAAGCTCAACTGCCTTTCAAGATAACAGTTAAAAGCTTCTGTAGCTCACTCGTAACCACAAACCAGTTCATACAGTGAAGCAGTGAAAGCTCTCATTATGCCTATGCCAGTGTCAAGTCAAATGCACTTATGATATTTGCACAGTTGCCACCAGATTCACTGAAGTTGTTTAAACAATCCTCACATAACATCTAGATGAGGAAAGTCTACTGTCTGGTTTCCATTAAAAGGTTCCCCCTTTCATATTGCCACATCAAGATGAAAATTAGCATATCCTTGTGATAGTTTACTCATCAGCTTTATAAATCGGCCATCACAGGCTTCGAAACTGAAAGGGAAGTTGGAAACTTTATTTTTTGAAAACTGATACTCTGCACTGCTACGGCAGTGCAAAATCTACTGGATATTAATCATAACTATTGGATGATCTGTGACCACACGTACTAACAGCACTTAAGACAACAGATTTATAATCAGAAACTTGCATTAATCCCTAGGTCAGGTTGCTGACTTTTTATTTGCAATCATCTGACTGAGCCTTTGGATCTGGTTCCACTTTCTGCCCCATTAGTGGTTCTCTGACTCAGATTCACTAGCTCTGAACAACGCTTCTTTAGTTCCAATAAATCCTGGCTCATCACGAGGGTGAACCAAGTATCTTCTCAACAGAATTATTTTGAGCCACATTTGCAATTAAAGAAACTCAAAAATATTTATGCCAGAGTTATATTGCCCAGTTACTTATTGAAATTCCACTCGCACAATTTCTTTAGCGACACAAGAATCTGGCTGTGGGGGAAGGGGCAATCAGATGGATATGAGGCGCCAGAATTGTGCAGTGCAATTAGATCTCGGCACGCAACGCCCAAGCTTGCACCTGCATTCCCAACATAGACACCTTGGGAACTGTTGCACGACATGGGAGGTAAATGAACACACAACTCTGAACATGGTCCACAATTCACAAGCTGGCCTCGTAATCAGTCCCCTCATTCAAACAAAGCAAACTTAGAATGAATGGGTAATTTGTTCATATTGTACAATTACAAGCATCATTTTCTGGGCAATGCAATGTGCTGATGGGATTTTGTTTTATTCATTCATGGGACATGGGCGTCACTGGCTGGCCAGCATTTATTGCCCATCCCTAGTTGCCCTTGTTCAGAGATCAGTTGAGAGTCAACCACATTGCTGTGGCTCTGGAGTCGCATGTAGACGAGACCAGGTAAGGATGGCAAATTTCTTTCCCCAAAGGACATTAGTGAACCATATGGGTTTTTCTGACAATCGACAATGGCTTCATGGTCATCAGAAGATGCTTAATTCCAGATTTTTTTTATTGAATTCAAATTCCACCATCTACCATGGCGGGATTCGAACCCTGGTCCCAAGAACATTAGCTGGGTTTCTGGATCAATAGTCTAACGACAATATCAGGAGGCCACGAATATGCTAATCTGGGTGGAAAATCACAGTTGTGGGCTTTTGATTCCCATCGGAGCCTGACGGCAAGGTCCTGAAGCCCACAGGAAAAACCTGCCCACAAGGTCCAAAATGCACTGCAAGATAAAAAGTTAGAAAGACTCAACTGCAAGTCAAATGCATTTCACAATGTGCATATTACAAAACAGGAATTTCCTTTTCCCCCCTCAATTGCTGCACATTTGTTCAATAGCCAGGGCTCGAGAGGCTGCGTGCGCACGGTGGCTTTGTTACAATTTGCTGCCACTACCTTCGCTTAAAAATTAATGATTTAAAATTAAAACTCCAGTGGAAGGAAGCTGCTGCCTCATTTTCATGTGAACATACTGGATTCCACTTGTTTAAACAAAGCCTGCAAAATCTCCTGCTGCTGCTTGTAGATACTGCTACATGCTGTCACTGTCCGGCACGTCACGCTCATCTACCTTGCGCCATCCTCACTTATCCACTGTAGGTCAACTTGGTGATGTCTAGGTCGACGCCTTCTTTCTGCTGTTCTCCCGAGAATAAATCTCTTTTTTTAGTTCTGATCTAATGGCCAAAAAGTATGACATTTTCTTTTCTGACTGTCACTATTTTAAGTTTGTTCTTGTTCTTGCAATTTCAAACATCTCTTTGTTTGCCTTATGTTCTCCGTATGGAGGTTGTAGCATACACCTTAGCATCCACATTTTAAAAGCCTCTATTTTCTTCCAATTCATTGTCCAGGTTTCTAAGACACACAGCAAAGTGGATCAAATGGAGCAATATCATACTTTTTCCCCTCGTTACCAGCTTTAGTTTTCTTGTTGTTAACACATCCTTCATCTTTGCAAAATTATTTTTTGACCATCTCTGCCTCGCTTCTAGTTTCACTATCACATCCACCATCTTGTGCTATCTATCATTTGCCCTAACTAGAGCAACTTATCAACTTGCTCCAGAGTGACTCTATCCACTTCAATCTAGTTTCTTCTAGTATTTCTCCTGGCTTCCAGTCTTTTTGGAGTTCACGCTCAATCCTAAACTTCATTTTGCTTCATCTACAATATTTTGTGGGGGCTCCTCTAATTCTGCTGCTGTCATCAGTGTCATCTTTTCTTAATCTAGATGTGCTCACCAGAGCTGTGCCCACCTCAAGTTCCTTAGCTGAAGTCCATTAACACAGCACGGGTGTGCAGTGCCATCTGGGCCCTTCCAGTAATGTGATATTGGTGCACTTATCTATTTATCAATTTAGGCCAGTTTGTTAAGTTCTTGCCTCCAAATTTTACCCTTGGATGTACATCTAATTCCTGATTATTTGTTCAGTGCACTGGTTGGATAATTTTGGTGATAGTACACAGCCTTGCAAAAGCTTTCTCAAGTGTCGAAACAAAATCCTGCAACATAAAGTGAATACATTTACACGCCCACCGGACCCATCATGATCCCATTTGATCCCACACCCTCTAAACACATGGGGCTTAATTTAATTGGTTGGAATGTTAAGCATTCTATGAACTCAACGATAAATATTTAATAAGATTATAGCCGCAGATTTCCTTTTTATATAGAAAAATTGTTATACACTCCATGCCTACATATTATTTTGAGATGGACAAAGTCGTGAACAGGTCATTTGACCTAAATTGATAAATAAATAGATAAGTGCACCAATATCACATCACTGGAAGTGCCCAAATGGCACTGCACACCCATGCTTAATTAATGGACTTCAGTGGTGGCACAGCTCTGGTGAGCACATCTAGATTAGGCAAGACAAATTTAAGTGGAGAGAGAGGAGAGAAAGATCAAGGTGTTATGCAGGCCCGAGACAAAGGACTAGATCACCCTGGTATACGTGATCTAAATGATACAATTGACTCCCAGGAAATGGTTTTAAACAACAATCAATTGCCAAGTACCTTTTCCATTTACTTGTACGAAAATACAAAATAGGTGCAGAAGGTGACCATGTTGCCCCTTGAACCTGCTTCACCACGCAATAAGCTAATCAGACTGTGTATCCATATTCCCCATCTACTTCTGATAACCTCTGATTCCCTTGCCTGACACGAATCTATCTACCTCTGCCTTAAAAATAGTTAGTGACTCCACTTCCACCGCCTTCTGAGGCAGAGGTCCAAATTTGCAGAACCCTCAGAAAACGTTTCTCTCATGTGTCTTATAAAGGTGGTCCCTAATTTTAGATCTGGACTCACCCACAAGAGGAAACATCCTTTTAACGTGCACCTTTGTCCATACCATTCAGGATCTTGTGTACTTCGATCAAATTAACCCTCACCCTTCGAAACTCTCGTGGAAACAAGCCCAGCCTTTCCAACCTATCCTCACAAGACAACCCGCTCATTCCAGGTACCAGCCTCGTATACCTCCGCTGAACTGCCTCCAACACCTTTACACCCTTCCTTAAACAAGGAGACTAAAACAGCATACTGTATTCGAGATGCAGTCTGAATAACTGAAAGATAACATAGTTACTTTTATGTTCAATTCCTCTCAATAAAAAAATAGTACTCCATTAGCTTTCAGGATTACACACTATACCTGCATTCTAACTTAGTGTGTCATGCACGAGAATACCTAAACCCCGCTGTACCTCAGCATTCTGCAGTTGTTCTCCATTTAAATAATAATCTTTTATTTTATTATTCCTGCCAAAGTGAACAACTTCATACTTTCCCCTCATTAAACTCCATCCGTCAGATTTTTGCCCACACTCAACCTATCTATACCCACCTGCAAACTCCCTATACGTCTTAACATACCTTCCTACCTATCTTTGTGATATCTGCAAATTTAGCTACCATGCCTTCGCTCCACTGATCCAAGCCATTGGTCTAAGTTGTAAAATTTGAGGCTCCAGCACAGTCCCCTACAGGACTCCACTCATCACATCCTACCAATCAAACAAAGACCCATCTATGCATACACTCCAGCCAATCTTCAATCCAGGCTAATATGTTACCCCCTGTTTTTTCCTGCTGTCACTCAAATCAAGACCGAATAGCTGCAGAGGCCATTGCCAAGAGGGAGGGAACTCATTCCTACTGTGCTTTTTGTTTCACTGCAGACCAAATGGCATTGCTAAAGACATGGAAACGGATAACCTTCTTTTACCCTGCAAACCTGATTATGTCACTCTCCCATATTTACCCACGTGCAGTGCAGCTAATTTCACGACTGACAGACTGCTAATTTATCCCAGCTATTTCTGCACAAGCGTGATATGCTAGAATTTAAATGCATACACAGACCTATTGGTCTTCACGATGAGATCCAACTTTACTTTCAAGAAAGTGTTCAGTTGGATGAATTTGACTTTATAACATCCAATCCCCATGACGGCATGGTGCTTAGGTTACTGGACAAATAACCAAGAGGACTAGACTCTGGGTGTGGGGCAGAAGTTCAAATCCAGCTGGTGAATTTAAATGTAACTAAATCAATCTGGAGTTTTACCCTGTGTCAGCAATGGTGACTATGAAATCATGGAATCCTTGTAAAAATCCACCTAGTGTGCTAATGTTCGATATGAGATTCCAGACCCTAGCAATGTGGCTGACTTCTTAACTTCCCCCTGAGGTGGCTGAGTAAACATCAAGGAGGCAGCTCACCATTGCCTTCTCAAGGCAATTAGGGATGGCCAATAAATGCTGGCCTTGCCACTGAGACCAACATTTCACAAATGTGTAAAAAATATTGGTTGCTGCATCAAAATTTCAGCCAAACATTTATTAAACTATGCGTCAATGGTTTAAATATCAAAGTGCTACTTATTTGCTTGACTACATTTAACGCGTAAACCGCTTAAGCTTGAATATCTAATTAGTCACATTCTCTGTTTTTCTACAGTTTTTCCCGTCTTGGCTTCTTCCTCACCCAGTTATAGAAACAAGTTTTAAAATATTCAACGAGAATCAGATTGAATCACCACTTTAACACGAAACATAATAAAAACATAATTAAATCAGGGGACAGAGAAAAGGTCAAAAGAAGATCTAACAGAAACTTGTTAAAAAATGTAACAGAGAATTGACAGGCCAAGTTTTATATTAGCATTGTAGTGCAACAAATCCTGCACTGGGAGAGACACTTCATACCAGCACTTACTAAAAGTTTAAGCTGGTTTAGAGAATTTGTCACCACTGTTCTCCAACACACGGACATGCAAAACTTTAATTTATTCTTCATGTCTTCTCAAGTTTGAAGAGGTCGGCGTGAAGTGAAATCATTGATTTGTCACAGAGCTTCACACTATCAGCTAAATTTAGAAATAGCTTCATTTTTAATAATGAAGCTGCTGTTTAGTTGAAGCTTTCCAGTTAGAATTCCTGGAGAATTTATACAATTATTGCCCCCATACAATCCATGCCGTATATAATTTGATTTCTAAATATTCAGAGCTTCTTCAGGAACAGGCTCTGAACGCTAGCAAAAAATAATTGTCGAACCCACCCATCTGCAAAGCTCAAATTTGGAGAGGGGGGATCAGGCTGGGGAGTAGAGTTAAGAGGGCTGGAGGGGGGGGGGGGGTACAGATAAAAGGAGAAGTGAGGCCATAACTGGCTTAAAATGCAAGGATAAGAATTTTAATTGACAGTGTAGGTTTTTTTAAGGTTCATTTATTAGTGTCACGTATAGGCTTACATTAACAATACAATGAAGTTATGGTGAAAATCCCCCAATCGCCACACTCCGGCACCTGTTTGGGTACACAGAGGGAGAATTTAGCATGGCCAATGAACTTAACCAGTACGTCTTTTGGACTGTGGGAGAAAACCGGAGCACCCGATGGAAACCAACGCAGACGTGGGGGAGAATGTGCAGACTCCGCACAGACAGTGACCCAAGCCGGAAATCGAACCTGTGTCCCTGGAACTGAGAGGCAGCAGTGCTAACCACTGTGCTGCCCATCTGGGAGCCAATGTAAATCAGCGAGAATGGATTAGCAGGTCTCAGCATAGGATAAAGAGCAAGGTTTTCGATGGAGAAGTTTATGAAACGTGGAAGCCAGCAGGTCGTCACTGGATTAATTGAGTCTGGAGGTCACAAAGGCATGGGAAAAGGTTGAAGCAGCAGATTGGACAGGCCTGCACAAAACAAGACAATGTTGCAAGAGAGGGTGGTAGGCTGTCTGCATAAGGGGCAGGATTTAGTGTCAGAAGAGGACAACAGTTGCAAACCTTAGTTTCCACTAACCATGAGGAGGATAAAATCAGGGGCAAGAGTCGGGTTTCTGTAGCAGAGGCCAAAATGATTATTCAATTCTAATTGAATAATTAGGGGGGGGGGGGGGGAGAGAGAGAGAGAGAGAGAGAGAGAGAGAGAGAGAGAGAGAGAGAGAGAGAGAGAGAGAGAGAGAGAGAGAGAGAGAGAGGGAGAGAGAGAGAGAGAGCCCCACTTGCCCAGGCACAAATTGTGGTATGGCCAGGGAATCTCGTGAGAGGGGCCATTACACGATCTTCGCCAGGGAGAACTCATTTGGGATTCTGCCTATCCACCCCTGTGCAGCAACATAGTAATTAAATCTTAATTTAAATATGCATTTCTGTGTTACAGCCAGATTCAACCAACTCCTGGTATTCACTAACCAGGTTAGCACTGCCAAGGGGCAGAGCCTGAAGGGGGTAACTTTGACAACCCCATAGCAAGATTTTGTTCAGTTGGGGGTGGGGGGGCTCTGACAGTGGCAATTCAAGGCGAACAGTGGAAGCTGATGCCCGTTGGCGGTGGTGGGGGGAGAGGGAGTGTCTTTATTGGCGCGTGGGGGGGGCGGGTATTTGCCAGCAAGTAGGGAAGTCTATAGAGTTATTTGGAGATGGGGCGCTCTTTAAACAGGGTGCCCCGATCTCCCAGGAGCCAGCCTTGCCGGGAATGCCCCCACCTCCAAACGAGTGTGGGTAGATTGCGAACTAGATCACGCCGATCCACCCAGCAGGAATCTCAGCAGTTTTCTTGCCGGGGACAATACTTTTGGGAGAATTGCACCTTACAAATCAGACAAGCAGTTTGACAACAGAGGCAGTGGAGGATGTTGTGGAGAGGGAAAAGTATCATCAATATCCAAGTGGAAGTTCATCCGATGTTGGAAGATGTCATCAAGGAGCAGAGGCTGACGATTATTGGAGAACTCGAGATAATGGCTGGGGTACAAAAAAAATTTGCGGAGGTGGCCCACCTATAGTTTAGTGGGTAATAGTCCAATAAGTTGCACCAAAAAGGAGGAGGAGCATTGGAGAAAGGAGGTCAACATCATCAGAGATCAGAGGCAGAAGAGGGAAAATGCACCATGGTCATAAGAGAACTTGGCTTTCATCAGTGTGGATAACTGACTGGAGAGATTCAGCATGGAACTGCAGGAAAAATTTGCAAAGATTGATAGACAACGCATTCAAAGGCTGGGGAGGAAATAGAAGTTGGAGATGGGGGCTGCAGTTTGAAGGACAAAGGGGGGCTTTTTAAAAAAAAAATAGCAAGAGCCTTGAAGAGATGGAACCATTTACTGTATCAGCTAGCACGGTGACCAAGAATGGAACGCAGGCGGCCAGTATTTCAATAGCATGGAATCAAAGGAGTAAGAACTAAGTCTTACAGATGAAATAAGCTTGTAGATTTAAATTCAAAAATGGCTTTATAATGAAGCAATTCACTGAAACATTGGCACAACAGCTGATCAACATTATGCTAATCAAGACAGCGCTCTCTAAGAATATCTCAAAGCACAATACGCGTAGTACATTCCCCAAGGCAGACTCACTTGTTAAAAACTGCTTCCCATTTCCTTATAAGCCTATGAACTTCATCAACTAGTGACTCATAACATGAGAACTTGACTTGTTTTATGGATTCAGAACCAAAATACAAAGAAACGCAACATCTTAGAACAACTTTCGTCACCAACCAGAAACACAGAACTGAGTTCACCTTCTGATAAAACCAATGAAATTTGAGACAGTTTGCAACAATTTTAGCTTCGAGTGTAATTGGATTGAACTTGCCTCGCCATCTCGTTGGTGAGCAAGAGAAACAGCGATGGCAGAGTGGCAGTTACCCAGCCATAGACTCGGAGCCAAACAGTGCGGGGTACTTCAGCCTAGGAGGGACCATTGGATGAAAGGGGGATCAACAGCATAGGAAACAAGGGTGCAATCCTAGCTGCACAGATAACATTCTCCTCACATCAAGCTCACAAATCATACGATCAGCAGAACAGGGGCAATTAAGTCAGGTATTAAAATGAAATGTTCTGGACCTGATCCATTTTAAAATCTATTTATGGTGACATTTATATAGCATGATTAAAGAAACAACTGTTGCCAAGGTGCCACAAAGGAGTGTTATAAAACAAAATCTAATAGCGAGTCACTTAATGATAAGTCACGGCAAATGTTTAGTTAAGAGACAGACATCAAGGAGCATCCTGAAAGACGACTGCAAGCGGGGTAATTCCAGAGACCTGGTGGTTGAAGGCCCAGCCACTAATGGTGGAAGAAAAGAACCAAGGATGCACAAGAGTGAAGCACTAGAAGAGATCAGATATCTAACCAAGGGCTGAAGGCCTGGAGAATAAGGAATTATAAGCGATCAGATATCTGAGAGGGGGCTATAGGGCTTGAGAATAAGGCATTATAAGCGATCAGATATCTAAGAGAGGGCTGTGGGATTTGAGGAGATTAGAGATGGGGAAGGGGGGAGGCCATTAAGCATTTGAAAACGAGATTGTGCTGAACCAGCAACCATTGTTACGTGAATGGCTCGTGGTGCGAGTAAGGACACAGCCAAATTTTGCCTGGCCTTGAGTTTATCGAGGATAAAATACAAGAGGCCATCCAGGATTGCATTGGACAGCTCAAGGCAATAGATAAATAAACTGGAGAAGTGTACTGTGGGCAAAATTGAGGGGGTAATCAACAATGAAGTACAAGATGATCTGACTTGGCTGGTGACGATCACAATTTGGGATGTTCTTCATGCTCCACTTGTGGAACAAGTGGTCACATCTTCTCTGGCCTGTCCTCAAGCGGTTGGGGATTGACCAGATTTGCCGTGGGAGTCTGGGAATTTAACGCTCGGGTCAGTTAGTAGTTTGTGGTTGATGTTTGTTGTCAACCAGAAGTTGCGCCATTGAGAGGTGGGATTGCCATCAGTTTGCAGGGTGTTGAGTGTGTCCCAGTCAGAGCCATGGAATTCGAGTACGTGGTGGGTTTTGTTTGAGATCCTGCATAAGTAGAACCTCTTTCCTTGGTGAACACAAGCAATGAACATCAGCATCCCCGAGGAAGTGCTTGCCAACCCGCTCCGCCTCCCCCAAAACACCAGAAAGCCAATCCCAAACTCAGTACCAGAGACATCAGTTAGATTAAACCTGGGACCTTCACAGTTTAGTTAATTATAGTTAAGAAAGCCCACCAACGTCTCTATCTTCTCAGAAGACTAAGGAAATTTGGCATGTCAGCTACGACTCTCGCCAACTCCTACAGATGCACCATAGAAAGCATGCTTTCTGGTTGTATCACTGCTTGGTATGGCTCCTGCTCTGTCCAAGACCGCAAGAAACTACAAAGGGTCGTGAACAAAGCCCAGTCCATTGCGCACGCTAACCTCCCACCCATTGATACTTTCAACATTTTCTGCTGCCTCGGAAAAGCAGCTAGCATAATTAAGAACCTCACACCCCAGACATACTCTCTTCCACCTTCTTCCGTCGGGAAAAAGATATAAAAGTCTGAGATCACGTACCAACCGACTCAAGAACAGCTTCTTCTCTGCTGCCATCAGACTTTTGAATGGACCTACCTTGCATTCAGTTGATCTTTCTCTATACCCTAGCTATGACTGTAAACCACATTCTGCACTCTCTCATTCTATCTCTATCAGTTCTATCAGTTACTCTATCAGTTACTCATGAGCTAAACCATGAAACCAGCCATGAATGTCGTATTTAACATGGATTGAGCAGATGATTTGAATGTTACTGGGAACCTTTGGTACGAGATCAACAAATGTGTTTTAAATCAGTTTAAAATGTTAAACTAAAATACAATGCCTTTGAAGATTTTGAACTTGAAAGCACTTCCAGCTCCCCATTATAGCTACTAATTAACAACAGGGATTGGAGAAGTTAGGCTTCTTACATTGGCCTAGTTAATTCAAAAGCACGAGCGCTCTGCACAGAGTAATATCTGAATCAACGTTATTCTGCATTTTGTCTGGTCTTACAGAAATGCCTTATCACATTGTTTATCATTACTCAGATTTTAAATGACAACTGTTCAGGTAATGTTTGTTTCACTTAAGACACTGGCAGGATGCAATTATATTGATAGTCTCTTTGACAAGTGATTCTGGCAGTTTAAATACTGTTCAAAACCCACAACCTTTATTACAGATGCAAACAGAGGACTAATTGTGAATGAGTAATCTGTGATGCAGACATGCATTCAATGCTCACCCGCCACACAGAACAACTCGCATTGTAAACAGAATAGTTTCTCGTCGACATGCACTCTCAGTAACAGCTGTTACATTGAAAAAGGAATTTTTAAAAAATCAAACCCTTTTGTCGTTACATTTGCAGCCAGCTTGAGAATTTAGCCGCGCGCATGAGATACAGAACAAGTCTATGCTAGTGCTTTCCAAAAACAAACCACTTAGTCCCACTCCTCCACAATTTAGCCATATCCCTGCAATTTTTTTCTCCACATTTTTATCCAATTGTGTTTTCAAGGCTACTCCACAATTTAGCCGTATCCCTGCATATTTTCTCTCCAAGCTTTTACCCAATTGTCTTTTCAAGGTTACTTTACTATTCAGTCTTTATCCATCACCCATCAGGTGGTACATTCCAAATTCTAACCACTTGTTGCTTTGAAAAAAAGCTGTAATCCTTCACCCCGGGAACTGTTCTGGTAAACTGCACTGTTAACACGTGGTTCATTATAACATTGTGTTTAGCAATCTTAAATTATATATTAAACTCAAGAATCATCACTTTTGCATCTATTTAAAGTCAGCCATTCAAAGTTCAGTGTGGTATGGGGCCCCATATACTGCAACCGCACTTTTGAATTTGATTATCCAATCAACAGTGCAAACAATGCTGAAGAAAGAGACCAGAAGTCGACAGAATGAAAGAGTGTGACAGACAACAGTCTATTCAAACTGGTCGTTTGGTTTTATACTAAACTCGGCCAAATTAAAATGAACTGCTTTTGCAATCTGTCAATTAACAGGCCAGGTTATTATTGAACTCTTAAAAATGAAGTGCAATGTTCTCTGTTCTGTCCACCTCAACAACAGTAAGTCATCTTACAACACCAGGTTAAAGTCCAACAGGTTTATTTGGAATCATGAGCTTTTGGAGCGCTGCTCCTTCATCAACAACAGCACTGGTACTCCAACAAGGAAGTGTGAAAGAATGCAAGGTACTGTGGACATGCAATGAAATGTACTTCATTCCTCCAGCTGTCCAGCTAACCTGTGCTGCTAAATTAGCCTCTGCTTCATCACTCATTCCAGTAATTCATTCTAAACTTCTATGTAACGACATGGAAGTCCGTCTGTCCTGTACCCTTGATATTCAATTTTCTGTCTACACCCAGTTATTCTAAAACCCTCAACCACTGGAAACAATCTATTCTTTAGTTTGTTCCATCACTTTACAATTTTAAATGCCGCCATCAAAGAGTCTTCAATCTTCACTTATTAATAACCACAGCCCCAATTTTCCTAAATCTTTCTTCCTATTTGTATCCCCCTCAAACCACGCAACATATTAACTGAACAGTCATTATACCACTGCAATTACAGAATCCATAGAATCTCTACAGTGCAAAAGGAGGCCATTCGGCCCATTGAGTCTGCACCGACAACAATCCCATCCAGGCCCTATCCCCATAACCCTACACAATCGCCTGACACTAAGGTGCAATCCCATCCAGACCTGTTCTCCGTAACCTCAAGTATTTACCCCACTAATCCCCCTAATCTACACATTTTGGGACACTAAGGCGCAATTTAGCATGGTCAATCCACCTAACCTGCACATCTTTGGGTTGTGGGAGGAAACCGGAGGACCCGGAGGAAACCCAAGCAGACATGGGGAGAATGTGCAAACCCCACACAAACAGTCACCCAAGGCCGGAGTTAAACCCAGATCCCCTGGCGTTGCGAGACAGCAGTGCTAACCACTGTGCCACTGTAGATTAGAGATATCCTATCTCTAATGTGGATCGCTACTGTGAATATTACCCCTAACTGTGGTCTTACCAAGAAAGTTTTAGACAAGTATTATAGTTTTTTTTAAAAATCAACACCAACTTGAAATGGAGAAATGGTTACTATCGTAAGAATTTCAATAAACAAGTTCCAAGAAAGCTAACAGTAACCTGCACTGTACACTCAACTGCAGAGTGGCATACTGGTTGCTATGGTAACTGCATTCTTGCTGCACAAGGTATTAGAGTGAATTATTTTGGTGCAGTAAGGGTACTTAATAACCCTTCAAAACCACTGGATAATTAATGATGAGGAAAGCCACACGGCACATTTTAATTTATCTTGTTTCTTAAACAGTTCAAGGGCTTTTGTTTCCATTACTCCATCAGAAGTTTTTGCAACACTTTAGACAAATTTCCTGCGGATGAATGTCACGGGGCAGGAGGCAGTAAAGGAGAGCTTATGCCTCTCCCCATCCCACCCGAGTGGCTGAAAGGTTGGTCAGCAACAGACCCGCCTTGAAGTGGGCTACCCTGTAGTGATAATACACGGAGGCTGGCCTTAATAAGGTGAGAATTCTTGCCCTCGGCACAAAAGGTTCAGCCCTCAGGAACAGCAGGCAATCTGACTGACTGGCAACTGAGCAGTCCCAGCAAAACCAGAGCAATGTAGCTGGGGTTACAAGATGTCCCAAGGAGAAGGAAGATAGATACCAGGCTCCAAAGTAGGCATGGGAATTTTGGTCCGGGAGGGATCGAGATCCTAGGCATGGATGAGGGGATCCCCCCGCAGATCTAACCCCACTGAGATTCAAACTCAGGACCTCCTGCTTGCAAGACAAGTGTTTTAACCAACTAAGCCATGGCCAACCATATAGAGAGGTTGTAGAAAATATTAGTCCAGAATATCGCTTTTAGTTAAATTGTGCATGTATAACAGGGACACTTGTAAAAGGTAACGTTAGGAATTATAGCGGGGGTGGGAGATTTTATAGCCCCCTTCCAGCGTACTTGAAGGTGGAGAGCATGTAAAATAAAGCAGGTGCCCAGCCCGTGCCCCTTTCTATTCATCCCCGAGCTGTCTCCATGTTATAGCAGTGGGCAAGGTGCCCACCCTTAAGTGGCAGAGGACACCCACTCCTACTCCTTTCCCATTTTGTAACCCGAGCTGAGCGCTGATCACTTTTTCCTGCCCAACATGATTTTTTTTCTCATCGCCCATGCCCCATAAAACATGAATCCTGCTAGGGTGCCCAGATTTCATGGGCAGCAGCAGTGCAGAGATGTTGGGCAGGACTCTGTCCTGGGCTATGGTGACCCACCTCAGCAGCTTGGTGAGCTCCTCATCATTGTGGATGGCGAGCTGCAGATGGCGGGGAGTGACACGGGTCTTCCTGTTGTCCCGGGCCATGTTGCTGGCCAGCTCGAGAATCTCAGCGGTCGGATATTCCGGAACAATGGCCAAGTAGAAGGGGACTCCTGGCCTCATGCAACAGCCGGTTGGTGGATATGGCCAACAGGGAACTGGAGACCAGCTCTGGGTTTTGCAGCATCCTTTGCCTCCTGTTTTACCGCAACTGGACATCTTTTTGCTGCTAAAAATGTTCACCAATCTGGAGATCCTTTAAGTTGACTTCAATCGGCAACTTAAAGGCCAAAGTAGACTCAAGGATGAGCAGCCGCTTGGCACCTTACCCATCTCTATAATATGGAGACAGCTCGAAGATGAACAGGAAGGGGCGTGGGCTGGGCGCCTGCTTTATTTCACATGCTCTTCAAATAAACTGGTAGGGGGCCATAAAATCTCCCATCCCTGGTATAATTTCTAACATTACCTTTTACAAGTGTCCCTGTTATACATGGACAATTTAACTAAAAGTGATATTCTGGGCTAATATTTTCTACACCCTCTCTATATGGTTGGCCGTGGCTTAGTTCGTTAAAACACCTGTCCTACAAGCAGGAGATCCTGAGTTCAAATCTCAGAGGGGCTAGATTTGTGTTCCTTACTGAAGCTTGTATTGAGCCACCAGATGTGCAAGGGACAGTAATTCTTCGGAGGGCGGCACAGTTGCAGTGGTTAGCACTGCTGCCTCAGAGCCAGGGACCTGGGTTTGAATCCAGTCTTGGTGACTGCGTGGAGTTTGCACGTTCTCCCCGTGTCTGCGTGGGTTACCTCCGGGTGCTGCAGTCTCCTCCCATAGTCCAAAGATATGGGGGTTAGGTGGATTGGCCATGCTAAATTGCCCCTTAGTGTCCCAAGATATGCAGGTTAGGGGAATTAGCAGAATAGACACGTGGGGTGACAGGGATAGGCCTGGGTAAGATGCTCTGTCGGAGAGTTGCACACACTCAATGGGACAAATGGCCTCCTTCTGCACTGTAGGGATTCTATGAAATGTGACCATCTTCAGTTGCCTTTTTCCCCCTCCCCAAGATGAACTGCTCAAGCCTACCCAGTCTTTCCTCACAGACAAATCCTGACAGTAGACATCAATCTCAGTTATTCTCTGTACTGCCTCAGCACTAAAATGTCTCTTGTTTCTCAGTAACTACAATTGGATGCACTGGTGAGGCCTAATCAGACTACTAAAAAGTTTGATAATCATGTCTTTTAACTTGTATTCTACTGCTTTGACAATGATGTTCTAGTACAATTGCCTTCATGGTTTGCTGCTCCGCCTTTACTGGGCATGTTTAGCATCAGGTCTACCAAGGCTCTTGGGTCTCTTTCAGATTCAATCTTTTTTTCCATACTCAAACTAAAAGATACAAAACTTATTCTCTGCTCCTCAAATTCCATGTTCAATGCAGTGGGTACATGCACTACATGCTGCCCTGACCAGTTCAGCTACACATTAAAGCTGCATTGTGCTAAGATTGCTGATCTCTGCCAATGCAACACTGAGGCTGATGGTCCAGTAAACTGACAAGAGATCAATGCATCAGCATCAGGTGGTTAAGACTGCTGCAGTATCAATCTCCATTCCCATCAACCCCAGTCAAATAACTTGCCAACACTAAAATAAAAAATGGCTTCTTGGGTCAGGAGGTATTCTGAAGTATGACATGACTGGTGGCACTCTCAGAATCACACACTCGTAGTTAACGAAAGAGAAAGAAAACCGACCACACCTCCTCACTTCATCGGGCAATCTTAAATGTGAGAATAGTTAATTGAGAGTTACTTTGTCATATTAACTGAGGCAAGGGAAATACATTAATCTTAGTAGCACTCCTGGATAAATTGGGAAACATCACAGGCACAAATACACCTCAGGGAAGGATAATTAAAATAGCCTGTCTGAGAGCTCAATTATAATATGCAGATAAAATTTAATTATTTACAACTATAACATGCCAACATCTGTTATCCCATATACTCAGCCCCAATCACTATTTTTTTTTCCACGCTTAGAGCAATGTACAGTCAACTAAACGTGTGACGATTAACAAAACCTCAACTTGAAGTGACACTGCCGTTCAGCAACACGCGGCCTTGAGTGTGCTCTGGATTTGCAATGCTTCAATATCATAACATGCCTTTCCAAGCAGAAGCACAGGCCCAACCACCACAACAGATAACCTCAAACCACCCTTTGTTTTTATAAGCATGTTAAAACTTACTGAGCAAGTTTATCCATTTTGTGTTCACCAAGTACCCTGGTCATGCCATTCTCAAACGACCTTGAGTCGTGCAGTTATTAATAACTTTACTCTTCTTAGTTACATTGAATAATCAAATTTCCCCAATTGCTATGGCAGAAACCTTTGCTGCAGGTGCAATTACGTGTAGCAATAAACATATGCAAAAGCCAACATCATTTTAGAAACATAGAAGATAGGAGCAGGGGGAGGCCATTTGGCCCTTTGAGTCTGCTCCACCATTCATTATGATCATGGCTGATCATCCAACTCAGTAGTCTAATCCTGCTTTTTCCCCCATAACCTTTGATCCCATTCACCCTAGTGCTACATCCAGCCGCCTCTTGAATACATTCAATGTTTTGGCATCAACTACTTCCTGTGGTAATGAATTCCACAAGCTCATCCCTCTTTGGGTGAAGAAATATTGCCTCATCTCCGTCCTAAATAGTCTACTCTGAATCCTCAGACTGTGACCACTGGTTCTGGATTCCCCCACCATCGGGAATATCCTCCCAGCATCTACCCTGTCTAGTCATAGAACATAGAACAGTACAGCACAGAACAGGCCCTTTGGCCCACGATGTTGTGCCGAGCTTTGTCTGAAACCCAGATCAAGCTATTTCCTCCCCATCATCCCGAAGTACTCCATGTGCTTTTCCAATAGCTTCTTAAATGCTCCTAAAGTTTCTGACTCCACTATCCCTGCAGGCAGTCCATTCCACACCCCAACCACTCTCTGAGTAAAAAACCTACCTCAGACATTCTTCCTATATCTCCCACCATGAACCCTGTAGTTATGCCCCCTAGTTACTGCTCCATTCGCCCGAGGAAATAGTCTTTGAACGTTCACTCTCTATCCCCCTCATCATCTTATAAACCTCTATCAAGTCTCCTCTCATCCTGCTAGAATTTTATAAATTTTATTTTAACCACCTATTGGCACAGAAAAACTTTTCACGCACACTAAGTCTACAACTCAAAAAGCAGTTTCATTGCACGTAATAACTTGACATTTTCTCCTTTCCATCAATCCACAAAGTACATACGTCACTCCACAGTTAGGTCAAGGGATCCTGACCACCAACAGACTCCAAATGCTTAAAAGCATTTATCCCCAAAATCCTGTTATTTCAGCAAACTGGTTTTAATTTAAAATAGGTAGCTCCAAAAATATGGGGCAAGGAATCTCAAAAATGCATCACGTGTTCATATACTAGTGTTCATATGCTAATTCTCAAAATCACAGCCTTCTTCTGCTACACCACATTAACTCAGCTCTTCCGCCCATGGCATGATAGATCATGATTTCGATATAAAGAGAAATGGGAATTATAAACCACATCCTACCACTCAGTTGCCCAGCCCATAGGGTCATCCCATGAACACAAAGTGTGGAAGTGAAATCTTCAAGATATATTTCTGGTAAAATCTATGACAAGCAGAAGTCAACCAACTGGGTCAATCACAACCTGCAAAAATTTCATTTACAATCTCTCATGTGGGATGAAGCCTTGAAATTATTGGGAAAATAATTTGACATCATCATAGATCTCAGAATCCCTACAGTGCAGGAGGCCATTTGGTCCATCGAGTCTGCACCGACTCTGATGGAGCATCTTACCCAGGCCCACCCCGGTCCTACCGCCGCAACCCCACATGTTTATCCGAAAATCCCACTAACCTTCATTGTATGTTATTGTCACAAGTAGGTATACATTGACACTGCAATTAAGTTACTGTGAAAATCCCCTAGTCGCCATACTCTGGCACCTGTTTGGGTACACTGAGGGAGAATTTAGCATGGCCAATGCACCTAACCAGCACGTCTTTTGGTCTGTGGGAGGAAACCATAGCATCTGGAGGAACCCATGCAGACACGGGGAGAACGTGCAGACTTTGTACAGTCAGTGACCCAAGCCAGGAATCAAACCCGGGTCCCTGGCGCTGTGAGGCAGCAGTGCTAACCATTGTGCTACTATGTTGCCCTACACATCGTTGGGCACTAAGAGGCAATTTAGCATGGCCAATCCACCAAACCTACACATCTTTGGACTGTGGGAGGAAACCAGAGCACCTAGAGGAAACCCACACAGACACGGGGAGAAGTGCAAAAAAGAGTTCAGATGCCACAGATGCGCCACTCCCCTGTACCACTTCTCAAGTCAAGAATGAGGTTCTTGGGGTGACCTAAGACACTTCAAACACAATTAGCCCACTTCTGAATCACAGTCACTCATGTAGCAAAACTGAGAAGCCAATTTATACACATGAAACGAAGGTGACCTGTCTCTGGGTTTCTTATAGGGAATGATAGTGCTTTGAGAGCCTTTACAGAGTCACCATGACAAGTGAGCAAGGGGCCTCTTCAACATCTCACCCATAAAATATTTATAGGATCAAGAGAAACCAGAGTGTACATCTCACCCATAAGAATGCACCTTGAACAATACTGCACTGAAATCAGTCAGCAGTGGAGCTTAAACGCAGTGCCACATTCCAGAGTAGATAAGACTGACTTTCTGGGAATTGGTAACAATGTACAGCCACAAAGCTGCGGATCGAAAAAAAGGGAGCACTTATCGGTGTTCAATGGAGCGTTAGCCTAACGTGGCAGCTCACAACTGGGCAGCAGAAGATCAAGAAGAGAGGATAAATATAAAGAGAGCAAGGGGGCATTGGGTCACTCCCATAGGACGAGAACAAACAAAATACTAAAAATACTGTTTGGTGAAAGCACAAATGTGAACCTGGCAGCACATACAGCTGATAACTAAATCAAAACTAACATGAGGCTCAGAAACTTTCCTCTATACTCTGAAGTTTACTTTGAAAAGGCTCTGGGAAGTCCTTGCCTTGTGTTAAAAGTTGTGGACAAGTTTAGCCATTCCCCTTCTTCCCCAAACCACATCAAGAAACGGAGAGAGGATTTACTGACCACACACTAACACCAACTAAAATGCGTCAGCCGGAAGCTATCTAAACTGAGCAGCAAAGCCAGAGGGAGGGTGTTTCTTTTTTTGCTCGGTGACCAGGATTTTTGCGAAGTATTTTTAAAATATCCCAGTCTCATGAGGAGAAGCCGCAGACCAAACAAAAGAATGCGCTCCCCTTCCGCCAGCAAGTTGTCAGAGAGACAGGGGCAGCGCTCAGGGAAACGTCCTTCTGTCTTAAAGCCAAACAAACCCCCCTCCCAGAGTCCCAGAACAAACCCCCCTCCCAGAGTCCCCAGAACAAACCCCCCTCCCAGAGTCCCCAGAACAAACCCCCCTCCCAGAGTCCCCAGAAACAAACCCCCCTCCCAGAGTCCCAAAAACAAACCCCCCTCCCAGAGTCCCAGGAGATAATTTCTCACACAACAATGTGACACAGAGTTATGGGGGAAGGAAAGACTCCTCAATGTTAATCACAAACCCACGCACCCCAACACTCCAGCCCAAGATGGGAAAATGAAGAAAGCCCACGGTGCTTGGGTTAAACAATGTTTGAAGTTTATTTATTAGTGTCACAAGTAGGTTTACATTAACACTGCAATGAAGTTACTGTGAATCTTTGCGGGTTAAGAATGTGGAACAAAGTGCAAATGGTGGAGAGTGAACAGGCTGAGAGAGAGGGGAAAGTCAGGTCAGCTTAGCTCAGACACACAGACTGCCTCCTCACCTTGTAGACCTTGCCGAAAGCGCCGTCGCCCAGCTCCCCGATCAGTTGCCAGCTCTCCTCGGGGTTGCAGTCCCGGCGGACGTGCTCGTACTGCTTGCATTTCTTCTTCTCGAAAGTGGAGAGTCTCAAAATCCTCTTGAAGTTGGCGAAAGCCATCCCGCAGCCCGGGGAGAGGAGAGGGTTTGTGTGTGTGTTTGGGGGAAGACACGAGGAGCAAGAGGCTGCCGGAGACTCAGTGTGTGTGTGTTGGAGAAGCGAGAACAGGAAGCCGGCTCTGCGGCACTGAGATCTCCCTCCCGGGGGCCGCCTACATTCGCTCACTCCCTCCCTCCCTGACTCACTCAGCCAACAAGTCCCATCCTCCTCAAACCCCCCACACCCAACTCTTTAACCGGACCATAAACTCTGACAACACTCATGAGTTAATGCAGAGTAATTCAGTCAGCACCAACCCAACTCAGCTCCATCCACCTGCCGGTTTCCACAACTCTTTCTGTCACTTTAAATAACTTCACCCGCCCCTCCCATTGGTCCTGCAGCCTCCCCTCCCATTGGTCTCAAGCCCCAGCTCCTCCCACCCCTGGAACGTTAAGACATCCTGCTGGCTGCCTATTGGTCCGCTCTGACATCCATCGCAAGCCTCTCCTTCTCCCCCACATTCTATTGGTTCCCAGTCCTCACCTCCCAGCTCCAAGTTATCCTAGACCCAGGGAGAGGATCCCAGTGGAAGTCCCTCAATGGAGGGATCTCCCCCAATTACATCGGGGACCTGGGGTGGAGGGTGATGCATGCAGCAGTTCCGCACAATCGTAGGGTTCACGGGCTCCGAAGATTGCCCCTTCTGTGGCCTTGTGGAGTCCGTGGACCATGTCTATGTTTGGTGTCTTAGGTTGCACTCCCTTTTTGTTTTCCTCAAAAACCTTTTATTGATGTTCTGTTTGCACTTCAGTCCCACGCTCCTGATCTACGGACACCTGGTGCGGAGAGGGGCGGGTCGGGATGGCGACCTCCTCGTGAACCTGCTCCTGGGCCTGGCGAAATGCGCCATTTACAGGTCCAGGCAGCGGGCGATCGAGGGAGCCGTCCATCCTGACTGTCTGCCCCTCCACCGTGGCTACGTTCGCGGCCAGGTGTCCCTGGAGAGAGAGCATGTGGTGTCCACGGGCACGGTTGACGCCTTCCGCGCTTGTTGGGCACCGTTATCGATCCTAACAATCACATTATGATTTGATGTTTTTAAGTTTCCTTTGTACTTTGATTTTTGTTCGGGCTGTTCCCCCTCCTTTTGGGAGTTGCCCCTTTTACTTTGTCCTGATTTAATTTGAGTTTATTTATTTGGTTTGACCTTAAAAGAGGCCAGGGAGAGGATCTGAGTGATCAGCCACCAGGCTCAACTGTAATCAAAGGAACATATTGCCCAGGCTGGAAATCTGAAATAAAAGCACAAACATGCTGGATAAACACAGCAGCTCTGACAAGCATCTGTGGAGAGAGAAGCAGAGTTAACATTTCAGATCCAAATGCTCCTTCTACAGAAATTGGGATTGGAGTAGATAGGTGTTCGATGGCTGGCATGGACATGATGAGAAGAAGGGCTTCTTTCCGTGCTGTAAAACTCAATGGGCGGGATTTTCCGGCCTCGCTCACCCCAAGACCGGAAAATCCAACTCAAGGTCAACGGACCTTTGCATGGGTCCATGTCCCGCCCACTATGATTCCCATGACGGGTGGGACGGGAAAATTCCTCCCTATGACTCTATAATTTCTCCACAATTGTCACACGCATTGCTGAAGAAAGGCACATTCTATCAAAACTCTATGTCTTGCACTCATCAGGACAGCTTGCATGAAAGTAGAACTTGTTGATATTTTTTGTGAGCTGTCCTAATGAGTGCAAGATGCCTTTCTGAAGGAGTCAATCTTCCTTTGCTTGAAACATGTCTGAGAGAGCGTCATCCGCCACTCCTAAAACAAACTTGGCCCTAAATATCACAAATTTCAGGTCATCATACGCAGAGCCTCCAGCCATTCTGTACAGCTCAATAACAAAGGAGTCAACAGGTTCTCCTAGTTGCTGGCACATTTATCAAATCTAGCATTTTCAAAGATTTTGTTACTTCTGAAGTTAAAATGTGTCAAATTATTTCAAAACTTCATCAGATTTTGCAGGGGATTCATTGATTCTTTGTCTTGCTGTTATACCATTGGCTGTCAGGCATATCTACTGAATAAAGCAAGTGTGCTGATTTGTCCAGGTCTCTTTTTTTAGAGCCGAAGCAATTATGTCTCTAAGAAATGTCTTTCTCCAAAGTCCTCAATTTTGTGATTGATCAGAGTCTTGGATAATTCCAAATTGCTCAGGAAGAGTGGATTTCTGAAGCATGGCTAAAATATTTGAATTACTGGTTCAGCTTTAGGAAAATCCAAGATGTTGGCGCCATACATTTCTGACAAAGAGTTTTGCTGCATGGCCATTTTTGGCAGGCTCCTGCAGTATTGACATTCGTGATCACAGCGTTTAATTTTTTTTAACAATGGCTACCTGCATCACTGGTTATAGTCCTTCCCACTTTAGCGCAATGTTCTCGGGTCTTGGCAGCGTCGAGTCCTAACTTTTGCTGGGTGTTAAAAGCCTCCTACTCAATTGAGATATTTTTCTGTTTGGAATGAGCTCAGCCGCCATGTGTTCAGAAGTCAACTTGGGAATAGGGTTTCTTGTACTGCAATTTAAATAGCAATTCCTGACCACTGCATTATTTAACTGTTTTCAGGAATTGTATTGTCCCAGAATTTTAAATTTTCAGCTCCTCACTCTGCTGACTCTGCACACTCTGGATATTGAAGCTGGAGTTCCATGGGATTCAATGGAGTCTTCTGATACATTGAGGACTTTAATGCATGTCTTCAACTTTTAAATATTTATTTGAAGCCACTCACCCAGGATTTGCTTATGTAGCTTTGCTTCTTCAACTTTTCTTCAGGTCAGAATGGTTCTTGAACCTTTCTTCCGTTTTCCAGGATTTAAATTTTCCTCTCTATTCGGTGTGAAATTTTGAGTTGTTCATTCACTGCCAGCACATTGTAAAGTGATGGATGTAGTTCAGTAGGTCTTAAAATTGGTAGTCTTAGGTCGTTCAACAGTAAGTAGTAATTAATGGCTAGAAACTATATAGAATCATAGAACCCTATAGTGCAGAAGGAGGCCATTGGGCCCATCGAGTCTGCACTGACCACAATCCCACCCAGGCTCTATCCCCATAACCCCATGTATTTACCCTAGCTAATCCCCCGACACTAAGGGTCAACTTACCATGGCCAATCCACCTAACCCGCACATCTCTGGAATGTGGGAGGAAACCGGAGCACCCAGAGGAAACCCACGCAGACGGGGAGAACGTGCAAACTCCACACAGACAGTGACCCAAGCCGGGAATCAAACCCGGGTCCCTGGCACTGTGAGGCAGCAGCGCTAACCACTGTGCCACCGTGCTGCCATATACATAGTTAAAGATCCCAGCTAGAAGCCGTGTCCATACTTGCTTCTGCACATAGCTCTGTCCAATACTACACTAACCCCTAGGTGCGGGTCTTATGTTCTCTTACATCACTGTGTGGGTGGCACTACTCAGTCCCACATTAACTCTTTATGTGCAGATCCTTATACTACAGTCTCCAGTAATGAAAGATTAATGGCTAGGGCCAACTCAGGCCACAGTGTGTGTTTCTTTCCTTTTCTTTCAACACTCTTTCTTTACTTGCTTTATGGGGTGAAGTAAATTTTGCTTGATGATGCTCCTGTGAATTGCCTTAGCAATAGACTGGGTGGCAGTGTGGTGCTGTGGTTAGCACTGCTGCCTCGCAGCGCCAGGGAGCCAGGTTCACCCCTGGCCTTGGGTCACTGTCTGTGTGGAGTTTGTACACTCTTTCAGAGAGTCAGTGCAAACTCAATGGGCCGAATGGCTTCTTCCTGCACTGTAGGAATTCTGAGAATGTTTTACTGCTTTAAAACACTATATAAATTTAATCTAAGTCCTAAACAGGGCTTTGTCACGTTTGGGCCTTGCCCTCTTTCTGATGGGACCTATATGTGAGAGAGGGAGAGACTGCATTAGCTGCCTCCAACACAACTCCTTGCTCCTTATTTCTCCGTGACATGCATAGATTCTTATTAGATGGAGACCATAAGCCAATCTCAACATCTCAGATGGATCTGTCCCACTCCACCCCTGCCAACCAGACTGCCCATGCTTCGAAGTCGGTCAGTTCTTTATGATGTGGCAGGCCCTTCCCATCTTCTCTCTCTCTCTCTCTACAATTATGCTTAACCTCTCCTGCACAAAGAGAGAACATGGCGTTGAGAGCAAGTGTGTTTGATGTTTTGTAACCACATTTTCAGGCTTAGACATAACCAACTGGATTGAGTGCTATCTGATTGATATACCGTAGATTGTCTAGAAAGGTTCTAGGCCAGCACCCTCCAGAGTAGTGAGCTCATGCTGATATGAGGATAAGGCTTGGAGAGCTGGCATGTCATTAGTGATACTTGCTGGTGCCCTCAATGCCTGAGACCAACCACAGCCGCCCTGCCCTCCCCTCCCAGACAGTATCTGAGCTCTCTGTATAGAAGGGTGAAGCATCCACAGTGACATCTCCGGCTGCAGAGTGGATGGACTGCAATGGGGCTGTGAGACAACACCTTATCATGTTGCCACTGAAGCTCACATCACCAGTGGGGCGAGTGTGAGCAGTTGAGGGTTCACTAACCCTGGCAGGGCAGATGAGTTCATTCATGCAGGGCAGTCCTCCAGAGCAGACCTGACTGCACTGGAGACTTGCTCCCACACCAGGTTAATCTCCGTTCTCAGCCTCCCACTCCTATCCAGTGGATAGAAGACGTCCTCCCAACCTCCAATTGTCAAGCAAGATGCAGGGAGGCATCGCTGAATTTGGGTGCCAGAGCTCCCTGTTCTCTCCAGACCATCTCCTCCCTCAACATTGTGCAGGTTGCTGTCCGGGCATCTTTTAAATATGGCACTTGGATATGGTGGCAGGGTGATCCACCCAGATGCCCCACTGCGCAAAACATCAGGAAACTCCTCTGGCTGAATAATTAATAATGTCGGGGGCGTGCGATACTGTGCAAATTCCCAGTGGCCTCTACAGTGGGAAATACTCCCCATCCATGTCGCCACCATGGGACTGAGTCCCAGAATGGAAAATTCTGTCCCTTCTACGTCCCAATGAATGCCTTCCTTATTCTCTACAGGATTTATTTTTTCATGTCATTCTTCCTTCTTATCCTGTTCTAATGAACTTGTTATTTCATACTAGCCCTGCCCCAAGCCTTGCCGTTTTCCTCCTTCTTGACGTGAATAGCTGTCATTTTCAGGCAAAGATCACTCCCCAGTGATTTTGCCCTCTTGACTGTGGAACACATTCAATATCTGGAAGCTCTAATTTAACTGGTAAAATTGAGGCTAATTCTACATTTAAGTTCCTTAATGGGCTTCCCTACCGCTGCTGGATGGGTAGCTGTTGGCATTGGAAGCCCACCTCCAATAAAAATGGATGGAAGAGGGAACACATTGGGGAGCCAGGAAAGAGAAATGGTGGGCCGGCTCCCTGATGTGTTCCCTCCTCCATGCGTTTTTATCAGAGATGCCAGCTGAACATTTCTCTTTCCTGCTTCCCTGCCTCCAAAGTCATGTCCACTGGCTTGGAAGATTGCAGACCACCAGAGGGGACATGCACAACTTTAAACCCTCCACCCTCTACCAGGTTGTGTGGGCATTTATCTATTGGTGTTCAATGTGGTGGTGGGGAGCCTTAAGACCGGAAACTGATCGAGAGGGCCATCTTGAGGGGTCGTATACTAATAAGACAGGCATGAATGGTTAAAAAGATACCAAAACGTGGGACAAATTCTTTCAATAGCTCACAAGCAATGCAAATCAATCATGCCTAAATTCCCAGTGAAATAAATCCTATCCTGTGGTTCCAGTGGCACTAATATTCTGAAAGCAATTGAATTAACACCCCCTGCTCTATTCTTTATCTATATGATCTGTTTATCTGCAAAATGATTTAAAGCTCTAATTTGAGGTTCAAAATTTACAGAATCATAATTTTTCCATCAATATCCTTTGCGTCTGAGTCAAAGCTCATTTGTTTCTCTTTGTTTCTCCATTTTTCTTCATAGCTCCAATTTTGCTTGCACATAGTTATTGTTTGTTCTGTTTAATTCACAGAATTCCCCTGCTTTTTGTTATGTGCCCACTGGCTGCCACATTTGCCTACATCACAACAGTGCCGGCACTTTAAAAGTGCTCCATTAGTTGTACAATATATTGAGATGCCTCAGGGTCATGGGAGGTGCTATAAATACAAGTCTCTTTCCTTGTTTCTTTCCTTTTGTTTTTCACGTTCACTTCTTCAGGTTTTATCACTCCAAAGCGCTAAAATAATTAAGTTGTGTGCACTCTGCAACACTCTGGCCACTAATGTTCTCAAACAAAGAATGAAATCACAGATTCCTAAGAGCCTGCTTACTGGAAGGCCCATGGGAGTGGATGTTTGCAGAACTTCCTTCCCAGATCCGCTTTCCTTTCATCGGCATTCTCCTTGAATGCAGCAACGTCTTTTTACACAGGAACACGATGTCCAAAATGACAAACCAAGCCCTCATCCCCCCACCCACTCGTCTTAGTCTGCGACTAATATTTTTTCCTGTCACAACTTGCAATTCAACTGCATCAAGTTTTATCTGAGGCTAGCTGTTTAGGCTCTTGTAGAACTTTTAAACTTCAAAGAGTACTGCTCATAATAAAAATAGGTGGTATGGAAAAGACTAAGCAAAATGTGAATACAGGGTCATACGTATGAATTTGTTGCGGGGGGGGAGGGGTGAAGAGGCGGATACATTCTTGATGAACTAAGAGCAAAATTGTGTTTAAATGGCTCAATCACAAAACTTTACAATACACATTTATGACAATAAACTGCCATGAAAACAATTGGCCTAGTTTTTTCTGCAATGGTGAGATCAGCAACATACATTGTAAATATCCCTGTCTTGTGGCCTATCTTGTCATTGTGAACTTACTCCATTTGCTGGATTTGTAATTTTAAATAGGCTACAGCAAGCATAACTGTACAGTACGTTGTGCCAGCGTAATTACAGGAATAATGTACGATCAACTGGCTCACAAAACTGACAGGTGTTTTGAATTGCTGGTTTTGCCCTCCTTTTGAAAAGAAACTTCTGGAAAAATGTCGACTTTGTTTCATAGCCCTTCACTAAGAACTTATTTAGAAGAGTCACCATTTTCCGTAAATTATTGACTAATTAATCGTACAGTGCATGATGGCTGTAATTCTAAGGTTAGATATTACTTCAAAGTTAACAAACTCCTCTTTTAAACAGACAGTTAATAAAGACAGAGGGCCCCAAGTTCATTCATGCTCCAAACAAGTCAGTGATCACAACAGCGGCCCAAAAATCAAAACTAAATTCATCCTTAGGCCTCATTATCATAATTTCAGTGAATTGTGGGAGCCAATAGCCTAACTAATTTCAACTGGTCCCATGTCCCACAGGTAAGTCTATGAGTTGGGGGTTTTTGAGGGGGATAACTGGTATGGGGACAAGGATGAGTTGGTTTGGCCTGCAATTGTTTTGCAGAGCCAGGTGGTGCACTCCTATACATTCCAACTCCACAAAAACGGATTTCTGAAGTTTTGAGACAATTATTTGAATGGCTTCCATCAGTCTCTTTAAGGAGAGATTATAATCACATAAAATGCTGGAAACACTCAGCAGGTCAGACAGCATCTGGAGAATAAAGTACTGCAGGTACTGAAGGGCTAGAGTGAGTAAACAGAATAGAGAAATTGAGATGGGGAATGCCACGCCAGTTGTTCCCAATGAAAAGATCAAGAGAGGGTAAAAGGCCAGCAGGAAGGATCCAGTTGGAATGAGAATTTAAGGATGGTAGATTAGGTAGCTAAGAGCCAGAAATAATCAGAGCCAGAATTTGTGTTTTGACTTGTCTAACCAATGAAGTGTTCTGTTCTCAAATGGGTGCATGAGCCTCATTTCAATAAAGCAGTGACCTAAATATCCGTGCAGATCAGGTCTAGGCTTCTGAAATCTACATTGGGTATTGCTGTGCCCAAGGGGAACAGCAGTGTTGAATTTAGATCCATATAGAACCAAGCAATCCATCACAGATAGGATGCTGCATTCCAAAATTTTCTATGTTGAGATTTTCAAATCAAGAGTTGTGGAGCAGGTTTTGACAGGCTTTCCGGTGTTTGAAATACTCGTGGATCCATACACTAAGCCTTTATTGTCTCAAAAGGGCTATGAGTCAGGCTCATACAATGTTATTGGTTGCGGTAACATATTAATGATCAGGAAAGGGCGCACCTCCACTCTGCATGTGTCTCTGTAATCTTTTAAGGAATGCACTAAAGATGCCAGAGGCAATCAAAGGCACTTTTAAAAACAGTGTTTGTCAGACAATTAATGCTCCCATTGTCACAACCGGTTTCGTCTCACTAGCTATAGTGAAAAGACATATCATTTTACTGAATACCGCTGAAAGACTTGTGTGTGTGTGTATATATATATATATATATATATATATGCTCAGTGACTATTATACCCCGAGCTACTTTTGAAGACAGAAGTTAATCTTTTAACTCAGTGTTATATGGAACTGCTAATCTTAGTTATGCTATGTGTGTTTGTGGACTGAACTCTTCACTCACCTGATGAAGGGGCAACACTCCGAAACAATCCGGGGCGGCACGGTGGCACAGTGGTTAGCACTGCTGCTTCACAGCTCCAGGGACCTGGCTTCGATTCCCGGCTTGGGTCACTGTCTGTGTGGAATTTGCACATTCTCCTCGTGTCTGTGTGAGTTTCCTCTGGGTGCTCCGGCTTCCTCCCGCAGTCCAAAGATGTGCGGGTTAGGTTGATTAGCCGTGCTAAAATTGCCCTTAGTGTCCTGGGATGCGTAGGTTAGAGGGATTCGTGGGTAAATATGTAGGGGTAGGGCCTGGGTGGGATTGTGGTCGGTGCAGACTCGATGGGCCGAATGGCCTTTTTCTGTGCTGTAGGGTTTCTAAGATTCTATGTCTGGGGAATTAACCCAATATACTAATCATTCTCTTAACTGTTCTAACCAACGGGAACAATTAGAGCCAGCACCAAATTTGAAGGTGTCTTTTTCTAACAATCTATCTGCTTCTTGAGTTCTCTGTATGAAGGCAAGTTTAACCACAGTGACCTCCACCAAGTAAGAGGCAGATCCCAAATCCACACCAGCCAGAACAGGGATCGAGCCCCATGCTGTTGGCATTAATCTCATCCACTTTTATATGCATACCTGGAGCTTTGGGTCATGATGGGTGAGGCTCCAATCATTTTCCAGGAATCTCTCCCAATCGCTATTGGTGTGTGTTGGAAGGATTTACTAATTGATACTTAACCTGTTAGGCCGCGTTATGAATGCACCTTCTTTGGCCCTCAAGTCCTGGAGAGAGATGTGAGCCCGGAGCTTCTGACTCAGAGGCAGGAATGCTACCCACTGTGCCACAACACCTCCTGCTTTTGTATTCTATGTTTGCTCACAAACACACTGTGGTGGACCTCAGTTGTGCCTTTGTCCTATATGGACCACCGTTGTGTGTGTTTGTCATACCTGGACACATCCCCTTCCAGTTTGGCTCCTCCCCTCGGCACCTAGTATAAAGGTGGCTGTCTCCTCCCTCTTGTTCATTCCAGGTCGGTTATTTGTTGGGATCTGCTCCTGATTCTGTTGTGAATAAAAGCCTACACTTGTATTAGCACACCGGTAGTCTTTCGCCTTATTGATAGTGCATCAATTTTATTCACAACAGTTGACCAGCATGGAGCAGTTTCCAAAACCCGACAAATTAGCATTAGACCCTCAAGAGGTTGGAGCCTCTGATAAATTCAATCATTGGCTGGACTGCTTCGAAGCTTCTTCTCCTATTATGCCCAGTGGGTTCCCTGTTACGCGGATAAAGCCCATCCGCTCCTAAAATCGACCTCTTTTCCCCTGGCGGAGGAGGCCCGTCGGGCCTTCGACGACATCAAAGCAGACATCGCGAAGGCCGCGATGCATGCTGTGGACGAATCCATCCCATTCCAAGTGGAAAGTGATGCGTCTGACTTTGCCCTAGCCACAACCTTTAACCAGAGGGGCTGTCCGGTGGCCTTCTTTTCCCGGACCTTACAAGGCCCTGAGATTCGACACTCCTCGGTCGAGAAGGAGGCCCAGGCCATCGTGGAAGCCGTCCGGCACTGGCGCCATTATCTTGCGGGCCAACGATTCACCTTAATTACGGACCAGCGGTCAGTTGCCTTCCTGTTTAACACCAGGCAAAAGGGCAAGATTAAGAATGACAAGATCTTGCGGTGGAGGATTGAGCTCTCCACCTACAGATATGACATTATGTACCGGCCCGGGAAGCTCAATGAGCCCCCAGATGCCCTGTCCCGTGGATCATGTGCCAGCGCCCAACTAGACCAGCTACAGTCCCTCCATAATGACCTCTGTCATCCGGGTGTCACCAGATTTTTCCATTTTGTCAAGTCCCGTAATCTGCCCTTCTCCCTCGAGGAAGTCCGGACGATTACCAGGCAATGCAGGGTCTGCGCTGAGTGCAAACCGCAGTTCTACCGGCCAGGTAGGGCGCACCTTGTAAAGGCCACTCGCGCGTTTGAGCGCCTTAACATTGATTTTAAAGGCCCCCTCCCCTCCTCTAACCGCAATGTTTATTTCCTGAATATCATTGATGAATACTCACGTTTCCCTTTTGCCTTCCCCTGCTCGGACATGACCACGGCTACAGTGATTCGGACCCTGAACAAGCTCTTCACCCTGTTCGGCTTCCCAGCCTATGTTCATAGCGATCGTGGGTCCTCTTTCATGAGTGACGAGCTGAGGCAGTACCTGCTCGCCAAAGGCGTTGCCTCCAGCCACACCACTAGCTATAACCCCAGGGGCAATGGTCAAGTAGAGCAGGAGAACGCAACCGTCTGGAAGGCCGTTCTATTAGCGTTACGGTCTAGGGGCCTTCCAGTCAGCCGTTGGCAAGACGTCCTTCCGGACGCATTACATTCCATTAGGTCACTCTTGTGCATAGCGACCAATACGACCCCTCACGAGCAGATGTTTTCGTTTCCCAGGAAGTCCTCCTCGGGTACTTCGCTCCCAGATTGGCTGATGTCCCTGGGGCCCGTCCTGCTTCGGAAGCATGTCCGGACCCATAAGGCAGATCCCTTGGTCGAGGAGGTCCAATTGCTCCACGCTAATCCTCAATACGCTTATGTAGCGTACCCGGATGGGCGGGAGGGCGCGGTTTCTGTCCGTGACTTGGCACCCGCGGGTGCCTCTGAGGTCACCATGCCCTTCCGCCCCACGGTCCCTGGTGTTGTCCACTCGGAGATTGCTGCGCCTCTTCCTCCCTCAGTCCCTGTCTCCAATGTAGTGCGCCCAGAGCCTGTTGTGGCCCCCCACCCCCGAGCTCCGGTTCCCACTGTTCCCCATACGCCACCAGGGCCACTGCTCACTCCTCTCGCCCCTGTGTACAGCTCGCTTGAGTCGCCGGAGCCGTCGCCACGCAGTACCCGACGACTGGACGGGACGACGGATTGGTCCGTTTCACACCATCTGGCGCCTTCTCTCGACGCTCACTGTACGGAGCCTGGGCCGACATCGCTCCCTGCTCGGACGACTCTGCGACCTGCACTACGCGGATCAAGCCACCGGTTCGTCTGGACTTGTAATATTGTTTCCTCTTCACCCCCGTGTTGTTTTTTTTAAAGGAAGGGGTGAATGTGGTGGACCTCAGTTGTGCCTTTGTCCTATATGGACCACCGTTGTGTGTGTTTGTCATACCTGGACACATCCCCTTCCAGTTTGGCTCCTCCCCTCGGCACCTAGTATAAAGGTGGCTGTCTCCTCCCCCTTGTTCAGTCCAGGTCGGTTACTTGTTGGGATCTGCTCCTGATTCTGTTGTGAATAAAAGCCTACACTTGTATTGGCACACAGGTAGTCTTTCGCGTTATTGATAGCGCATCACACACCTGCATGTAAAAATGCCAAGTGACCACCTTGTTAACCGATCCTGCCACCTTCAAGGAACTGCAGTCCAAAGTTTCTCACTTCCTCAACCCCTCTCAATATCTTCCCATTTACTGAGTACGTTTCCATTTATTTGGGGAGGCAGTGGCATACTGATCACTGGATTAGTAATCCAGAGACCCAGGGCAATGCCCTGGGGCACAGGTTTGAATCCCACCCTGGCAGATGCTGAAATCTGAATTCTATAAAAATCTAGAATTAAAAGTCTAATGATGACCATGAAATCATTGTCGCTTGTCAAATGCTGGCCCAGCTAGTGATTCCTACATCCCATGAATGAATAAAACTCGCCTAATAAAGGAACGCAATCCGTTTGCTTTCTTGACCTCCTTGTCCACCTGTCCTGCCACCTTTAGGGACCTGTGGACATGCACCCATCAACCCCTCTCAATATCTTCCCATTTATTGAATTTTCCCTTGCTTTGTTTGCCCTCCCCAAATGCATTACCTCACACTTTTTCAGATTGAATTCCATTTACCACCTCTCCGCGAACACAGACAAATGATTGATATCATTCTGGTGGCAACAGTTATCCTCTTCACTATCAACTATGCAGCCAATTTTTGTGTTATCTGCAAATTTCCCAATCATGTCTCTCACATTTAAGTCTAAATCATTAATACATACAACAAACAGCAAAGGACCCAACACTGAGACTGGTGGAACACCACAGGAAACCTTTCTTCATTCACAAAAACATCCATTGATCATTGTTCCCTTTGTTTCCTGTCACTGAACCAATTTTGGATCTAACCTGCCCAGACCTCCAATTCTCTGGTACCTCACATGTATCTAGTGAGGATTAGAAAAGGATTCTCAGAGCACCCATTATTTCCTTCCTGGCCTCCTTCAACAACCCGGGATACCATAGCTCTTGCCCTGGGGATTTATCCACCTTCAAGGATGCCAGTCCCTCCAGTACTTCCTCTCTCTCTATGCTTATAGTATTGAATGTTCCACACTCCTCCTCTTTAACTAGAATGTCTGTATCATCCCTACCCTCAGTGAAGACAAAGCAAAGTACTCATTGAGAACCCTGCCCACAACTTCTACTTCAACCCACAAGTTACTAGGTACAATACCAGTCATTTTCCCGTGTGATGGAGACATTATCAACATTTAGTTATTTGTAGTATTTCCACTGCCCAGGCTGAGATCAACCACATCAACACAAATGAGTTTGAATTTGGGATATTGTTCTAACCTGTAACGGGCTTTGCAAATGGACAGAAAGCCCTGAACATATTTTAACCATTCACACAGAAATAGGATGTTGACATAAAAATCAAATAATAACAGGTCTCTCTTCTGGAAACAGAATGAGAAATCTAGCAGCTGAAATGGCTATTAATATCTCACACATCTTTTTGTATATCATTACAAATCTTTAACACAACTCCCTTTGTTATAATACAACCTCATGAATAAGACCAACATTTCTACACTAAAAGACATTTTTTAAAGTTTATTGAGAACTGGTACTGAAGTTCAATTTACTGATGGCAAGTCTAAATATTTGAAGGTAGAACCCAATAGAGGTAAATCTAAAAGGATATCCTTGCTTATTTTAGCAACTCAACAGATCTGCTGGTTTAACAATGCTCTAAAGATATGGTTGAATGTGCACACATTTAGTCTCCCCACACTAAGGTAAACTCATACCAAGGCCATACCCAGAGGAAGTGAGAGAAAGTGATTGATGTCAAGCTAGTTTGCATGTTTCACATGACATGACAAAAAAATAGATGGCGCCGGAGTGAGGTGACTTCTTGCAAGCTGTCCCCAGCATATCCTCTAATTCTAGCTTTTACTCTTGTTCTATGCTCTTGAAACTAAACTTCACCTCCTTTAAACTTTCTAATAATGTTCTTCCCTGCTGCCATCAGACTTTTGAATGGACCTACTGTATATTAAGCTGATCTTTCTGCACACCCTATCTGTGACTACAACACTATATTCTGCACCCTCTCCTTTCCTTCTCCCGTATGTACTCTATGAGTGGTAGTGCGCAAAAAACAAACATGTATCCCAATACATGTGACAATAATACATTAAATCAAATCTAAACATTGTTGTCAGCTTTATTCATAGAAACCCTACAGTGCAGAAGGAGGCCATTCGGCCCATCGAGTCTGCACCGACCACAATCCTACCCAGGCCTTATTTCTGTAACTCCACATATTTACCCTATTAATCCCCCTGACACTAGGGTCAATTTAGCATGGCCAATCAACATAACCCGCAAATCTTTGGACTGTAGGAGGAAACTGGAGCACCCGGAGAAAACCCACGCAGACACGGGGAGAATGTACAAACTCCACACAGACAGTGACCCGAGGCTGGAATTGAACCTGGGTCCCTAGCGCTGTGAGGCAGCTGTGCTAACCACTATGCCACCGTGCTACCCTATTATTATCATTATTTGACGTGTCTGTATGTGTTTTTTTCACAAAATAGTATTTTCTTTCTTGACACAGAAAATAGAAGATCAGTATTGGCCTGGTTATAGGGTGAAAGCAGATGAATAAGTTAAAGCAGTTCCTACAAGTCAGAGACCTACACTCCACCAAATGTCTTTTTTAATGTGACAATTCCAGTGTTAGTTTCATCATTCAACATTGTAAACAATCACATTTTGTCTGAATAGATTAAATTTCCATCATAAGCTTCCCTTATTTTGATTTTTGTAGGGGAACCAAATGTGGTAATGAGAACGAGCGAAAAGTCTCAGCTTCTTAGACAATATCGGTGAAGAGGGATACAGAGCCAATACTCCCATCGATGACCTCACCCCCACGCCCCCGCCATCCTGCATGACTTGGCATGATAACTGTTTCCCAGTATTTCCAGCACTTTCTGTTTTTATTTCAGATTTTGCGATATTCTTCTTTTGTAATTAATACAGAAGATGTCTATGATTTGACTTCAAATAGCAAGGAGAAAAGTTTCCCTAATCTGTTAAATTTATTCAAACACCAAGTTAGTTAGAAAAATAATACTTCAAATACATGATGGGGACTAGTATTCCTGTGGTCTCTAACCACCTTGCCTGTGACTGGTGAACAGGGAATGGGCAACCGGCAACTGCTCCATCACCCAGGGAGGGATTCTAAGCCTGTCTGGCCTGTTGGCCCCCAATTCTGCAACCAGGAGGGTGCCTCCAAGCACCTAAACCTGCCCCTGCTGCCTGTGGGAACTGGGAAAATCCCACTCTGCCTCTTTTAATGAACCTCACTAGGCTCTTAATGCGAGGATCTGGCTACCTGCTGCATATGTGTAGGTAGTTTGCTGTTCTATTCCATCCCACATTTGTGCAAATGGCACAGGGGCTATTTTAGCTCCCATCCCCCTACATTACTGGCCCCTCAATGCTTAGCTCAACACAGTGGTTATCTGAAGCTCAACATGGATGCTTGCAGTATTGATAGTCAAAAATCTAGCTCAAACACAAAATCGGAAAATGGAGGTATGGATAGGTATGGCGCTTTTGAGAATGTAGTAGTATCATTGAAAACTGAGGAGAAGATTCAGACCCTCAATTTGTTCTACCATTCAATTAGATAATGGCTGATCTATGCCATAACTTGATCTAACTGCCTTGCTTCTGTAACTGTTAAAAATATATCAATCTCAGTTGTGAACAAGGACCCAGTTCGATTCCAGCCTGTGTGGAGTTTGCACATTCTCTCCGTGTCTGTGTGGGTTTCCTCCGGGTGCTCCGGTTTCCTCCCACAGTCCAAAGATGTGCAGGTTAGGTGGATTGGCCATGCGAAATTGAAGAACGTTATAGGAACTTGGTGAAGCAAATGGAACAATAACAATTCCCTCAAACTGAGTGAAAACAAGTGCAAGAAATAGCTATCAACTGTTGGAAAAAGCCAGTTAATTATATTGTTCATGTGAAGATTGATGATGTGGACATTAAACAGTTACTAACTACAAGTATCGAGGCATCAAGCTAAATGATGGGGGCAATTCTCCCAGCCCGTTGCGCTGCCAGAGTAATGCAATGCGCCAGGAAACATCAGCGGAGGCCATTTAGCAGGCTCCCCGCTGGGCAGCACAGTCTCCGCACGTCTCTGGAGCCCGGATTTCCAGCATTGTCAGCTCCACGCCGATTTCCGGTAAAATGGTGAAGTTATTATTTTAATATCATTAGCAGGCCGGGGACTGAAACCTCCAGGCATGCTGGCCTCTCCTGCCAGGAATGTTTCACTCCAGCGGGGTTTACAACAGCTCCCCATTAACAGACCATGCTGGAGTGAGGGGGAGGCCATGGAGGCCCCCAGGAGGTCAGGGGTAAGGGCAGTTGTCCCCTGGGCATTGCAAGCCTGGCAGAGCCAGTCTGACCCCTGGCACTGTCCAAGGGACAAAATGGCAATGCCTAAGGGGCACCTTGGCACTGCCCACCAGGCATCAGGCAATGCCAAAGGGTGGGACCAGAGGGGGCAGGGCCTATTGTGAGCAGGGCCTATTGGGAGGGAGATGTGTGGGAGTGGGGGGTCCCTCCCTCTGCCCATGATCCTGTCTGCAGTGTGGGAGTGGGACCCCCACTCCCACTCTGCAGTCAGGATCACGGGCAGAGGGAGGGATTCGCCAGGGAGGGGTGGTTGGGCCTGCGGGGGTGGGGGGTGGTCAGTCAGGGAGAACATGGCTGGCAGTGGTTGGGTGTGGGGGAACATCGGGAGAGGTCCGGGAAGCCAGCGATCATTGGGGGGGGTGGGCATGTCAGAGGGACAGCGATGGGGGATTGCTGGACTGGCCAGTGATCGGGAGGCTGGCAGTGCGGGGCTACTATGCATGCGCCGATCTCCGCTCTGACAGTGGCCCACGCAGCGCTATGCTGCCGGCCTCTTCAGCGGGAATAGGCCCTACTTCTGGATTTTCAGCGTGAATCTCCATGAGGCACTCTGCATGCAGAGTGTGGGAGATTCATTTTGAAAATCCCGCTAAAAAAACCAGCGGGAGTTTCTCCAGTTTTTACGCGAATTCGGCACTTCGAATTTTTTTGGGAGAATCCAGCCAAAATACTGAATTGGAGTGAACAGTGTACCGATGTGAGGCCCAAAGGGCATACACAAATATACTACCTCAGAAAATTTAAATCCTTTTGAGTAGACCCTACAATCATGAAACCTGTCTATATGGCTGTAGTTGAGAATGCTGTCTATCCCTTTTGGATGTCTCACCTGGTACTCTTGTCTTGGGAAAGCAGATTCTTTAAATGTACAGAGATTATCATACCAGTTCAGTCATGATCTCATTGTATTGCGGAGCAGGTTCAATGGGCTGAATGGCCCATTCTGTTCCTACATCTTATGGTCTATTATTGAACCAAGCAGGAAGAGTATTTCATGAGCAAATCTTTCTTGAGGAAATCAGCTTACGAAGAATTTCAACTAAAGTAAAGAACATCATGAACAATGGGACTCATGTCTTGTTTTAGTTGTTGGCATTTAGGCAAAAGACTCCGATTCCTCAGAAGTAGGGCAAGTCGGTTCTTGAATTCACATGTGCTGTCCTCTCTAAGAATGATCAGGTGTTTGATGTATGGATGAGGATATGCATTCAGGGTGGAACTCACTGGCAGTTTGTTTTAACAGGTTTATTTGGCAGCACAAGCTTTCGGAGTCTCAGGTTCCTTCTTCAGGTGAGTGAGTGAAGAAGGAGCCTGAGACTCCGAAAGTTTGTGCTGCCAAATAAACCTATTGGACTTTAACCTGGTGTTGTGAGACTTCTTACTGTGCTTACCCCAGTCCAACACCAGCATCACGACATCATGTTTGTTTTAATGCATTGGAGCAATTTAATACATATTTTAATTAAAGTTAAATCTCGGTGATAAGACTATTTTATTTTTTTATTGCTATCATAGATGTAATTTTTTTAAACAAATGAGCAATTTGTCCAAAATGAATGACTGTAGGGATAATAAAGTGATTTGATTTGATTTATTATTGTCACATGTATAAGTATACAGTGAAAAGTATTGTTTCTTGCACGCTATACAGGCAAAGCATACCATTCATAGAGAAGGAAAGGAGAGAGTGCAGAATGTAGTGTTACAGTCATAGCTAGGGTGTAGAGAAAAATCAACTTAGTGCGAGGTAAGTCCATTCAAAAGTCTGACAGCAGCAGGGAAGAAGCTGTTCTTGAGTCGGTTGGTACATGATCTCAAACTTTTGTTTCTCTTTTTCCTGACATTAGAAGGTGGAAGAGAGAACGTCCGGGTGCGTGGGGTCCTTAATTATGCTGGCTGCTTTTCCCAGGCAGTGGGAAGTGCAGACAGAGTCAATGGATGGGAGGCTGGTTTGAGTGATGGACTGGTCTTCACTCATAGCCCTTTGTAGTTTCTTGCGGTCTTGGGCAGAGCAAGAGCCATACCAAGCTGTGATAAAACCAGAAAGAATGCTTTCTATCGTGCATCTGTAAAAGTTGGTGAGAGTCATAGAGGACATGCTAAATTTCCTTAGTCTTCTGAGAAAGTAGAGGCATTGGTGGGCTTTCTTAACTATAGTGTCGGCATGGGGGGACCAGGACAAGTTGTTGGTGATCAAGAACTGAATTTAAAATAAGAGGACGGAATTCTCTCATTTTGAGACTAAGTGCTGTAGCAGGAGTGTGGAGTGTTTCCTGCCGGTGGGAATACACACCAAATCTTCCAGCCTTGACCTCATTAATTATACATCTCAGCGTCTTATGCTGCATTCGGTGGTGGGGCAGGCCTGGATAGGGCGTAATCTGCCGTCACATCGAAAAGGCACGCGACAACACTAGCCCACTATTGAAGAAAGAAGGTGGACCACCTGAAAATGAAAATATATCTCCAGGAACATTTTGAGGTTGGGGAATGGAACCCTCCAGGATTCTGAATCTGGAAGGTTCACCTGCAGATGCTCCCCCAACCCTCTGCTGTGGTGTTCCAGGGTCATGAGCTGCATCCGTCCCAAACTCCGGAGGCAGCTTCAGGGATTATTCAGATGAGTCCCAACACGGTAGTGCAGTGGTTAGCACTGCTGCTTCACAGCTCCAGGGTCCCAGGTTCGATTCCCGGCTCGGGTCACTGTCTGTGTGGAGTTTGCACATTCTCCTCGTGTCTGCGTGGGTTTCCTCCGGGTGCTCCGGTTTCCTCCCACAGTCCAAAGATGTGCGGGTTAGGTTGATTGGCCAGGTTAAAAAAAACAATTGCCCCATAGAATCCTGAGATGCGTAGGTTAGAGGGCTTAGTGGGTAAATATGTGGGGGGAGGGCCTGGGTGGGATTGTGGTCGGTGCAGACTCGATGGGCCGAATGGCCTCCTTCTGCACTGTAGTGTTTCTATGATTCTATGATCTGCACCTCATGATTTTCTAAAAATGTTTCAAGCTGGCCTGTTTCCCGCCGGCATCTCGGAGAATCTGGAGGGGGTGGGGGAGGTCGGGCCTCCCTCTGCATCCCATTAACGTGATGCAAATGAGGTTCATGCCAGCCTCTGGTGGGTTTTCCAAGACAGGCACCATGACGGGCACCAGCAGTAGGTCCGGCTGTAAATTCATGGCAGCATGAAACCAATTTCTGGGCCTCCTGCCATACTCTCCCCCCGCGCCCACCATTAAACTTGCTGACGGGGCCTTGGGAGAACTCCACCCAGAATGTCTGCAATTAAGCTTTTTCCCTAGTCAATACTCTAACGTTTAAACAATGCTGGACGATGAACCACCGTCTCCGGTTTCTATTGCAGCTTTATTTTGATTTGTGTGGAGACCAATGGAGAGGAATCCATGAGACGCAGAATGAGGAGAGGCCAAGTAATTTAATGCTAAACTAGTCATGTGCATCAGATTGTTCATGTGGTGCTTTTTAGCATCGCAACACAAGTATTCTGATGCACTTAAGCTGCTCCCTCTGTTTGGCAAGCAAACATCGGAGTTGGCTGTTCCACTGCCAAATTGAGACCCGTGCAAAAACAAATCTGTCACTGATGCTGTTGGTAAAAAAAGATTCTTCAATTAAGAAACAGTCTCACATTGAATAAGATTCAAAAACTTACTTCTGTGAAAGGGAAGAAAAAAAATCAAGAGATTTCTTCTTTCACCCACCATGCCATTCACTTTGTCTGGAACCTGGGCACAAACACACTTATTGTCCGAAAGAGCTATTCTTTCGGTTCATTGGATCTCTTGTGGAAGAATGTTTGAATGTCCTCATGGATGTCGTGTCTGGAACAATACTAAAATTCAATTGCCGCTGCTTATAATTGGCTCCCCAATCAGTTTTTCCTCCCTATCCTGGCACTTTAACACAGCTATGCTAATTTGAGTAGCCTGAATTTAAATTAACTTCATTCACATGACAGCTGCTTGAGTCTTAGAGGTATGAATTGTGCTATCTGGATAAGCCAGAGAATTCAGTACAGTATCGGTACATGATCAGTGCTCCACCATTCTATGACAACATTAACACTCCATTTTAAAAAAATAAATTCTAGATACCCGATCTTGGCAACATTAGTAAATTAATGTTTGACAGATTTACAGCATTTCTCTGCCCACTTTTTCAGCATGAGTTAAAACATTGGATTTGTTCTGAAATATTCATTCTTGTAGTAAACTATAAACATAATACAAGCCAGTGCAAGCCTATTTTATATGGGATTTATTGGCAGTAAATACATTTAGATATCTTGGCATTAACATTTCTAACCCCATGCAGTTAATTCTCTTCTGACTCGGCTGGTGAATCATCCCCACTCTGTTCCACATTGTCCTCCAATTCCCTCTCAAACAAAATGAGTTTATTGTGGATGAACCATTTGGCATTCTGGTACTGACAGAAATGTAGTTTACTGGAAGAAATTTTTTTGCTCACTGAAAGTTCCCCACCTGGGTGCAAATTTCATAATTTCCCTGCCCAACACACTCAATGACATATCCTGACTTGGCCTCTATAACCATTATCCTGACATCTTCTCATTTGAGCATCTCATATTCTTCCATCCCTCCCCTGTACTACCCTCAAACCCTACCTTAGCTCTCTCTTTGAGTTCTCCTTTCCTTCACCCTTAGCCTTTTGCATCATACAACATCTTCAATAATATCAATTCATCTTTGAACACCCTTGAGCTCCCTCTCCTCCAAATGCTCCTTTCTCCTAACTTCCTTGAATCCAAGTAAAATTCAGACTCACTTTCCTAATCTTGTCATCTCCCAATGTTTCTGATTCCAAAGTCTCAATTACAAACAAGACAATCTTCAACCACTTTTGTCTTCCTTTCTGCTCACGTCACCCGATCTTCACACAACCTTGATCTGTCCACAGGGGAGAAAAAGTACTTTTTACCCCTTCCATTCAAGTTCCCTCACTTAATTTACTCCCAAACTCCATGTCTTCTGATCTCCATCTGTGACACCTTTGCTTCCAGTTCAATATGTCCTTTCCTCTGTCTTAGATGCATTCAATCCTGCCAAATTACCAATTCCATTCCTAGGTCCTACTGTTCCTGCCAGTATAATCCCAATTATTTTGGCCTCATGACTAAGGATGAAAACACAAACGCACATTGTGCACAATTTCTCTTGTCATTTGTTGTCAGGTTTGGTTTGATTATTTGAGCATTTTACTCTGCCTAGCCAAAACCTTACTACTTCAGGAGCATAATGGAGGACAAGGAAGCTATTTTGTTACCTCTATATTCAATTATTATTTTGCTTGCATTGCTGTCCTTTCCTTTTCAATAGTCCATAAACTCTATCTTGTCAATACTCAGCTGACTGTACCCTATTGTATAGTGTCTCACTTAGCCAGCGCCTGTACTCACTGGCCTACATTGGCCCCCTGTCCCTCAACATGTTAAATTTTAAAACTTCACGTTCAAAAACCTTCATGGTCTTACTCTAGACCTATCTCTGGAACCTCCCCATCTTGATAACCCGTAGAACTTCCCCATCCTTTGGTCCTCTGATTTTGCTATGTTTTGCATCATATGGTGGCAGAGTCTTCAGCTGTTTCTTTCTGGAGGTATCTCAATAAACTTTTCCATTTGTCCAAAGATGTGCAGGCTACATTGATTGGCCATGCTAAATTCCCCCTCAGTGTTCCAATATGTGTAGGGGGATTAGCGGGGTAAATACATGGGGTTATGGGGATAAGGCCTAGGTAAGATGTTCTGTCAGAGAGACAGTGCAGACTCGATGGGGCAAATGGTCTCCTGCACTGTAGGGATTCTATGATTCTATTTCTCCCTCAACCTTTCAAAACCCACTCAAAGTCGATTTCTCAATTACACTTTTTTAACCTTTCCAATTAATCTCTCTTCAGGACCCATTTCCCAATCAGGTGTCACTGTGAAGTTGCTTGGGACAATTCTTTTCAGAATAAGGACATTATTTAAACATATGATTTTGTTGTAAAGCTGCCTGTACTTTGTGCCAACAATGATTCATGAACCCAGCCTCAGAAGAGTGAGTGAGCACTTTATCAGCTAGTTCTGTTTGAATCAGTCAGTTACTCTGACCATGTCCGTTGCTGATCTTTCCTCAATATTAATTCATGCCTCGACTGGATCTAGAGCGTTATTAGCGTTGCCTTTTCAGCAGAAAAAACAAAAGCTTCATTCTCTGTGACACTATCCACCTGCTATGGGTGTTATGGGATCATACATTCTGTGATATTAAAAGCAATGCCACAGCTGAATTGACAAAGTAAGCAGATTGTTGATTGCTGATCTGCATTGCAAAACCCAATTAAAATAGAATTCTAGAATTTAAGCAGGATTTCAGAGAATCCAAAGACCATCGTTGTGAAATGCAAGTATCTTAAGTGAATAGAATTACTTTCTGTAGCAGAAAGGGCTTCTCACTGAGTATGAGAATATTGGTTTGTAATTCGAAACACAACACCCATGTCTGTTTTATGTCAAGAGTTTTGACATAACTCCTTTGTTCTGTTTAATTTCACCCTGTACAGGGACTTTCTGACAGTTCGTTCCACCAGCTGCGTTTGGCGACAAACTTTGTTTCACCTTTCCGTATCCATTTGCTGTGCAGTGTGATAAAAATAAAACATCAATCCAAAGTGAGCATGATTCTAATGTAAAATTCACACAATAATTTCTCCTAATTTTGAACTGTGAGCATCAGTTCCTTTTTCTGCCACATATAAACCTCATAACATCAGTAACTGAATAAATAGCCTCTATGGAAAAACAGTTTGTTCACAAACTTACATCACAAAAGAAAAATATGTACACTTAACAATGCTTGTATGAAAATAATTGTACTGCGAATCTTGGAATTATTTTTTTTCCCAGGTTTAGGATGCAGTGTAGTTCGTGGGTAGAAGCATCCACTTTCTTTTCTTTATTCTTTCACAGAATCACAGAATTGTTAGGGCACAGGTGGAGGCCATTTGGCCCATCGTGTCTGCACCAGGTCTTCGAATGAGCACGGTGCTATTCTACTGCCTTTTCCCTGTAAGCCTCCACATCGTTTCCGTTTCTGGGAATGGAGGGATACAAACAAATGGTCTAGTTGGACCAATGAGCGGCACAGGCTTGGAGGGCCGAAGGGCCTGTTTCCTGTGCTGTACTGTTCTTTGTTCTTTGTTCTGTTCAAGTTATCATCTAATGCCCCCTCTTGAGTGTCTCGATTCAACCTGCTTCTATTACAATTCCAGGTAGTGCATTCCAAACCCGAACCACTTGCTGTGTGAAATGTTGGGCCCGATTCTCCCATCGCGACCTGCAACTTTTTTGGTGGGTCCGGTCGGGGGAATCGCGTCGTCGGCCTTTTTCCGGGATTTGTGCACGCGCCGAGAACGCAAGCACGTCTCCCAGAGCCGGAGAACAGTTGTAGTCCAGACTATGCTGGAAACTGGCGGGAAGAGAGGTAAGTCATTTGAATCTTTTTTTAATGTAGTTTAAATATGTTTTGCATGTCATTATCGGGCCCGGCACGGAACTTGCTGGGTCCGATAGAATCCCCCACCCCACCAGGAGTACTTCATTCAGGCGGGGTTTAGAGTAGTTCCCTACATTCAGGGAACTAGCAGGAGACCCCGCCGGAATGAAGGGTGGCAATTGGGGCCCCCCAAGGGGTCGGGCAGAGGGGGGCCCCAAGGTGCCCCCCTGGGCATGGGCACCCTGGCAGTGCTAGCCTGTGCCTCCTGGCACTGCCCAAGGGCAAAATGCCCATGCCCAGGGGGGCACCTTGGCACTGCCCATCGGGCATCAGGCAGTGCCAAGGGGGTGGGACCTCTTGTGGGTGGAGCGTAGGGGTGATTGGTGGGGGTGGAGGGTCCTGCTGCCACTCTGTATGGGGATCGGTCTGGGCTGGAGGGAGGACAGCGACCGGGGCGCTTCGGGGCGGGGGTGGGGTCAGGGCTGGCCCAGGGATGGCATGGGGGCCGCGATCAGGCCATGGGGGGGGCTGGAGGGGCAGCACTGCGGGGGTCCTGGGCTGGCCTGTGATCGAGCAGGCCAGCGAACAGGGAGACTGACAGATCGGGACCACTGTGCATGCGCAGAGTTCCAGAGCTGTCAGATTCCGGTGTGAATAGGCCCCACCCCCTGGGTTTTTAATGATATTCCTGATTGTGACCTCTGCAGTGCACAGAGTGGGGAGATTCGAGTCTGAAGTTGCACTGAAAAAACAGTCGCGACCAAGAACAGTTTTCCCACCAATTCAGCACTTTTGGGAGAATCGCCCCTGTTTTTTCTCACGCCACATTTGTTTCTCTTGCAAATCACTTTAAATCCATGGTTTCTCATTCTCGATCTTTTTACAAACAGTTTCTCCCTCTCTACTCTGTCCAGTCCCCTCATGATTTTGAAGACTTCTATGAAATCTCCTCTGAGCCTTCTCCTCTCCAAGGAGCATTGGTCCAATTTCTCCAATCTCTCTTCATAACTGAAGTTTCTCACCCCTGTAACCATGCTTGAAAACCTCTTCTGCGCTCTGTCCAATGTTTTCACTTCCTTCCTAAAGTGTGGAATCCAAAACTGTACACAATACTCCCGCTCAGGTCTACCTAGTGCCTTTCATGGGGCGTGGTTACCACTGTCTAGGCCAGCATTTATTGCCCATTTCTAATTGTCCCTGAGAATGTGGTGGTGAGCTGCAGGGCGGCACGGTGACACAGTTGTTCGCACTGCTGCCTCACAGTGCCAGGGTCCCAGGTTCGAGTCCCGCTTGGCTCACTGTCTGTGTGGAGTTTGCATGTTCTCCCCGTGTCTGCGTGGGTTTCGCCCGGGTGCTCCGGTTTCCTCCCACAGTCTGAAAGATGTGCTGGTTAGGTGCACTGACCGGAACAGGCGCCAGAGTGTGGCGACGAGAGGAATTTTACAGTAACTTCATTGCAGTGTTACTGTAAGCCTTACTTGTGATTGATAAATAAATAAACTTTACTTCACCCATTGCAATCCATGTGGTGTAGGTACACCCACAGTGCTGTTTAGAAGGGAGTTATAGGATGTTAACTCAGCGACTGTGAAGGAATGGTGATATAGTTCTAAATCAGGATGGCTCGGAGAGGAAATTGGAAGTGGTGATGTTCCCATATATTTGCTACACTTGTGCTTTGAGGGGGTGGAGTTCGCAGGTTTGGAAGCTGTTGGCAAGAAAGCTTGGTGAGTTGCTGCAATGCATCTTATAGATGGTACACACTGCTGCCACTGTGGTGGAGGGAGTGAACCTTTAAGGTGGTGGTGGAAGGGATGCCAATCAAGAGGACTGCTTTGTCTCAGATGGTGTTCAGTTTCTTGAGTGTTTTTGGAGCTGCATTCATCCAGGCAAGTGGGAAGTATTCCAATACACTCCTGACTTTTGCCTTGTAGATGGTGAACAGGCTTTGGGGAGTCTGGAGATGAGTTACACGCCACAGGAATCCTATCCTCTGACCTGCTCTAGTAGCCACAGTATTTATATGGTGAGTCCAGTTCAGTTTCTTGTCAATAGTAACTCCCAAGATGTTGATAGTGGGGGATTCAGTGATGGCAATGCTATTGAATGTCAAGGGGTAATAGTCAGATCTTCTGTTGATGGAGATAGTCATTGCTTGGCACTTGTGTAAGGCAAATGTTACTTGCTACTTATCAGCCCAAGCCTGAATATTGTGCAGGGCTTGCTGCATATGGACATGGACTGCTTCAGTATCTGAGGAGTCGCAAATGATGCTGAGCATTGTGCAGTCATCAGTGAACATCCCCATTTCTGACTTGATAATGGAGAGAAGGTCATTGATGAAGCAACTGAAGATGGTTTGGTTTCGGACACTACCCTGAGGAACTCCTGCAGTGATGTCCTGCATAAGATGATTGACCTCCAACAATCACAACCATCTTCCTTTGTGCCAGGTATGATTCCAGCCAGTGGAGAGTTTTTCCCTTGATTCCCAATGACTCCACTGTTCACAGTAGTTCACATCAGGTACAAATAATAACAGTCTGCCTACTTAAGATGAAATTAAATCTACTGCTTTAGATGAATCAAATTATCCCGTTCACCCGTGAATTACATTGTCATTTGAACTAACAGTCCATGTCCAAAAATGTTTCACAGTAATGTAAAAATGGCAGTACAACTGCACCCAACAGTTTTGTGAGTTCACTATAAAAACAGCAAATTTCAAGTTTGGGTCTTCTTGGACCCAGGTAAATGAGAAAAAGGTTCTGCCTGGAATCACCCAGGATTGTTGACATTGAAAACTTCCACTTCTTTCTGAAGCCTGCATTATTTATAAGTTCCAATGGGGGCTACAGGACTTCAAAAAGCTGTGTAGGGAAATTCCCCACCCAGCTTTTTGAAGTCCTGTAGCCCCCATTGGAACACTCCCAACTAATGACAGCCCCACCTTTTGATGGTGCACTTCCTGGTTGACCGCAAACATCACCAACCGCAACCTTTCCACAGAAGGTAGGAACAACCCTCAACTGCTTGAGGGCAAGCCAAGGAAGATTTGACCACTTGTTCCACAAGTGGAACTTGAGGAATAGCTCAAATTGTGACTGTGACCATCTAAGTCAGCCCATCGCCCACATACAGAACTTTTCCCCGAGAGAACCATTCCTCATGGACTCACAACCACTCACGCTGCATCAACTGCAGCTGTTAACTGGATTGTTAACCGCAACATTGAACTATATTCCCAACCATATGAGTAACATACCCAAAGAATGACTTTCAGTTTATTTGCTGAATAATATGCCCAGGCTTGTGTATAATAATGCCGCATAACATGAATCGTATTTGAGCTACAGTTCAGAGTAGGTTTTGTGTTTAGTCCAGAGAAACTCTAGGTTATTTACCCATAATGTTATATTTTTTTATTTGTCGAGGCTTTCTGCTTATTAAGTGGAAAACATGTTTTCCAAGTGCTGTAAGCATTAAGTATTCCCAGGTCAGGGACACTTTAACCAGATGCAGAAACTTTCTCAGTATCTTTGACTGCATCAGTGTGATGCTTCCAGTTACAATTATTCTTCTAACCTTGGCAATTTCTCCGAAATTATGGACAGTATTACTGAATCTTGTTTGAATCAGATTGAAATGGCCCAAATCTATTAATTTTGGATCTTCTTTCTTTCCTAGCAGTCAGTTTTAATGTTATAAGACCATAAGACATAGGAGCAGAATTTGGCCACTCGGCCCATCGAGTCTGCTCCTCCATTCAATCATGGCTGATATTTTTTTCATCTCCATTCTCCTGCCTTTTTCCCATAACCCCTGATCCCTTATTAATCAAGAACCTATCTATCTCTGTCTTAAAGACACTCAATGACCTGACCTCCACAGCCTTCTGCGGCAAAGTGTTCCACGGATTCACCATTCTCTGGCTGAAGAAATTCCTCCTCATCTCTGTTTTAAAGGATCGTCCCTTTAGTCTGAGGTTGTGCCCTCTGGTTCTAGTTTTTCCTACGAGTGGAAACATCCTCTACATGTCCACTCTATCCAGGCCTCGCAGTATCCTGTAAGTTTCAATAAGATCCCCCGTCAACATGTTAAATAAATGTTGATGGGCTTTTGGCTAAGATGAAGCGTTAGATTGAACCCAAGTGGGGGTGCAATGCCTCATTTTGTCAGCTTGGATCTTGTTTGATCGAGCCCAAGGTGGGATGCAATGTCTTGTCTTGTCAGCTTGGATCAGGTTTGTTCCTCATGTGGGAAAAATGAATGAATTAGCTTTTTTGATTAGAAATAAAGTAACAAAAGGTACCAATATATAAAAAAACACTTGCAGTTCCAGTCACAGAAGAAAACTCTCACAGCTAAAAGGTAAGGTACTTTCATCCCATTAGTCTGGGCTGCAATGGAATCCATGCTTCAGAGATGAACAAGAATGCAGGTTGATGTTGGAATGTTAAAGCATTACTTAGACGCAGTGATTGAAACTGCTCTTTCTGGATGGATGCATCTTCCTCATTCCTTGGACATTAACCCTCTATTCCACTTAGTTTCATTTCATTTTTATTTGTGTATTACATGATACAGTTGGCAGAGCATATACATTTATGTGACTGAGAACAAGTTACAGTCCATGAAGCCTGTCTGCACATAGTGCAACCACACAGATAGGTGACATCCTCCCAAGCATGTAGAGCGAAATGTTACCAGAAAATGGCAGCGTTGTTTCCGACGAGAAAACCGACATGTTTCTCTCCAGAGAAACTGGTCGGTTTTCTCTCCAGATCTTACGACACTCTGGCAAAAAAGATCAAGGGGTGTGTTTCACGCTGTCACACGGGGGGAGGGGCCTCAACACGCAAAACCCGCTGCTCAGAGATTTGGGCTCCATCTTCGACGATCGTCCCCTGACCAGAACCTGAGTAATCCTCCCCTCAAGCCCAGCATGGAGGTCTCAGGCACTCCCCTCCCCACATACGATCGGAGTTGACACTTCTCCACCCCCCCCCCCCCCCCACCACCGATCATAAGCCACTTCTGCCCACTCCCTCTAATCATCAGCACCTTTTCATGTTTTCCACCCCCACCAACACAATCTGAGCCAACACCCATCTCCACCATCCACCCTCCCCCAAAGGCCTTTGCCAGAATCCCCTGCTCCTCTGTACACTCCCGGCCAACACCACATGTAAATGAATCCCCCCCCCCCCTCATGAAGCTCCAACTGGGAATCGCCCCTTGGCACAGGCTGGCACTGCCAGGTTGGCACAGGCATGGTGCCAAGTTGGCAGTGCCAACCAGTGCCAAGGGGCAGTGCCAGGTGGGTATTGCCAGCCCACTGCCTTGTCATGGTCCCTCCCTCCTGGGGGTTATACTTACTTTATGATCCTGGGGAGACCCCCATGACAGATTCACATTGAGGTGAACCTGTTGTAAATGGCACCCGCTGAATACCCGGTGAGGGCGGACTCCCGGAAAGAGTTCTCGCTAATGACATGTATGAAAATGAGCTTCCTGCAGTCCCGCGGCATGTTTCAAGCCATTCCACTGGCGATGGACCGGGAAGATCATAACTCGGAAACTCGCCTACTTGAATCACACTCTCCAGATTTTGAGCATGTGCTGCCATTTCTGCAGACGGATAATGCAGGCTCAAACTAACCCCCACTATCTCCTTAGAGAGGAGAAATAAAAGGGAAAAAATACAGTTCAAGGAAAGCTTCAGACCAACCAGAATCTCACCCACCACAAACAGAAATATTATATTCACTCAGCAATCTGTTACAGTTTCTCTTTACTATATATGCATTCCTTCTAGTCTTCCAACCTCAAATATCCTATCCAAACTTGACTGGGTCAAACCTCAGTTCTGAAGACTTCAACTATGTCCCATCCTAATCCGTTGAGCCTGTACTAAATTCTCAGTTGCGTGCAATTCCAACATAATATTTTAATCTAAATTTAGTATAAAAATATTTCAAAGAATTCCACATATATCTCACATTGTTCTTCCAAAACTATTTTGTTTCTCATAGTTAACATTCCTGGAATTTTTCTTACTCAGTTGTCATCGGTTTCCTTGTCCCAGGGAAACTACACACTGATTGATTTATATTAATCCCAGCCCTGATTATCCTTTGGCCATTCAGAGATAACTTCAGATGTAAATAAGGTTGAAAGAGTGCAGAGAAGGTTCACAAGGATGTTGCCGGGACTTGAGGAGCTGAGTTACAGAGAGAGATTGAATAGGTTGGGACTTTATTCCCTGGAGCGTAGAAGATTGAGGGGAGATTTGATAGAGGTGCATAAGATTTTGATGGGTATAGATAGAGTGAATGCAAGCAGGCTTTTTCCGCTGAGGCTAGGGGAGAAAAAAACCAGAGGGCATGGGTTAAGGGTGAAAGGAGAAAAGTTTAAAGGGAATATTAGGGGGGCTTCTTCACGCAGAGAGTGGTGGGAGTGTGGAATGAGCTGCCGGATAAAGTGGTAAATGCACTTTTAACATTTAAGAAAAACTTGGACGGGTTCATGGATGAGAGGGGTGTGGAGGGATATGGTCCAAGTGCAGGTCAGTGGGACTAGGCAAAAACTGTAATTTTCTATGGTTCTATGGTTCTAACTTACCATCTTCAAAAAAATATTTTCCAGTTGCCCACAATACTAGGGGCCGGATCCCCCCAACCCCCCGGGCGTGTTTTAAATTTTCTGTTTATCTTTCTGTGATAATTATCCTGTTTAAAAGGTCAGACTTTCAATGCATTGTGTACAGCTAAGCCTCAAATTTAACATTGGGTATGTATTTGGCATAAGCGGGTGAGGAGGGCGGGGTGGGGAGACGGGGGCAGGTGTTGGTGGAGAGGTGAAAGGAAAGCCCCACAATGAATCGAACATAATTCCCAATGCATTTTACTTCTGAACCCTATTTCACACAACACCAGTGTAAGTGGTATCAGAGCTGATGGGTGGAAATGGGCTTTAAGGTGGCAACCTGATGCTACCAAGTACCCAAGGTATGGTTCATACTATGGAAGTGAGATCTGTAAGAAGGTCGAAGAGAACAGAATGCCTGGAATATGGAAGAAACAGAGTAAGGAGTCTAACAACACCAGGTTAAAGTCCAACAGGTTTATTTGGTAGCAAACGCCACTAGCTTTCGGAGCGCTGCTCCTTCGTCAGATGGAGTGAGATTTCCACTCCATCTGACGAAGGAGCAGCGCTCCGAAAGCTAGTGCATTTGCTACCAAATGAACCTGTTGGACTTTAACCTGGTGTTGTTAGACTCCTTACTGTGTTTACCCCAGTCCAATGCCGGCATTTCCACATCATGGAATATGGAAGCCCAGGGAACCCTCCAAGCCTGAGGTGTTCCACGTGGTGGCTACAATGGCTTCTACCTTAATCCTTTGTTTAACCAAAGATGACCCCAGAAGTCACATGACTATGACAAGTCACAGTACTCAAAAGGCGACAGTGCACAAAGGCAAATCTCCAAATATCCACTTGTGGAGAAAGTGGTTTCATCTTCCCTGGCCTGTCCTCAAGTGGTTGATAGTTTTCCAGATTTTCTGTGGAAAGTTGAAACCCAGGACTTTACCACTCGGATCAGTTACCAGGTTGCAGTGAGTGATGGTTGCAGTCAAAGGTTTGTCATTGAGAGGTGGGACTGTTGTCAGTTTGCCGAATTTGCAGTGTGTTCCAGTAACATGACAGGATTTCAAACGCCACTTTTTTTTGAGCTCCTGTGTCGATGAGAGATCTTTGTTAACTGTCAGCCAGTGGTGTTCTTTGAGGAGGATGTTTTCTATTCGCTAGCAAGCTAATCTTAGGGTCGAAAGTTCAAGCCCTGCGCCCGGCAGTTGTGGTTTTCTGCTTTAGGCTGACCACACAGGTAATCTCCAGCTCGGAATCCCTCAGCAGAGGAAATTGTAGCAAATTGTTCAATGAAAACGAGATTCAACAATACTTTCAGAAAATCTCAGTATGATTTCTGGCCTGTCTCTCCTTTCACAATCTATCATTGCCAGGGAAACAATGGTGGATATTTCTCACAGCACATTTTGGGGTCTGTAACTCTTTTAGACACTTGAATGTATTTCAAGCTGTGCCCAGCATGGTAAGGACTCCCCTTCTGTGTCAATTTAATGCGATTACAAAATCTTCATCAGAATATTAACATAATTTAAATTCCAAGATTTGGGTGGGTGCCCAATGGTCCTCATCTCTTCCCCCAAGGGAAACAGTGCCACCAGCTTTTTAAAAAACTCTATTCAAATTTTCAAAATGCCCAGGTGGCATTTGAATTGGCATTATTTGGATCATTAGCGACTGGATTACTAAACCAGATATCTAACTGCGATCCGGCTGCATCCAGGTAATCCGGGTTGAGAACTGTTGTCATTTCATCCGCTGATATTTTCCTGTTTTTGATTAAACCGCTGGTAACATTTATTGCATCAATATTCTGATTAATATTACATTTCTAAAAAAGTGACAATTTCTCAAAATTTCACACCGTGTAAGACAATGGGGGCGGAGGGGGGAGGGATTACACCTTCTGTTTTCGCGGGAGTCAGGGTGCAGGAACAGCAGCAGTGCTGGAAAATCCCACGCAAGTTCCAAAATGGTTTTACGCTGGTGGGATTTCCCTGACCGATTGTCCCCAGTTCCACCAATGAAGTAGTCGAGATCACTATTTGCATAGATTTAAATATCATTATACCTGATAGCTCCAGCCCCGCCATGCTCCCGTTGGATTGTCAGGAGGGCAGTGCCGGGAAGGGTGTTCTGTCGGGGAGGGGGCGGTGGGGGGGAGGTTGTATGAGGAAATGGGGTGGGGGTGTTTCTGTTTTTATTTTAAAAGGGCACCCTGATCTTTTGAGTTCCTAAGTTGCTCGTGTGCCGGGCTCAATCAGAGACCATCCAGCCAGTGTGATGTCTTGGGACCCACATTTTCTTTCACTATCAGCCCTAAAATATGGCAGAGGAAACTTCCCTTGAGGCCAATGGCTTGCATCCTGTTTTTCACACCCTCTGCGACCCTGCAGTAAAATCAGAAAAATTCCACCTAATATATTCCATTCATATGATTACTAAAAATTAGAATAGACTGTGATAGTCAAAGTTACAATATATGACTGGTGAGTTATGAATAGGAAAATGTTGTTCGTGTATGACATTCATGCATAAGCATTAAAGAATCAGAGTCACAGAATTGTTATGACACAGGAGGCCATTTGGCCCATCCTGTTTGCACCGGTTCTCCAAACAAGCATCAAATGACTTAATGCCATTTCCCTGCCTTTTCCCCGTACCCCTGCACATTGTGTCTATTTGAGTAATCAGCCATGCCGTCTCAGATGCCTTGATTGAACCTGCCTCCATCACACTTCCAGGCAGTACATTCTAGACCTGAATCACTTGTTGTGTGAAAATGCTTTATCTCACATCACATTTGCTTCTTTTGTGAATCACTCTAATCATGATCCCTTTACGAGTGGGAAAAGTTTCTCCCTATTTACTCTGTCCAGTCCCCTCATGCTTCTGAACATTTCTAACAAATCTTCTCTGAGCCTGCTTCTCTCCAAGGAGAACAGTTCCTCATCTATCCCCAATCTATCCTCATCACTGAAATTTCTCATCCCTGGAACCATTCCTGTAAACCTCTTCTGCACTCTCTCTAATGTGCTCACATCCTTTCTATAGTGTGGCACGTGGAACTATACACAATACTCCAACGGAGGTCTAATTTGTGTCTTGTATAAGTTCAGCATAACCTCCTTGTTCTTATACTCTATGCCCCTATTAATAAAGCCCAGAACGCTAGGCTTTATTAACTGCTCTCTTCACCTGACCTGCCACCTTCAATGATTTATGCACACATACACCCAGGCCCGTCTGCTCCTGCACCCTGCTAAGAATTTTATCCCTTATTTTACCTTGTCTCTCCATGTTCTTCCTACCAAAATGCATCACCTCACGTTTTTCTGCATTGAATTTTGTCTGCCACTTATCCGCATACCCCACCAACTTGTCTATGTCCTATTTAAGTTCCCCACTGTCTGCTTCATAGTCTACAATACTTCCAAGTTTTGTGTCATCCACAAACTTTGAAATTGTCCCCTGCATACCAAGATCTAGATCATTAATGCATAACAAGAAAAGGAAGGGTCCCATACTAACCTCTGGGGAACACCACTGAAGAAGGGGACGGGTTAATGAACTTTGTAACACTTAAGATTTGTGCAAAGCATTGAAACCTGAACTTTGTAATACTTAGAGATTTGTAAAAAGCATTATTGAACTTGTTTTCGTGTCTGTAGAACTCGTTTTCATGTATCCGAAAGACAGATAAGAGAAGCAGCGGTCCCTGCCTTTGTAGTTAATTGTGTTCAGGAATGTGGCTAACCCAGATACTGTATCCATTTTGTGTTCTTTTATGTTAGGTTGTGATAAAATATAGTTTTATATTTAGGTTGTGATGAACAAAGCATCGTAGCTGTGAGGGACAGCTCGGTGGATAGGATATTGGTATGTAGATAGGCTGGAAAATTGGGCGGGGATCCTGGATTCAGGATTCAATCCTGGACCGGGGAGCGGCGCGGGCTTGGAGGGCCGAAGGGCCTGTTCCTGTGCTGTATTGTTCTTTGTTCTTTGTTCTTTGTTCTTTATATTATGTACTTCAGTTGAACACGGTGGAGCTTACATGTATGCCTTCTGTGATTGTATAATAATAGATTCATATATATTCATTATATATTATTCATCCTTACCGATATAAATTGTTATATAGGCCCCTGTACCTCAGTTAACTTGTTTGTGCAAACTTATAATCTTGTGTGCTGGACATAGAGACGACAGAACAGACAGCCTTGAGATGGCTACGATTACACAGGCTACGTGAAGGACAGAACCGCCGAGGCAGCAATAATCGTGAGAAAATGCGGACGTGACCAGGGACAAAAATATATGTATAAATATTTGCTCTTAACCTGTATTCAGCGAGAAGTCTGGAGACCGTGTTAGGAATTGGACTTCTCCCACAAGCTTGTGAAAATAAACCACTGTACTTTGACTCACGACTAGTCTCAGAGGTATTATTCACCTACACCAACCACTACAAACCTTCTTCCAGCCTGAAAAATATTCCTTAGCCATTACTCTCTGCTTCCTATTATTCAGCCAATTTTGTATCCATGTTTCTAGTGTCCCTTTTATTACATGGAATATAACTTTTCTCACAAGTCTGTTGTGTGGCACTGAAGGCGCTTCAATGGTTTCTGAAAGTCCATGTACACCACATCAACAGCATTACCTTCATTGACCCTTTCTGTTACCTCCTCAAAAAACTCCAGCAAGTTAGTTAAACACAGTTTTCCCTTTAGAAATCCATGGAGTCTCTTCCTAATCAACTCATATTTTTCCATGTGACTACTAATTCTATCCCAAATAATTGTTTCTAGAAGCTTGCCCACTACTGATGTTAAACTGGTTGGCATATAGACGATCTGGAGAAGGGGACTGAGTGTAGGGTAACAAAGTTTGCAGACGACACAAAGATAAGTGGAAAAGTGAATCATGTGGAGGGCGTAGAAGGTCTGCAGAGAGATTTGGACAGGCTGAGTGAGTGGGCGAGGATCTGGCAGATGGAGTATAACGTTAACAAATGCGAGGTTATTCACTTTGGAAGAAATAATAGCAAATTGGATTATTATCTAAATGGAAAGAAATTACAACATGCTACTGTGCAAAAGGACCTGGCGGTCCTTGTGCATGAGACGCAAAAACCCAGTCTGCAGGTGCAACAGGTGATCAAGAAGGCAAATGGGATGTTGGCCTATATCGCAAGGGGGATAGAATATAAAAGCAGAGATGTCTTGCTGCATCTGTACAGGGCATTGATGAGACCACAGCTGGAATACTGTGTGCAGTATTGGTCCCCTTATTTGCCTTGGAGGGAGTGCAGAGAAGGTTCACCAGGTTGATACCAGAGATGAGGGGTGTTGATTATGAGGAGATACTGAGCAGATTGGGTTTGTATTCGTTGGAATTTAGAAGGCTGAGGGGGGAACTTATAGAGACCTATAAGATAATGAAGGGGCTGGATAGGGTAGAGATGGAGAGATTCTTTCCACTTAGAAAGGAAACTAGAACTAGAGGGCACAGCCTCAAAATAAAGGGGGGTCAGCTTAGGACAGAGTTGAGGAGGAACTTCTTCTCTCAGAGGGTGGTGAATCTCTGGAATTCTCTGCCCACTGAAGTGGTGGAGCCTACCTCGTTGAATATGTTTAAATCACAGATAGATGGATTCCTGATCGGTAAGAGAATTAGGGGTTATAGGGATCAGACGGGTAAGTGGAACTGATCCACTTCAGATCAGCCATAATCTTATTGAATGGCGGGGCAGGCTCGAGGGGCTAGATGGCCTACTCCTGCTCCTATTTCTTATGTTCTTATGTTCTTATATAATTGCTGGGGCTATCCTTACAACCTCCTTTGAACGAAGACACAGCATTTGCAATTCTCCAGTCCTCTGGCACAGCCCCCCCCCCCCCCCCCACCTCCCACACCCCCCTCCGAGTCTAGAGAAAACTGGAAGATTATGGCCAGCCCCCTTGCAATTTCCATTCTCAGTTCCTTCAATATCCCTGGATGCATCTCATCTGGTCCCAGTGCCTTATCAGCTTCCTGTACTGACAGTCTATTCAACACTTCCTCCTTACCAACTTTGAACTCCTCTAAGGACAGAGTTTTCTCATCTGTTTCCATATCCTGGGTAGTGTCTACTTTCTTGGTCAGGATAGGTGCAAAGCATTCATTTACTACATCAGCCATGTCCCCAACCTCCAGGTATAAATTCCTTTTTAGGTCCCTAATCGGCTCTACTCCTCCTTTCACCATCCTTTTGCTATTTATATGCCCAGAGAAGATTTTGGAATTCACCTATATATTGGCTTCCAGTCTTTTTTCATAATCCCTCTTTGTTTCTCAAATGAGCTTTTTCACCTTCACTCTGAAACTTCTGTATTTCTGTACTTCTTGGTTCTCAACTGTACTTTCCATCTGACACCTGTCATATACTTTTTCTTCCTTATCTTAATTTTTATCTCTTTCATCCATGGAGCCTTGGATTTGTTTGCCCTACCTTTCCCTTTTAAGGGAACGTAACTTGACTGTGTCGGAATCATTTCTGTTTTGAAGGTAGGCTATTGTTCAGCTACAGTTTTTTCCGCCAACCTTTCGCTTCAGTCTAACCAGCCCAATTCTGTTCTTGCCCCATTGAAATTAGCTCTCCCCAGTTTTACATTGGATTGGCCATTATCTTTTTCTATCAATTTTCTATCCTTATGATACAATGATCACTGTCTCCTAAATATTCCCCTACTGACACTTGATCTACTTGGCCCACTCCATTTCCAAGAACCAGGTCCAAAGGTTCATCCTTTATTGTTGACTGGACTCATACTATTATAGAAAAAAATTCCTAAGCACAATCTAGGAATCTTTTCCTCTCTACACCCTTTACTCTACCACTGTCCCAGCCTACATTCAGGTAATTAAAGTCCCCCATTATAACTACTCTATAACGTTTGCATCTTTCTGTAACATCCATGCAAATTTGCTTTTCTAGACCCTTCTCACTAGTCTGCGGTCTATAGATGACTCCGAGCAATCCTTTTTGTTCCTTCGCTCGAGACAAATTGATTCTATTCTTGAATGCTCTGGAACATCATCTTTCTCCAGCATTGTAATGCTCTCCTTAACCATTCCATCACCCCATCCCCTATCCTTCCTTTCCTATCTTTCCTGAACATTTTGTACCCAAGAATATTTAATCCCCAGTCTTGTCCTTCCTTGAGCCAGGTCTTTGTTATGACCACAACATCATATTTCCAAAATGCAATACATGTTTGTAACTCCCCAATCTTATTTACTATATTTATTGCATTCACATACGTGCACAGTTTGATTTAGACGTGATTGCTTTCTCCTTTACTCTGACATCACTTAATATCTTATTATTCTGTATATTAGTGCTTTCTGTCCCTCCCAGTATTTTGTGCATCCTGGTATTTCTATTAAAGGTTGTTATCCTTTCTATATGGGTCTAAAACACTGTGAACATTAAGTGCATACATACGGTACTTGACTCTCAGTGACAAATTGCAATATACAGATATAGCATGTACACTTAGAAATTACAAGAATTTTGTTACTATATAGATATAAAAGGAATTTCATTTTCATGGTGTGCTGCATTGCCTTTTTATTGAAAAGAAAATGGAGCCCAACTGGCTGCAGGATGAAGTAAATCCGACCGTTGTTATTCAAAAAATAAGCTTCAGTTCCAAGAAACCATAAAATGGGAACACAATTGGTGTTCCCTTGCAAATGAATAATCACATTTTTCACTTTTAAAAGCTTGTTTCATTGAATGAAGTCAATGCAAGAAAAGCATTTGTATTGTCCACCTTGAGTCTTCGCCTTGAACTGCTGCAGTCCATATACACCGGTGTTAGGCGAGAAATTCTATTGTTTTGATCCCGTGTTGTAGAATGATATATATCCAAGTCAGGATGATTTGATTTTGATTTGATTTGATTTATTATTGTCACATGTATTAGTATACAGTGAAAAGTATTGTTTCTTGTGTGCTATACAGACAGAGCATACCATTCATAGACAAGGAAATGAGAGAGTGCAGAATGTAGTGTTACAGTCATAGCTCGGGAGTAGAAAAAGATCGGCTTAATGTAAGGTAGGTCCGTTCAAAAGTCTGATGGCAGCAGGGAAGAAGCTTTTCTTAAGTCAGTTGGTACGTGACCCCTCAGACCTTTGTATCTTTTTCCCAACGGAAGAAGGTGGAAGAGAGAATGCCCGGGGTGCGTGGGGTCCTTAATTATGCTGGCTGCTTTGCTGAGGCAGCGGGAAGTATAGACAGAGCCAATGGATGGGAGGCTAGTTTGCGTGATGGATTGGGCTACATTCACAACCTTTTGTAGTTTCTTGTGGTCTTGGGCAGAGCAGGAGCCATACCAAGCTGTGATACAACCAGAAAGAATGCTTTCTATGGTGCATCTGTAAAAGTTGGTGAGAGTTGTAGCTGACATGCCAAATTTCCTCAGTCTTCTGAGAAAGTAGAGGCGTTGGTGGGCTTTCTTAACGATAGTGTCGGCATGGAGGGACTAGGACAGGTTGTCTGGACACCTAAAAACTTGAAGCTCTCGACCCTTTCCACTTCATCCCTGTTGATGTAGACAGGGGACATGTTCTCCTCTATGCTTCCAGAAGTCGATGACAATCTACTTCGTTTTGTTGACATTGAGGGAGAGATTATTGTTGCTGCACCAGTTCACCAAATTTTCTATCTCATTCCTGTACTCAGTCTCGTCATTGTTTGAGATCCAACCCACTATGGTGGTGTCGTCAGCAAACTTGAAAATTGAGTTGGAGGGGAATTTGGCCACACAGTCATAGGTGTATAACGAGTATACTAGGGGGCTGAGAACACAGCCTTGTGGGGCACCAGTGTTGAGGATGATTGTGGAGGAGATGTTGCTGCTTATCCTGACTTCATTAGTAAATGTGGAGAAGACTGATTGTGATCTGTGAGTTAGGAAATTCAGGATCATGTCGCAGAGAGATGGAGTTTGGAGATGAGTTTCGTAGGAATAATGGTGTTGAAGGCTGAGCTGTAGTCAATAAATAGGAGTCTGACACAGGTGTCTTTGTTATCTAGATGTTCCAGGGTTGAGTGCGGGGCCAGGGAGATGGCGCCAGCTGCGGATCTGTTGCGGCGATAGGCAAACTGTAGTGGATCCAGGCAGTCCAGGAGGCTGGAATTAATTCGTGCCATGACTAACCTTTCAAAGCACTTCATAATGATGGATGTCAGAACCACCAGAGTCCGATAGTCATTAAGGCATGCTGCTTGGTTTTTCTTAGGTACCGGGATGATGCTCGTCTTCTTGAAGTAGACAGGGACCTCAGATTGTTGTAAAGCAAGGTTGAAGATGTCTGTGAATAGCTCCGCCAGCTGATCCGTGCACAATCTGAGTGCACGTCCGGGTACCCCATCCGGGCCAGTCGCTTTCCGTGAGTTGACCTTCGAGAAAGCTGCTCTGATAGCTGCAAAGGTGACCTCAGATACAGGTTCATCTAGGGATTCCAGGGTGGAGGGAATGCTCTCGCTGACCTCTTGTTCAAAACGGGTATAGAGTGCATTGAGCTCATCAGGGTTGGGGGGGGGGGTGCGTTGAAGCCGGCGATTTTACATGCCTTCATCTTGTAGCCTGTTATGTCTTGCAGATCTTGCCATAGTCAGTGGGGGTCAGTGTGGCTAGTCTGGGACTCTAGCTTGGTCCGGTACTGTCTTTTGGCATCTTTGATGGGTTTCTTTAGATCGTATCTAGCTTTCTTGTATAGGTCAGTGTTGTCTGACTTGAATGCCTCAGACCTGGTCTTCAGCAAGCAGTGGATATCCCTGTTCATCCATGGTTTCCGATGGGGGAACACGCGGATTTGCTTCTTTGGCACACACTCTTCTACACACTTACTAATGAAGTCAGTTACTGTAGTGGCGTACTCATTCAGGCAGGTCGCAGAGTTTTTAAATACTGACCAGTCCACTGACTCCAAGCAGTCCTGTAGAGGATTATTCGATTCCCCAGATCAACATTGCACGGCTTTCTTTGATGGATTCTCATGCTTCAGATTTTGCTTGTAAGCCGGGAGTAGGAGCACAGCCTTGTGGTCTGATTTGCCAAAGTGTGGGCAGGTGATAGAGCAGTAGGCATGTTTGATATTTATGTAGCAGTGGTCTAGGATGTTTGGGCCTCTGGTGGAACAGGAGACGTGTTGGTGGTAACTTGGTAGTACGCTCTTGAGCTTGGCCTGATTGAAGTCCCCGGCCATGATGAACAAGGCCTCGGATTTTTCATCTCAAGGCTATTCGTAGTGGTGTATATTTCATCCAGCACGATCTTCACATCCGCACGGGGTGGGATGTAAACTGCCGTCAGGATAACGGAGATGAACTCCCGCGGAAGGTAGTAGGGGTGGCATTTTAGCGTCAGATAGTCTAGGTCTGGGGAGCAGAAACTTGCCAGTGTTGCTACGTCTAGGCACCATGAGGTGTTGATTAGGAAGCAGACCCCACCTCCCCTAGCCTTGCCTGGGGCCGCTGTACGGTCCATTCGATGGATTGAGAAGCCCTTTGGTTGTAGGGTTGTAGGGTCTATGTTCTGGAGGGTAACGTAGATGAAATGGAATTCCCATAACACTGTTGCTCTTGCCTTTCTTGGTGGTAGAAGGCACAGTGCACGGGGATATTGCTTAAATTGGTGCAGTATCGACTGTGGAGCCTAAGTATTGCAGCTACAGTGTCCAGTGATGGAGAGGGTGGATATCAAGTCCGATGGCAGGAAACTCAGTCCTGGGTGGCATTGAGCCATATGAGGGGCGGCACGGTAGCACAGTGGTTAGCACTGCTGCTTCACAGCTCCAGGGTCCTGGGTTCGATTCCCGGCTCGGGTCACTGTCTGTGTGGAGTTTGCACATTCTCCTCGTGTCTGCGTGGGTTTCCTCCGGGTGCTCCGGTTTCCTCCCACAGTCCAAAGATGTGCAGGTTAGGTTGATTGGCCAGGTTAAAAAAAAAATTGCCCCTTAGAATTCTAAAATGCATAGGTTAGAGGGATTAGCGGGTAAAATATGTGGGGGTAGGGCTGGGTGGGATTGTGGTCGGTGCAGACTCGATGGGCCGAATGGCCTCCTTCTGCACTGTAGGGTTTCTATGATCATTGAGTGCTGTTGCAGTGCGCATATCCAAGTGGGCAGTACATATTTAAAAAAAAAATTTGACTCCATTCTTAAATTTACAAAGCCAATGCTCAGAGTGGAATAGGCAGACCTGCTTTCCATCCCCTTGCTTGCTCCAAAAACCAATTCAAATTCAAAATAAATCCAATTCATGGTCCCCGTAAGATCCAAGCTGACAAGAAAAGACACTGCAAACAATCTTGGGCTCGATCTGATGCTTGGTGTTATTTAAAAGGCCGAGAAGTGGTGAGTAGTAAGTATTATGTCACACTCATGATTTGAGCTTTGTCGATGGGAGAGAGGCTTTGAGGGGTCAGGAGTGAGCTACTTGTTGCAGTCACGTTCCATAGTGTATCTAGGTTTTATCTTGCTCTTGCAGCCACAGTGCGATATGGCAACTGCAGTTCAGCTCTGAATGTTGACATATAGGATGTTGATGGTGAACTTTGACATTGAGGTGCTGTTGCACATTAAGGAAAGATGACAGGGCTGTCTCTCATTTGAATTTTATGTGGTGAAAATGTTACCTGTTAATTGTCAGTCTAAGCCTGCATGTTACCCAGGACCAATACTCAGGTGGCATGGGTACATAATTTCTATGAAGACTCATATGCGAACCTAGAAGCTAACAGCGGTATTCAAATTCAGGGCATTGACTATCTCCAACCACTCAGGCAGCACTTCTACTGCATTGTTGCATATTGTCTAGGACCAGGTTAAAAAGTTGGTGATTGGACCTTTAGTCAGCCTGCTCCTCGTCAAACAGTGCATGTTTTTTTTAGATCTGCTTAACTGTAGAAGTATCTAATTCTGGTATTGTTGGGAATTTTACTGGCATGCCTGCCCGAGGCTCGTAAGATCACATCCGAGTCCAACAGAGAATGCCGCTCTGCGAGCCTCGCCCGCCCCGATTCTGGGGCGGGCATGCCGGTAAAATCGGGGCCAGTATTTCTCGTTCTACATCCTTAACATTTCCTTGTTGCAGTATCCTCCATTGGCTTATCCATAATTGGTGAGATTAGAATTGATACAAAACCATTTATTGCTGTTAATCAGTTTGAACTGTGTGAAAAGTGCAATATTGTTCACCAACCGCTCACAAACTCTAACCAGCTTTAGCTGGAAGTAAATAACTATCTTTTAAAATTTATTTGCAACTTGGTCTCAGCAGCCAATTGCAAGAAGCTGTTTCATACATCTTTTGACATTCATTGCTTTAACCACGGATGGAATGATCAAACTGGTGAGACTTTGATGTTCAAGGCTAAATTTATATTAACACAAAGCAATCCTCAATAGTTTCCCTCACTTCTCCAATTTCAATATGCATCATGCAATTTAGCAGAAATCCAGCCCTATTTTCTGTAACCGTGAGATCATTTTAAAAGGCTGTAATAGGAAATGTATTGAACAGCTCCATTCCAAAGTCACGCTTTGTGACAAAATAGAACTCACTTTAGAAAATAATTAAATTTATCACATCACAAAGCATGACGTCACAGCCCTACAGAGTTCGTTATTCCTGATTGTCACCAACTTGTCTGGACCACTAAGCTTGACAGCAGCGAAGTTATAATTTGCATTTCAACAATTCAGTACGACTTTCAAAATGAAATTGAAGCCTGGATATATTTTCAACTTTCTGTTTCTTGACAGAGTTCATGTTTTACTGTCAGTCAGAAATACCACTGTGGTTCTGGAGTATTTTAAACTCTTGGATGTTCACGGCAGCAATACTTTAAATGGTAAGATGGAGTTTTCTGAAAGTAAAATTAACTCCAGTATTAAACATGGTCTGTAGTGGAAGAATAATTGAGTGATGGTCTGACAATTTTTTTCAAATGGACTTAGAACAAAGAACAATACAGCACAGGAACAGGCCCTTCGGCCCTCCAAGCCCGTGCCGCTCCCTGGTCCAAACTAGACCATTCTTTTGTATCCCTCCATTCCCACTCCATTCATATGGCTATCTAGATAAGTCTTAAACGTTCCCAGTGTGTCCGCCTCCACCACCTTGCCCGGCAGCGTATTCCAGGCCCCCACCACCCTCTGTGTAAAATACGTCCTTCTGATATCTGTGTTAAACCTCCCCCCCTTCACCTTGAACCTATGACCCCTCATGAACGTCACCACCGACCTGGGGAAAAGCTTCCTACCGTTCACCCTATCTATGCCTTTCATAATTTTATACACCTCTATTAAGTCTCCCCTCATCCTCCGTCTTTCCAGGGAGAACAACCCCAGTTTACCCAATCTCTCCTCATAACTAAGCCCCTCCATACCAGGCAACATCCTGGTAAACCTCCTCTGTACTCTCTCCAAAGCCTCCACGTCCTTCTGGTAGTGTGGCGACCAGAACTGGACGCAGTATTCCAAATGCGGCCGAACCAACGTTCTATACATCTGCAACATCAGACCCCAACTTTTATACTCTATGCCCCGTCCTATAAAGGCAAGCATGCCATATGCCTTCTTCACCACCTTCTCCACCTGTGACGTCACCTTCAAGGATCTGTGGACTTGCACACCCAGGTCCCTCTGCGTACCTACACCCTTTATGGTTCTGCCATTTATCGTATAGCTCCTCCCTACATTGACCAAGCCCTAGATTGACCCAATTGGAAGCACTCTCACCAAGTCCAAAATGGGTCAAGTCACTCTATGGATTGAAGCAAGCAACCGAGTTGGACACTTTAGCACTGTACAGATGAAGTGTTGCATTGTCTAAGGTACAGACTGGGATCATCCTCCCATGGCAGTGTCATGGCAGGACATAATTTCTTCCGTACCTGCAGCTTTTACTGTGTCGGGAATAATTTCAGTTGCAAAATAGCTCTCGGTAGGATAGCCAGCAAGAAGGAGCCCACCATTGTCCAGCTGTGGGGAGGTTGCTGGTGTAGTGGTTGTGTTGCTGGACTAATGGGGATGTGGGTTTGAATCCCACTATGACAGATGGTGCAATTGAACCCAATAAAAATCTGGAATTAAAAGTCTAATGCTGAGCATGAAACCATTTTCTATTGTCGTAAAACCCATCTGGTTCACTGCTGTCCTTATCTGCTCTGGCCTATATGTGACTCCAGATCCACAGCACTATGGTTGACTCTTAAATGTCTTCTTAAATGGCTTAGCAAGCCACTCAGTTGAAGGGCAATTAGTGATCGGCAATAAATGCTGCCCCAGCCAGCGACGCTTACATCCCCTGAATGAATTTTAAAAGCGTATCTGTAAGTGAATGAATTCACAATTCAAATTATGTAGAATCCCTACAGAGCAGGAGGAGGTCATCCGGCCCATCGAGTCTGCACCGACCACAATTCCACCCAGGCCCTATTCCCATTACCCCACGCATTTACCCTAGCTAGTGCCCCTGACACTAAGGGGCAATTTAACATGGCCAATCCACCTAACCCGCACATATTTGGACTGTGGGAGGAAACTGGAGCACCCGGAGGAAACCCACGCAGACACAGGGAGATTGTACAAACTCCACACAGACAGTGACCCAAGTCGGGAATTGAACCCGGGTCCCTGGCACTGTGAGGTAGCAGTGCTAACCACTGTCCCACCGTGCCACCCCAAAGATTACTCAAAAATTATTCCTAAAGTCCAAATTCTTCCTGAAGGAGGGGTGTTAGAAATTGATTTCTTCATCAGATATAGCACTCCAATGATCTGGCACAATTTTCGTAGATAATGCTTTACAAGAAAGAGACTGTTGACATATTCCTGATAGAATAATTTTTCCTTTTCAGGACCTGGGCATCGCTGGTTAAGCCAGCATTTGTTGCTCGTCACATTCACAGATGAGAAAGTGTAGATGAGAAAATGGGGAGGCAGTGGCATAGTGGTATTGCTATTGGACTAGTAATCCAGAGACCCAGGATAATGCTCTGGGGACCCGGGTTCAAATCCTACTGTGGCAGATTTGAATTAAATAAAAATCTGGAATTAAGAATCTAATGGTGACCCTGAAACCATTGCCGATTGTTGTAAAAGCGCATCTGGTTCACTAATGTCCTTTAGGGAAGGAAATCTGCCATCCTTACCTGGTCTGGCCTACATGTGACTCCAGACCTTCAGCAATGTGGTTGACTCTCAAATACTCTCTGAAATGGAGGGCAGTTAGGGATGGGCAATAAATGCTGGCCCAGCCAGGGACACTTACATGTCACAAATTGAATTAAAAAAATGAAATTGAATTCTTTCTAGATAATATATATAATACAAATTTAGAATATTTTTGCTTTTTTTCTTCATTCCTTGCTCAGACGGTTGCCACACTAAAAGTGTAAGAACAAAATTGCTATCCTCTCCATTAGCTGCCTATTTCTATTAACCACTTTTTGAGGTCAGGAGAAAGGTTGTGGTGAATAATGGCAATAAATGCAGGCAAATAATAGATTTGCAAACCAAAAACATTTTTGCATGTTTCCCACAATGTTTGAATGTTTCCCACAATGTTTGATTGCTCTTCACAATTATCTCACAGATGTCCAATTTTATCATTTTCTTCGCTGTGTCACGGACTTGACCAAAACGCAGATAAAGACGACTTTTGATATGTTTGATTGGAAAGCCTCTGGGGAGATTGGATTTGATGAGTTTTACATGTTGATTTGCATCATAATTGCTAACAAGGTATGAACTTAAATTAGACACTTTGGAAAATATTTTAAGAATATCCAACAATTCCCTGGACAACTTACTGCTCGTCCACGCGCCCAAACCACAATCTTATAGAGTGAAAATACTGAATGAAATTGATATTGTCAAGATGTGCTCACAGAGATGACCATCAGAAAGTTTGCCCAAGACTGCTAAGCCTTAAAATGCCTTCATGCCCAATACAAACTGCTATGCTGAAACTGATGATTGTTTCACCAGGCTGCAACTGGCATGCTGGGGATGCCAACTAGCATGCTGGGGGATGCCAGCTTGTACTTAAAGTAGTAATGCAATGGTTGCAAAGGTGATTGATCAGCACTGGTCATTGTGTGTCTGAGTTGGATGGGGGTTGAAGGAGGCATGGATGGGATGAGTGGAAGTCGGCAGTGACCCACAGTTTTGAGGCAGGAGAATTCCAGTTCAATTGAGTAAAAATAATGTGAGAGTGGTGTTTTAATGTCTCCCTGTGACAAGGATTCTGTCTAGACTGTCCACAAAAATTGAGCATTAAAGGTTGCAAGATAGCTCCTTCACATTAGAAGACCCATGAAGGACAGATAATAGCTTTCTTTCAAATAGCAGCTACTCTGTTGCCAAAACCATCAAATGTAGAGGGAGGGGACTGGAGGGTGGGGGCTGAAATTCAACCTTGGCAAGGCCAAAAAGCTACCAGTAATGGATTGGCCACACCCGATTCCTTTCTCCATTGGCATCAGTCACCAAAGTTAAATTGCATTCCTGCTATTTTCTTGTAGAACACCAGACATCACATTGATTGGGTATAAATAGGACAGACCAAGGTTCTTTCTAAATGCTGAAGCATTAGAAGAAGCAGAGGCCCAGAGAGACTTGGGAATGCAAGTACATAGATCAGTAAAATGTCATAAATGGGCACTGAAATTACATGAAGGCGAATGAAATGTTGGCCTTTATATTTAGTGGAGTAGTGATGGCTACTGGTCGGACATGGCTACTAGCACTGTGAAGTATGGGGACTTTTGCGATGAGGGTATATATGTCATCTGCCTGGAGAGTCCCAATTTCCTGTGGCACTGGTTCCTGGTCACCTCCAGGTAGGTCTGTCTTTGGCATTTCATCTTGTGTTGAGGGATTGACCTTTCTTCCCTCCTTACCTCTCTCACATGCCCCCCTGATGACCAGGGTTCTGCTCTTCCTGCAGTGGCTGTTGCCCATCATCACCAGAGTCCCACAATCTGACAGTTGTACCCAACTGACAGTTAAGCTTTCTTTCTGAGGCAATAGACTACCCAATTGTCCTTGGCAGCCTTTGACATCTATTCTTCTGCCCCTGTGATGCCAGGGTATGCCAACATGTAAAAGCTCAGGTACCAAGCGCCCACTTTTTCTGCTGTCTGCATAGCACCAAGGGCACTCAGTACCCAGTCTCGCTTTGCCCCATGACTTTCTCACATCTTGATTGGTTCCCCACTATGTACCCACCTCCCCTCCAATGTTCTGAAACTGACAACTTCTAAACATTGTGCACCCCTTTAAATATCCTATCCATCTCCTTCCGCAATCCCTAAATAAGCTATTTAACATGTTTTATTGGTCCGAATTGGAGGCAGAGTAAGATTCCTGTCCAGCAATCCACCGTGCTGTTGGAGCCGGACTGAGGCCTTGAAATTGACATCCGGCAAGAATGGCCGTCCTGTCATCAGAACTTAGACAAATTCTCAAAAAGTTGCATCTATCACATTAAATCATTAGTTACCCTCAGCAAAGTTAAATTCTATTGTGTAGACTTGTTTTCATTTCATTGGACAGCACGGTTCACAGTGGTTAGCACTGCTGCCTCACAGTGTCAGGGACCCGTGTTCAATTCCAGCCTTGGGTCACTGTCTGTGTGGAGTTTGCACATTCTCCCCGTGTCTGCCTGGGTTTCCTCCGGGTCTCTGGTTTCCTCCCACAGTCCAAAGATGTGCCGGTTGTGTTGATTGGCCATGCTAAATTGCCTCTTAGTGTCAGTGGGATTAGCAGGGTAAATATGTGGGGTTACGGCGATAGGGCCTGGGTGAGATTGTTGTCAGTACAGGCTCGATGGGCTGAATGGCCTCCTTCTGTACCGTAGAAATTCTATGATAATGCAGTTCTGCAAGGCTAAACACGGCTTGATGTCAAATTGCCATCTGCATCTGATAATTGTCACATCTACTCACAATCACTCTTTTAAATGTTATAGGATAAAATGGAGCAGCAGTTCCTTCATCGTCACTCTCGGTCCATCTTTGACCTAATTGACATGGATGGGGGGCACACCATTACTCCAGCAGAATTTTATGCTGCAGGATTTCTCTTCAACATCAAAGGACGTGCTTATCTGCAGATGTTTAAAGATTATAGTGGAAGTGGTGGTGAGGTAAGATGGCAGAATTGTGGCAGCGAACTTGCCTCCTTGGCCAATTTTCTCATCTGTCCTGAGAACACTGGCACTTGTTGGATGTTGGTTCCATAGATCATGCTGCACTTATGTGGTACTTCATTTAAGTGGTCAGGGTTCATGCCCAGTGAGTGTCAGCAGACCATCAATTGTGAGGTACTTTGCAGCCAAGCCTAATCCTGTCCTCACCAAATATCTAGGAACAATTATAAGCTGAATCGTGGAACTCCTCCTCCACCTTCCCTTCCCCCCATGTCCCCAGCTGATACTTTCCTTCTTAAAACGGGGAGCATGTGCACTGAATCCAACTGTAGGGTCCTTCCCTCTGGACCAATTAAATCAAATAAGAATCTGGGATCTTGCTGAGCTGGTGTGTTTACCCATATAACAATCAAGAAACCCATTTTTCATACTTCCTTATGACTTAATTTTATGCTAACTCGAATTTTGCTGTTCATGAAATAAAAATCAAAGAGTCCCTGCAGTGTAGATGAAGGCCATTCAGCCCATCGAATCTGCACCAACAACAATCCCACCCAGGCCCTATACCCGTAACCCCATGTTTTTACCCTGTTGGTCTCCTTAACCCTAAGGCAATTTCACATGGCCAATCAGCCTAACAAGCACATCTTTGGACTGTGGGAGAAACTAGAGCACCCGGGGGAAACCCATGCGGACACAGGAAGAACGTGCAAAATCTACACAGACAGTGCTAACCACTGCCACCCACAAGATAAGGCAGATGCAAGGAAATCTTAATTTTTATTCCAAATGGTAATCCTTACGAATAATAATACAAATTCCTGTTGAAAGGACAGTTTTAAAGAACATAAGTATATAAGAAATAAGGACATGAGTCGGTTCAAGACTCCTATCAAACCGACTTCAATATCCAATAAGATCATGGCAGAATTTTACATTCACTTCATTTTCCCATTCTATACCATATTCCTTGATTGCCTTAGTTCCCAATGACACATCAATCTGAGCTTTGAATATATTCCTCCATTGGGCATCCATTGCTCCCTGGGATAGAGAATTCCAAAGGTTCACAACTCTTTGAGCAAAGACATTTCTCAAATCTATCTGAAGAAACCAACATTTTTTGTGCTATAAGCTTTCAGCTAATAGCAGAGATAGAATTGGTGGGTACCCATGATTCTGATACAACCCGTGTCAAAAGAAATGGCATGGGCTGGAGGGAGAGTTAGACTTAGCTACATTCTCAACCCACTCTAGCTCCACACAAAATATTTGGGCTTTAGTCTACTAGGTGATTGAGGCAAATTACATAGATTATGTCATATAACACCAATCAAGCCAGCAGAGCGATGCAATATTTATTCATCAATCTGGTCTGGATTCAAAGCAAAATACTGCAGATACTGGAAATCTGTAGTGCAGTAACAGGCCATTCAGCCCATTGAGCCTGTACTGACAGCAGTTCCACCACGCCCTATCCTCATAACATCAGGTATTTACCCTGTTAATCCCCCTGACACTAAGGGGCAATTTATCATGGCCAATCAACCTAACCCGCACATCTTTGGAGTGTGGAAGGAAACTGGAGCACCCGGAGGAAACCCACACAGGTCCTGAGGGAACATGCAAACTCCACACAGACAGTCACCCAAGGCTGGAATTGAACCTGGGTCCCTGCTGCTGTGAGGCAGCAGTGTTAACCACTGTACTCAGCAGGTCAGGCAGCACCAGTGGAAAGAGAAACAAAATTAATTGCTCAGGTCGATAATCTTCCAGCAAAACTCCGAATAATTAGTGCTGGAGCAAATTTTAAGTTGGCACAGAGATGGTGAAGTGGATAGGGTGGGGGAGGGGTGTGTGGGAAAGTGCAGAAAAGGAATATTTTTCGACCTTCTACCTTTCCCTCACCTTCACATTGTTCATCTCCAACTCTTTCCTTCCTTTACTCCTCACTTTCTGTGGATATATTAGATACCAATATTCATTGCAACTCCTCCCACAACTGCTTTGACTACATTCTTTCCCTGGCCTCTTCCTATAAGGACTTTATTCCATTCTCCCAGTATCTCCATCATATGGCATCTGGTCTGACAATGTCACCTTCCATACCAGGGCTTTGAAATGTTTCCAGATGTGCTGTTTCTTGGTAGTTATGAACACTCTAAAATCAATATAATGCTTACTATTTTTGTGCTGGGACATTTTAAGGTTAGCCAATGTCAATCTTTTGCTTGTAACACAGTTGTTAAGGTGACAACAGTGAAACACATTGTGAAAATGGTTCATGGAGTGAAACCTAAAACATTATGTAGGGATCTAGCTGAAGCAAGAGTTCCAATCCTGTATAATATTTTCCACACATTTACTGTACGTGACGATGGTAAGAATGCAAGCTTATCTGCTCCTTGTTGTAGAACGTAGAAAATAAGAATGGATAACAGGATCCTCCAAACCTGACCTTTTGCTAGGCTTGCAATAGGAAGTAAATGAAGATGAAAGGAAGTCAAGTGGGCAGCACAATGGTTAGCACTGCTGCCTCACAGCGCCAGGGACCCAGGTTCAATTCTGGCCTTGGGTGAAGTTTGCATATTCTCCCCGTGTGGTTTCCTCCGTGGGTTTCCTCTGGGCACTCCAGCTTCCTCCTACAATCTAAAGATGTGTAGCTTTGGGTGATCAGCGGGGTAAATATGTGGGGTTACAGGGATAGGGCCTGAGTAAGATGCTCTGTCGGAGAGTCGGTGCAGACCTGATGGGCTGAATTGCCTCCTTTCTGCACTGTGGGATTGATTCTATGGAACTATAAAAGCTACTGTTTCCATTTCCTCTGCTGACAGTAGAATTTGGAGCAGTTTGATTAAAATAGTCTGCTTAACAATCAGATTCCCACCCACTTCTGGTTTTCCACCATTCCGCAATGTTTGTGAAATGCTTCATGCCTTCGCTGGAAACGAATGGGAGTCCCATCAGGTCATGCAAGTCTAGAAGGCTCTAGATGATGTTATGTCAACAGGACCCTGATATGAGTCTGAAGTACCAATAGACAAAGCATGCACCACACACATCCTGACCAATGGCACTTTCTGTTAACTGGCCTCATCAGTGCCCCTGAAAGAAATGGTTGCGGTCCTCTCAGATAAAGGGGAAAAGTGGTTTGCAAATTCTGACTGAAAGGTCAGGAGGAGCATTGATGTTCCTGTTGGCATCACATAAATTTATCCTGGCAATACGCAATCCTCCTTCACTATTGCCTTCTCTCTTACTTTATTTGGACTGGCTGGGCTCCAGAATTGCTAGATTTTCCGTGCCCTCCAGTCGAATTATTCCAAATGAGTGAGCAGCTTGCCAGTCGATTAGTTAGTTTGACCATGAAACTGTCTGTTGACTAACTCTGAATTCAGAACACACCCTGAAGGATGGTTTGCCTGAGGCAGAAATAATTATAGTGAAGCTTTCTTCCGTTACTTGATTATTAGAGAGAAAAAAAAACTGAGAGCTTGTGTAAGGTTTAGGAAGATAACAGTTAAGTCATTTGCTTCACTTCCTGTTCTTCCAGATTATATATGTAAGTTGTTTCAATATTTATCAACAGTGTTGGTATGTGGGAACACAAATCTCAAACAGTTTATGAGACCTGAGGGGAAAACACACATATAAACTTGGTATTTATTCATTGTGGGTAACAGTCACACTCAGTATGTAATAGCTGACAACACTCCACACTGCCTTAAGAGGGGAGTGAGAAAATCAGGCACATATTGAACTGCAACATGAAATAATGGCCAAATAATTGAAGACGTCAGCATGTTTCAGAACTGTGAGAGATGAGAAAAGAATGAGGAAAACATTTAAAAGACAGAAAATGCTTTTAAACAAGCCAGAATAACAAACCATGAATGTTGAAAGTATGGACTCATTTCATCACGGCAATTTTTAATTCCATCTGAAAATCTTTGGGATTAGAAAAAAATAAAACAATACTGTTTTGTCTAACTAATGTGTTTATTTATTTGATCTAGAACCTCACCTACAATGAATTCAAGTTGTTCATTATGGCCTGCTTAGATAAACAAGAAAATATTAATGAAGATAGAAGGAAAAAGAAACCGATACAGCCAATAATTGGACTATTTTCTCATAGAAATTCTCCGTTGTAATATTATACATTGAAACAAAACTCGTCCTCTTCAAAGGGGAATTAGAAACATTTAAATGATACTTTCAACAACATCTGACTTGCTCCATGGATTTAGACCCAATGTATTTAATGTTAAAGTTTAAAAATAAATACATTTTAATGAGAGATGTTTCTTGTAAAATGTTGAGTTGTTAAATAGTGGTTAAATAGCCTATGCCAATGTACATGGCTATAAGGTAAAGTGGCCATAGTACCAGATGACCATAGGCTGCTGCTCTCCCCTTTGAATGGGGAAGAGCTGACTGATGGTGATTTAACCTGAGGATCATCACACCTCAGGTGAGGGGCAGCGCTGAGAAGGCAGGGCCTTAATGGATAATAACCTCAGCCGGTAGGGGAATTGAATCCGAACTGTTGGTGTCATTCTGCATCACAAACTAGCTGTCCAGCCAACTGAGCTAAAAACGCCAGACGTATCTTTGTGATTTATTTTTAGGAGTTATGCAAAGAAAGAATGTGAAGAACAAAGAACAAAGAAAATTACAGCACACAACAGGCCCTTCGGCCCTCCAAGCCTGCACCGACTTAACTAAAACCCCCTACCCTTCCGGGGACCATATCCCTCTGTTCCCATCTCATTCATGTACTTGTCAAGACTCCCCTTAAAAGTCACTACCGTATCCGCTTCCACTACCTCCCCCGGCAACGAGTTCCAGACACCCACCACTCTCTGTGTAAAAAATCTGCCTCATACATCTCTTTTAAACCTTGCCCCTTGCACCTTAAACCTATGCCCCCCAGAACCATAGAAAACTACAGCTCAGAAACAGGCCTTTTGGCCCTTCTTGTCTGTGCCGAACCATTTTTTGCCTAGTCCCACTGACCTGCACTTGGACCATATCCCTCCACACCCCTCTCATCCATGAACCCGTCCAAGTTTTTCTTAAATGTTAAAAGTGACCCCGCATTTACTACTTTATCCGGTAGCTCATTCCACACTCCCACCACTCTCTGCGTGAAGAAGCCCCCCCTAATATTCCCTTTGAAATTTCTCCTTTCACCCTTAACCCATGCCCTCTGGTTTTTTTTCTCCCCTAGCCTCAGTGGAAAAAGTCTGCTTGCATTCACTCTATCTATATCTATCAAAATCTTATACACCTCTATCAAATCTCCCCTCACTCTTCTACGCTCCAGGGAATAAAGTCCCAACCCTAGTAATTGACTCTTCCACCCTGGGAAAAAGCTTCTGACGATCCACTCTGTCCATACCTCTCCTAATCTTGTAGGCTTCTATCAGGCCTCCCCTCAACCTCCTTCGATCCAGTGAGAACAAACCAAGTTTCTCCAACCTTTCCTCATCGCTAATGCCCTCCATACCAGGCAACATCCTGGTAAGTCTTTTCTGTACCCTCTCCAAAGCCTCCACATCCTTCTGGTACTGTGGTGACCAGAATTGAACACTATATTCCAAGTGCGGCCTAACTAAGGTTCTATAAAGCTGCAACATGACTTGCCAATTTTTAAACTCAGTACGCCGGCCGATGAAGGCAAGCATGCCGTATGCCTTCTTGACTACCTATTCCACCTACATTGCCACTTTCAGTGATCTGTGTACCTGTACACCCAGATCCCTTTGCCTATCAATACTCTTAAGGGTTCTGCCATTTACTGTGTATTTCCTATCTGTATTAGACCTTCCAAAATGCATTACCTCACTGTTTAAATGCAAGTAAAGACTTGCATTTAAACAGTATCTTTTGTGACCTTAGTGAAACGACTGTATTTTACAGTCAAGTCAATACTTTGGGTGAAATTTAAAGATGCGGCAATAGGCATAGCAAGAACCCATAAACAGCAATTGGCTGATTTAAGGAACCGGATCCTCTCTTTTAATGATGTCAGTTAGTGGATGAATATTGGCTGGGATTTCCTTGCTTTTCTTCGAAATCATGCCAAGGCATCTTTTTTATCCAACCGATAGGATGGATGGAGAAAGGTTGGCAGGTGCAGGCTCCTCGTCACAATTTAAAAACTTGCGAATTTGATTCAGATACAATATTTCAACTTGAGCATTCAGAAGGCATAGCTTGTACATTCATATGGAACAGAAAAAAATCCTGCTAACGAGGACAACGATCCTCTGGAGAATAAACATGATGCTACTTCTCAGGAAGGATGTCTGAAGAAAATAGCCACTTTACTTCGCAATCCCGTCAAACATCTTCGCTGAATAGGGTAATGGTACAGACCACCACAATAATTATAACTGTCCTGCGATACCGAAAGTATGTGAATTGTCACACTGATTTAGATTGCTCGTTTGCTTTTCAGAAAGTGTCCAAAAATAGGAACTTTTGTGTTACAAGTCAGCACATTTCGTCAGCCACCTAAGCTTGCACCAAAGCCGACCAAAATGAATATCATTAGACACAGTGATTAAGCCTGATACAAAACTGCATTGAAAAGTAAGAGGGGAAAGAATCAAATTGAGCATCAAATGTGGGCATCATTAACAAGGCTGACATTTATTATCCAGTCCCTAATTACTCTGAAGTGAATACAACTGGATAGCTTCTGAGGGCAGTTTACAATCAGCCAGATTGATGTGGGGCTATTGTCACATTACAGGCTAGGCTGAGCCTGGATGATAGTTTTTCTTTCACTAGGGACAATGGTGACCCAAATGCAATTCTGTTAAAAAGACAAAGCAATGGGAAAAAGATTTGTTCATGCAGCACCACTTTAAGCAGCTGGACGCAGGCTGCATCAATCCCTGGGGGTGGCAACACCAGAAATCAAAGAATCCCTACAGTGCAGAAGGAGGCCATTCGGTCCATCAAGTCTGCACCGACTCTCCGACAGAGCATCTTACCCAGGCCCTATCCCCATAACCCCACATATTTAGCCAGGTAATTCCCCTAACCTATACATCTTGGGACACGAAGGGGCAATTTAACATGGCCAATCAACTTAACCCGCACATCTTTGGACTGTGGGAGGAAACCGGAGCACCTGGAGAAAACCCACACAGACACGGGGAGAATGTGCAAAATCCACACAGACAGTAACCCAAGCCAGGAATCGAACCTGGTTCCCTGGCGCTGTGAGGCAGCAGTGCTAACCACTGTACCACCGTGCCACCCCTACTCTACCTGCGCGGTTTGTTTCAATTATATTAAAGAGGAATGCGTTGCAGGTAGTGGCTCACAGTGCTGCCTGCCCTGGAAAATCAATGTAAGTCTGCAGAGTGCTCAACTAGTCCATGCCGTGTGTTTATGCTCCATTAAACCTCTTCCCATCTTTCCTCTGCTAAATCAATCATCATAACCCTCTATTCTCTTCTCCTTCAAAAGATTGTCTATCATTCCTTTAAATGCATCTGTATTATTTGCTTCAACCATTCCTCATGGCAGAGTTCCACATTTTCACCACTCTCTGGGTAAGAAAGGTTTCCTCCGAATTCCCTGTTGGATTTCCTGGTAACTATCTTATGGCCTCTATTCATGCTCTTCCCCACAAGAAGAAACATTCTCTCTGTATCCATTCTCTCAAAGTGTTTTAGAATTTTAAAGACCTCTTTTGAGTCACTCCTCCAAGTTTTCAAGAAGGAATTGACCCAGGCTTTCCTGATATGCATACCCAATCATTTCTGGCTGGCTGGCGGCAGCAGAAGGCCATAGCTGGGCTGTTGGAGATGGTCCCCAACAATCAGAGAAGATTAAGGCTTGGTGAGGGGTCTTAGAACACAGCAACTAAGCAGGACGGAAGGAGAGATTGCAGGGCTGGTGGGATTGTGGGAAGGGAGGGGTTGTGGCAGAACAATTGGTTATCGATTCTCAAACTGTCATAACAGCGATTAGGAGTTATGCTCTCTGGATTATTAATCCAGGTTTCTAAATCACTAGTCTGGTAATATGATGCCTAACATAACCATGGTGTATTGTGATTCATAACAGGAAGGGTTAGGAACGACTTTGACATTAATTACTACTCTATGTGGATCAAGGGGTAAAAAGTGATACCATGCACCTCCTAGTGGTGAGACTCTAAGGTACATCAATTGAATACATTCCTCCCTTGTGCCTTAAAAACAGAATGATCATAGAATCCCTACAGTCCAGAAGGAGGCCATTTGGCCCATCAAATTTACACCGATTCTCTGACATAGTATCTGACCCAGGCCCTCTCCCCTATCCTTTCCCCGTAACCCCACACATTTACCATGGATAATCCACCTAACCTACACATCTTGCGACACTAAGGGGAAATTTTACCATGGCCAGTCCACTTAACCTGCATATCTTTGGACAGTGGGAGGAAACTGGAGCACCTGGAGGAAACCTACGTAGACACGGAGGCCAGAATTTTACTGGCACACCCACCCTGGAATAAGGGTGGGCAAGGCTCGCAGAATGTAATTCTCCGTTGGCCTCGGGCGGGATTTTACGAGCCTTGCCCAAGCGAGGTCGTAAAATATTGGCCAGGGAGAACATGCCAACTCCACGTAGTCACCTGAGGCTGGAATCAAACCCGGGTCTCCGACGCTGTGAAGCAGCAGTGCTAACCACTGTGCCACCGTGCTGCCCAATGATACATTACAATAAAGAAGATTTAGACAAAAATAAAATATGGATAAATACTTTAAAATATGACAAACATAGCAAATGTAAACAAAATATTTAACCATAGCCTGAACTTCTACTCAGCCATATTGAAATATATACTTGTTATGTTGTGGTTTTCTGGTGTCAACAAGAGATTTCAGACTTTATTGGGAACAAAGGGTACTTATTGGTAAGAGAAACTTAGGTACAGAAGTTTACAAAACACTTAATCTCTGGCTGTTCAATGATTCTCCTTGAGGGAGGACTCCACCCTCTGGGGTGATCACTCACTCTACTTCCATTGGTCCCTCAAGTCAGGTGACTCACTTTTGTTGTACTATCTCAAAGTGACAGACACCATGTACACAATACTCTTTCTGACAGGAGTTGCTGCATGGGGAGCAGGACACTTGTCTGTTTTATCCCATTCCTGATCCCAGAGTTAGTTATTATTCTCAGCCATGGTGAACACAACTCCACATTGCAGGATTAAATAATATTTCTTGCAAAACAGGACACCCCAATGCTTTATCTATGGAGCAATTTCTCTGGTTCACACTTCGTTAAATAGACTTTGCAGTGTGTGTCAAGAGTCCAAAAGAAAACTGAAAAAGGCAGTGAATTTGTAGCATCATATAAGAATTTGTATGATGCTACTAGAAAATCAATATGATGAAGCAATTATAGGAAGAGTGGAAAAGGAAATATCCAAACAAGTGTAATAAATCTAAAATTAGAAACAGATAAACAAAGCTGCAGTTTACCCATGAGATTCATGAACCATAGTATGATACTCTATAGTTTCTGACTGTCCTCTGCAATCCAAGATAACATTGCCATCTTGTAATGCACTTTTTACCATGTATAATTCATATGGACAAAATTAACCCTTCACCAACAGTTGGGAGATGGTGAGGGGCTTAAATCAGTAAAAACGAGAAGCCCAATCACTCCCTCCAGCGCCCCCCGTCCCCCCATGCACCTAAGTCTGGCTTAACTGTGATCGGTTTGTGGTTGACACTCTGAAGAGGTGGGTCAGTAATTATAATATTTAAATGAAGTTCTGTTCTATACAAATGGGATGTTGGCCTATATCGCAAGGGGGACAGAATATAAAAGCAGAGATGTCTTGCTGCATCTGTACAGGGCATTGGTGAGGCCGCAGCTGGAATACTGTGTGCAGTATTGGTCCCCTTGTTTGCGGAAGGATATATTGGCCTTGGAGGGAATGCAGAGAAGGTTCACCAGGTTGATACCAGAGATGAGGGGTGTTGATTATGAGGAGAGACTGAGCAGATTGGGTTTGTACTCGTTAGAATTTAGAAGGCTGAGGGGGGATCTTATAGAGACCTATAAGATAATGAAGGGGCTGGATAGGGTAGAGGTGGAGAGATTCTTTCCACTTAGAAAGGAAACTGGAACTAGAGGGCACAGCCTCAAAATAAAGGGGGGTCAGTTTAGGACAGAGTTGAGGAGGAACTTCTTCGCTCAGAGGATGGTGAATCTCTGGAATTCTCTGCCCACTGAAGTGGTGGAGGCTACCTCGTTGAATATGTTTAAATCACGGATCGATGGATTCCTGATCGGTAAGGGAATTAGGGGTTATGGGGATCAGGCGGGTAAGTGGAACTGATCCACTTCAGATCAGCCATGATCTTATTGAATGGCGGGGCAGGTCCGAGGGGCTAGATGGCTTACTCCTGCTCCTATTTCTTATGTTCTTATGTTCCTCAAACTTTGGGACCTATTTGAAGCTAATGGGAACCCTGTAGCTAAAGGGAGGCAGGAGCTACCAGATCTAACAGTGAAATGCTTTTCCAGCCCTTCTTATGGGCCAGGAGGTGCAGGAGTGCTTCTCTCTGCCCCTCAAGTACATCTTCTGCCACAATCCCTCCTTTTGCACAATCCCATTCTCTGTATAATCTCTCCCTTCCTCCTTGTTGCTGCACTCATAGAGCCTTCACTAACACCTGAGCTTCTTTGGATTAGTGGGGACCACCTCCCTCGCTGTGGTCTTCTGCTGCAGTCAGAAATATGTGAGTATTCATATCGGGAAATGAAGAACAAGTTTGGTTTCTTCTCTCTTGAAAATGGCAGAGTTGACCAAATGGAATTCTTTAATATTAGATAAGGTTTTGATAGAGTGAATACAGAATGTGGGGAAAATATAATCAGAGGCCATTGATACAAGATAGTCACCAAAAAATGCAATTGAATCATTACAGTGCAGAAGGAGGCTATTCAGCCCATCGAGTCTACACAGACCACAATCCCACCCAGGCCCTATCCCCAAAACACCACGTATTTGCTCGTCCCCCTGATACTAAGGGGCGATTAGCATGACCAATCAACCTAACCTCTTTTGGAGTGTAGGAGGAAATCGGAGCACCTGGAGGAAACCTACACAGACACGGAGAGACTCTGCACAGACAGTGGCCGAGGCTGGAATTGAACCTGGGTCCCTGACACTATGAGGCAGCAGTGCTGACCACTGTGCCACCGTTCCACCCTAACATTGCTTTGGGTCTAGAGTCACATGTAGAGCCAGACCGAGTGAGGATAGCAGATTTCCTTCCCTAAAGGACATTAGTGAACCAAATAGGGTTTTTCTGACAATCGACAAGATTAGAGTTTTAATTCCAGATTATTTTGAATTCAAATTTCACCATCTGCTGTGGTAGGATTTGAACCCATGTCTCCAGAGAATTAACCTGGGTCTCTGGATTACTCATCCAGTGACGATACCACTACACCACTGCCTCCCCAATAGGAAATTCAGAAGAAATGTCTTTACCCAAGAAATGGTGAGAATATGGAATTTAATACTACAGGGAGTGGATGGAGCGAATAGTATGGATGCATTTAAGGGGGAGATAGAAAAGGGGATATGATGATGAATCTAGATGATGAAAGATGGGAGGTGGCTTGAATGGAGGATAAACACTGGATATGGACCGGTTGGATGGTATATCCTATATAATCCCACATTAACCTTCAATCTATCAAATGCCGGGCAGAAAAGGGAATTGAAAAAAATTCTGATGAGGTCTTACCATTAAATTTGGAAGGTTCTCTTTGTTCCCAGCATTTCTGCATTTCCCTACTGGAGATGTTGGGGCCAGAGTTAACAGAGTGACAAGTTCAACAAACTCATTTTGAAATTATATTGTGGACTCAGAGGGGTTAAAATGATGTCATCACTGTGGAATAATACTGTCACTTGTTTCATAAGAGAGTACAATATATTAATGATTTTACAATTGTACCATAGAAGCCGATTTAGATTAACAGGTCGTTACTTAATGTATTAGATCTTACTTTTCAAAAAGTTAAAACAAAAACTGCTGGCACTGAAAACTTCAATTAAAAAGAGAAAATGTTAAAAACATACCAGAAAAGAAACAGGCCCTTTCAGTTTCTTGTTTTTCTAGTTACAATAGCAGTCCTTTGCTTTTTGTTACTTCCACATGCTGACAGGCTGGGTGCATATTGCCAGCATGGTTCCTTGTCCCGATTTTCAGAGTGAATAATGTTAATCATATCCAGGTTAGAAGCTTGCAGTTTTTAAACATGATTCATAGCTTTTGGGAACAGAGTGAGCTTTACCTCTTGGACCTTCTGTTGGATGGGAATGCTGCTATTGGAATTCAGCTACGTGTTGCGGAAAATAAATCATTCACAATTCTTTACAAATTCACTAGTCAGGCACATTAAAATTAATTGTACCCAATTACATTTTTCCCCTACTTCTATGCAAAATGAAATGATTCAGACATTACCGTTCTCCAGAACTTACTTTAAATGCCAATCACATTTGATTGTTCCTAATTTGAATGATTTAAGCAATGGGATTTTTGAGTTCTACGTGTCCAAGAGCTTTGGTCATGAAGATTGACTCTGTAGTGCCATTAGTACCAGAGCTACAGAGGCCTGAAATTCTCAAATATCAGCCTGAATGCTTCTGGTACACTCTGGTTGTAAGGTTGTTAACACAGGAGCATGCCGAGTGGGCTGATTGTGACTTCGGGCAGTGTTGAATGCTGATTTGTGCACACACTGCTATTCTGGACTGTGCAGGTCTCATTAGTGTCATCTCTGAAAAACTCCCAGCTGAAAATGGGTTCAACTGCAGGAGTTTCCCCCCACTTCCCCTGCTTAAAAGGGAGCATCATGGGTCTTCCAGTTGAGGTGCTTTTGACTCCCTTTTGCTGTTGCAGAGCAGGTGGAGGTACTGCATTGAGCAATATTGGAGGAGTTTTGAAAGGTATTTGGATTTAAAGAGTATGGTGCTGGACTTTAACAAGGAGGTCAGAAGATATTGCAAGGCCAGGAGAACGCTTACTTTCAGGAATTTAACTGTAATTCCTCTTGGAGTGCAACATGATTTGGAGATGGAAGTCAGGGAGAGGGAGTCAGGGAGAGGGAGGAGGGTGTGGGCTTTTACTGGAAGGCCCTATCCAAAAAGGAACATCAGGTACATGTATAGACATTCCAGTGAGTACATCACAAAAAAATCATTCCAGACCAACTTTATCCAAAAACATCTTCAACACCACGTTCAAAACGGAACTATTCACCCTAACACATTCCATTAGTGCCTGTCTTACAGGTATCTTTGCCTGGCCAAGTCTTCCTACAAAGTGCTACCCCAATGGCTGCAACATGGCGGATGGAAGATTGCGGACTTTCATTGTGAGAAACTGCAAAATGAGCTCTGAGTCCTTTCAGTCCAACTTCAGACAGTTCCACCTCACCACCGACAGCAATAGATGGGCTGAAAGGCAATAACAGGGCACTGGTGAAATGGCAATGGTGAGAGCACTAATACTGTCATCCCGATACAGGACAGTGAGTCCATGTACCACAGGGTCCTCCTGGAGCAATGTCTCAGCAAACCTGGTCATCTGTTGAAGGACAGTCAGCGGCACGGTGGCAGAATGGATAGCACTGCTGCCTTACAGCGCCAGGGACCCGGGTTCAATTCCAGCCTGGGGTCACTGTCTGTGTGGTGTTTGCACATTCTCCCAGTGTCTGCTTGCGTTTCCTCTGGGTTCTCCGGTTTCCTCCCACAGTCCAAAGATGTACGGGTTAGGTGGATTGGCCATGCTAAATTGACCCGAGAATCAGGGCGATTAGCAGGGTAAATGTGTGGGGTTGCGGGAATAGGGCCTGGGTGGAATTGTGGTCAGTGCAGACTCGATGGGCCAAATGGCCTCCTTCTTTGAATAATGGCAAACATCATTGCTGCTAATGCAAATAAAGGACGAGAAGCAATGGAGTGGACAATTTGCAAATTAAATGCTGAAATCGAAGAGTTGACAGCATCTGCAAGAGGAAGTATCAAAATGCCAATGGCAGCAACTTCAGTGGAGTAATAGCTGAGGGTTGTTGAGAAATATGTTGCTCGCCTCTGGACTATTTAGCCGACTGCTTCCCACTGCGCATTTCATTTCCCTCATTTACCAGAGCTACAGATCTAAGAAGTGTAAAGCAACTTAGATTTGTTTGCTTCTCGCTCTGTTTCGGTGGGACACTCCATACTGCTGCGTGCCAATTGTAATTGTGTTCCGCTTGTGCAGTGCATGTGTTTTCCTGGAGGATTTGATTTGGAGAGAGTGTATTAGAACTGGTGCACAGAGTACTGGATTATAATGTTTATTACTAGGTATATTATAATATTGGCAGAAGAATTGAGAGCTGGCAAAGACCAGTAAATTGGAGCTTGTGATCTTAGTATGTCAGATTTTGTGGCCCAAAATACTTGCAGAGATAAAAACAAAACCATATTTGTGCCACTTACCATTGATCAGCAAGCAGTACTCTCGCGGTGGATCAATTGGCAAAGTCCTTGTATAACTGAGGATGACAGATCAGGTTCAGTCCTTCATCTGGACTCCATTAACAGGTCTGGGTGGCCAGTAGGATTGCTGTAATTAGCCTCAGCAATGCCAGACCAGAACAATCAGCTTGTGTCCTCATTCGTGATCATTATCCAGTAGTTTATGTAAGGGCTGAATTAGCGTGGCGCCCAACAATCTCCTGATGTTCATTGTCTTCACAGATTGTGACTTGCCATGTGGGTGAGGCACTGGCAAAGCACCTTCTGATCCGTAATCCAGCAAGACTCAACACCTAGCAGCACAGGGCACACTGGCAATTTGGACAAGCTGTTGTGATTTAGACTCGTTGGAAATCAGGGATTAACTTGGGGTTTGCTAGCATAATTATGCTATTAAGTTCAACGTAATCAAAGCTTGGAAAAAAAATAGTTGCTTTGACTTCCCATACCTAACAGCCCAACTGTTAGTCCCGAACAGCAAGTATTGCGGCATGGATGTTTTAAATTTCAGTATTAAAATTAGGAAGTTAAACTTTTGGAATTTGGATCCAGTTCTCAGTCATTCAGTGCAACATTCTTCAATAAACAGGCCTCTGTTGTAATAAGAGGTATAATACTGTACAGCAGTGTCACAGAGCTAGTAAATTTATATCTGAAGAGCAAATGTGTGAGAAAGCCAAGGATGTTGCCGTAATATCAAGAAATACTTAACAGTTATGGTTTTCTATGAAAGTTCCTGTGAGTCTGTGGGTAACTAGGTTTTGGTAATCTTCGTTTCATTAGTGTTTACAATTTAACCTGGAGAGAATTGTATTACGTAGTTGCCATATATGATCTACATTGAGGTGCTGACATTCCTAAAACACTGAAACATTAGTGAAGGCTTCCAGTATGTTGTACTTGGATCTAGTGCTTTCTAATATAGACACTTCCTCTTTAATTATTAGTCATCTTTACAGGAACATGCTTTGACCCAGCAGTAAATTGGCAGCAGGAAATACAGTTCCATCACATCCCAAAGTCACGTTACTTATGTATTATCAGAATTACAGTAAGAAGTCTCACAACACCAGGTTAAAGTCCAACAGGTTTATTTGGTAGCAAAAGCCACTAGCTCTCGGAGCGCTTGCTGCTCCTTTGTCAGGTGATTGGGAGTTCTATTCACAAACAGGGCATATAAAGACACAAACTCAATTTACAAAATAATGGTTGGAATGCGAGTCTTTACAGGTATTCAAGTCTTAAAGGTACAGACAATGTGAGTGGAGCGAGCGTTAAGCACAGGTTAAAGAGTTGTGTATTGTCTCCAGACAGGACAGTTAGTGAGATTTTGCAAGTCCAGGCAAGCTGTGGAGATTACAGATAGTGTGACATGAGCCCAATATCCCGGTTGAGGCCGTCCTCATGTGTGCGGAACTTGGCTATCAGTTTCTGCTCAGCGACTCTGCGCCGTTGTGTGTCGTGAATGCCGCCTTGGAGAACGCTTACCCGAAGATCAGAGGCCGAATGCCCGTGACCGCTGAAGTGTTCCCCAATAGGAAGAGAACACTCTTGCCTGGTGACTGTCGAGTGGTGTTTATTCATCTGTTGTCATAGCGTCTGCATGGTCTCCCCAATGTACCATGCCTCAGGACATCCTTTCCTGCAGCGTATCAGGTAGACAACATTGGCCGAGTTGCAAGAGTATGTACCGTGCACCTGGTGGATGGTGTTCTCACATGAGATGATGGCATCCATGTCGATGATCTGGCACGTCTTGCAGAGGTTGCTGTGGCAGTGTGGTGTCGTGGTCACTGTTCTCCTGAAGGCTGGGTAGTTTGCTACGGACAATGGTCTGTTTGAGGTTGTGCAGTTGTTTGAAGGCAAGAAGTGGGGGTGTGGGAATGACCTTGGCGAGATGTTCTGGAGATGTCTCCTGTCTGGAGACAATTCACATCTCTTTAACCTGTGCTTAACCCTCTCTCCACTCACATTGTCTGTACCTTTAAGACTTGATTACCTGTAAAGACTCGCATTCCAACCATTATTTTGTAAATTGAGTTTGTGTCTTTATATGCCCTGTTTGTGAACAGAACTCCCACTTACCTGACGAAGGGACAGCACTCCGAAAGCTAGTGGTTTGTGCTACCAAATAAACCTGTTGGACTTTAACCTGGTGTTGTGAGACTTCTTACTGTGTTTACCCCGGTCCAACGCCAGCATCTCCACATCATGATTATCAGAATTACAGCAGAGCCTCATAATGCTGCCAAGTTCCATGACAACACGGCGGCAGTGTCTGTTTTAATTGGGGGCAGCAGGGTGGCACAGCGGTTAGGACTGCTGCCTCAGCACCAGGGACCCCGGGTTCGATTCCGGCCTTGGGTCACTGTCTGTGTGGAGTTTGCACATTCTCCCTGTGTCTGCGTGGGTTTCCTCTGGATGCTCCGGTTTCCTCCCACAGTCCAAAGGTGTGCGGGTTAGGTGAATTGGCCATGCTAAATTGCCCTTTAGTGTCAGAGGGACTAACTAAGGTAAATGCATGGGATTATGGGGATAAGGCCTGGGTGGGATTGTGGTTGTGCAGACTCGATGGGCCGAATGGCCTCCTTCTGCACTGTGGGATTCTATGATTCTGCACTGTAGGGATTCTATGATTCCATTCTATGACAAATGACTGGGCTGATGCAAAAGCCTGGATGTCCCATTGACCATGATGGCACGCGGCTTTATATGGCAATTTGGATCACATAACTTCAGTTTGAGCTTCCATTGCAGCATTTAGAAGTTAGATGGTTTGTGTCTGTGTGAGATTAATGTAAGCTGAGACATTGGACCCATGACGCTGCTATATGTTTGGTTCTATAAGTGGTGTCATGGAGTTGACCAAAGATGGGCTCTGCACAAAGCCATGAGTTAAGCTGGAGTTAGACTCTTCCATGTTCCTTGACAGCAATGAGAGGGTCTATGGCAGTCCTTTCAATGCACCAAGCATGTCTTTCAACATTTTCCAACTGTCCCAAAGTCCTCTCCGAATTCTCTGCAGCAGAACTCATTTACATCCTTCTCAATCGGTGAGCTGGAACATGAACTATCCTTTCCCACCAAAATGGCTGCAGACCACTTGTGTCCTATGACTCATCACGTGCTGATCCTGACTCCCTGCTGCTCTCCAAAGTACGCGCACTGCTAGTATCTGAGCTGGCGGGTGTAATGATCAGAACAAGTCCTTTGAGGCTTTGCTCTTGCCCTTTGTCCTGAGGCTGCAGCATCTGGCCAAGCAGCAAACCTTGGACATCTGAAAACAAAAATGTGGATGGGGAGGGTTGGGGTGAGGGTGAGCAAAGAGGGTTTGGGTGGAAAGCAAGAGATCTGTGGTCATACCAGCTGCAGCTTACACTCATGACAGAGAGCAGAATGAGGGTGAAGTGGTGCTTGAGAAGGAACATACATACCGTCATTCCGACTGTTTACAGCAACACTGGGTTTCACAGCTTTAGTCACAACCAGTCCCATAGGAGAGATACGATGTTTCCAGAAGAGACCCTCAATGTGCATCCTGCAAAGGCTCAGGAAATGCAGGCATGTCAATCTCCCCCTGGTTGTATGCTGCTTCCTGCAGTTATACCTGAACTTGTCCTACAAGAGAAAGAGATGAATGTTAGCAAATTTATTGCAAGGCACTTGCAAGATGTAGCTGGCATTGCTGAATAACTGGAGGAATGTGGAAACAGCATTGAGGTTGGTGTGAGGCTGAACAGTGTGTGATGTGGGGAGTGATGTGGAGTTTCTGAATGTTACACACGAGTCCTGACTGCTGATGGGTGCGTGATGAACTGTGGTGCATTGAGATTGGTGTTGCAGTGGGTGGGATGTCCTTTGAAGCTGTGTTCACTGATCTGAACCATCCATGCAAGTTTGTTCATTTTCTAACTCTGCAGACAATCTGATCCTCAGAGTCAGATTCTAGGAATTGATCTCCCTGGCCATTTGACCCAATTTCCTTTGCAGGATATATACCTTAAGGGTCTCTTATGGAAACACCGATTCTCTTCTTCTTCTGGCTTCCAGCTGGATCTAAAAACCTGGGATTCCCCTCTCTGGCCTCTATCTTCCATCAACAGCATCCCGAGGCAGTTCAAGCAGCTTGTGCAGCATGGGTGCAGCTCCCCATTAAGATGTGCAGGCTAGCTGTCCATATGTTAACCTGGATTCCATGTGGAGTGTGCAGTTAGTCTACAGTGTGTTACACTATAGTCATTTAGATAATCAGGCAACAGTGTGTTGCCAGCCTCAATGGCACCAGAGGCAGGATCATCATGCAGTGATTCCCCTTGCCTAACATTGGACCTAATTGGATTTTCCCCCTTTCATTATATGGCACTTGTAAACATTACCTTCTATACATTTCTATAATGTTTAAGTGCTTGAAAAGGAAGGATGTAAAAGGATATAAGAAATGTCGGGGAGGGGAAAGAGAGAGCTTCAGGTGAACAAATTTCAGCACAGGCGGTTTATGCAATGCTGTACTTTGCGTTTGAAACATAAAATATACAGAACAACAGTTCATGCCAAAGTCAAGTAACCATTTTATTGTTTTCTTTTTGTGCAAAAATATTGTTGCAAGTCAGTAAAAGATAATCCTAGATAACGCACTGATTGACTTAAATTTAGAACTGAATTCAATCTAAATACCAAGAATTTTTAGAGCTGTATTATTTCCCAGTAACCCATTGCAGATTCTTCCAGACTTACTGTGGTGTCCAACAATTGTTATATACTGCACCACTGTGTTGAGTGATAGGAGTGATTACAATGAAATAACCTTATCGCTGGGTTTATAAAATTACATAGAATCTCCAGCATTGAAACAAGCTATTCAGTCCAGCCAGTTTATTCCAGTGCTTACAATCCACATAGGTTTCCTCCTGCTCTTATGACTTGGACAGGAGGAAGTCAGCGTATAACCAAATTGATCAATCCTTGCCTCATTCGGCATTCATGCACAAACACTTCTAATGGGTTAATGAATAAAAATCAGAGATAAGAAGTCTAAACCACAAGGTGCTCTTTTTAAAACATTCATTCACAGGATTGCTGGAAAAACCAATATTCATTGCTCGTCACCAATATTACCCTTCAGAAGGTTGTGGTGAACTGCCTTCTTGAACTGTTACAGTTTGTGCAGTGTTAAGGACATCCAAGGTGCTGTTAAGGAAAGAATTCCCAGGATTTTGATCCAGCAACATTGAAGGAATTACGACATATTCCCAAGTCAGGATGGTGAATGACTTGGACGGAAACTTACTGCTGGTGGTGTTCTTGTGCACCTGCTGCTTGTTCTTCTGGGTGTTGAGGTTGCAGATTTAGGAAGTGCAGTTAAAGAAGCCTTACTGTTGCAGTGCATCGTGTAGAGAATATACATTGCTGCCACTGTGAAAAGCTGACGGAGGGAATCTATGTTTAAGGTGTTGGAAGGGGTGCCAATCAAGCGGTGAATGGGGTAGAGCTTCTGGAGTGTTGTTGGAGCCGCACTATCCTGGAAATTGGAGAGTATTCCATTACACTCCTCCTGACTTGTGCCTTGTAGATGGTGAAAAAGGTGTGGGGGAAATGAAGGAAGTGAATCGTTCTCCACAGAATACCTCATTTCTTGCCTGCTCTATGGCCTGTTGAGTTAGGTTTCTGGTGAATGGTAATCTCTCGGATGTTGATAGTGGGGGGGGATTCAGTGATGGTAATGCCGTTGAACATCAAGAGGTGATGGGTTCGATTCTCTTTTGTTGGAGGTGGTTATTGCCTGGTACTTCGGTGTCACAAATCAGCCCAAACCTGAATGTTATCCAGGTCTTGCCTGGCATAGACTGCTTCATTATCAGAGAGGTTCTAAATGAAACTGAATGCTGTGCAATAATTTATTAAAGTTTATTTTACTAGTGTCACAAGTAGACTTACATTAACACTGCAATGAAGTTACTGTGAAAATCCCCGAGGTGACTCATTAGTGAACATCCTCACTTCTGACCTTATGATGGCAGGAAAGTCATTAGTGAAGTAGCTGAAGATGGCTGGGCGTAGGATGCAGCCCTGACAAATTCCTATACCAATGTCTTGGGGCCGAGATGATTGGCCTTCAATAACCACAACTTTCTTTCGTGCTAGGTATGACTCCATCCTGTGGAGAGTTTTCACCCCGATTCCCATTGATTTCAATTTTAATGGACTCTTTGATGCCACACTGAGTCAAATGCTGTCTTGATGTCAAGGGTAGTCACTCTCACCTCACTTCTGGTATTCTTTCCTCTATGTTTGGACCAAGTTCTTTAATGATGTCTGGAGCTGTGTGGTTCTGCAAGCACTTTATGGCCGGTATTTTACGACCTTGCTCCGGCAAGGCTCGTAAAATCCCACCCAAGGCTCACGGAGAATTCCATTCTGTGAATCGCGCCCGCCCCGATTCCAGGGCGGGTGTGGCGATAAAGTTCCGGCCTATGATTGACAAAAAGTCATCCAGACTTGAAACGTTAGCTCTGTTCTCTCTTCACAGATGCTGACATATCTGCTGAGATTTTCCAGAATTTTCTGTTTTTGTTTCAATCTGAACACTGGTGAGCAGGTTACTGCTGTGTAAGTGCCATTTGACAGCACCATTGATAATACTTTCGACACTTTGACTGAGATTAGGCCGATGGGGTATTAACTGACCAGATTGGTTTTGTCCTGCTTTATGTGGGCAAAACACTTGTGAGCAGGTGTCCATTTTGTTGGGTAGATGCCAATGTTGGAGCTGTACTTGTCTTCCAACAATTGGGTTGGCTCCAAGAGGAAGAATTTTGACAAAAATATGGTGATTTGTTCAAAGCCTGATAAAAATCACTTCAATCTACAATTAAAAAAAAGATTCTATGGATGCTCTAGAATTTTATAGCTTCCAATCAATTCCACACAAACTATTTTATCACAACTACCTAAATCAAAAAAACATTGATCTTAAGCAACAATTTCTTCAATCAGATTATCATCGTGAACATGCAATCTGTGACTTAACACATGCTGATCCTGGTGCAATTGAGATTGACAACTTTGTGCCTCTGATCCATTTGATAAATATCATGACCAGGAAATTCTTCAGAGAGCTGTTGTTACTCTCCAGAGAACCTCCACTTAATATTCACAGAGCAGGAGCAAATCTGAGGAATTTCCTGGCCCACATCATACTGCGAAAAATAATAGCATTAAATTGTAAAGCCAATTATTTTTAAATATCAAAGTGACACTTCACAAGCATAAAAATTTACACAAAGAGGAAAGAAGAATATCATGCCTGTAATTACCAGAAATAGTAATTATATATGCCTTTATCACTCCCACGTATAGATTTTCAAATTACTTGGAAAAAATTGTATTTGCCACATTCATAAGTAAGGATTTGTCTTTACATTCAGTTAGGCAATGCGATGAACAAGGAGATATATTGTCTTGCAGATTCATTTGGTGTATGTGTCTTTGCAAGTACATATTTGCTTAGAGACCTCATTATCGAGCACTGTCCCCCTCCCAGCTGTTCAAGAGGCAAGTCATAAATTTCCTTCTATTTACACACTGCATTCACTCATTTACTGAGTGACATTATCTGTAATTGCTCCTAACGCATTTGCTAAGACTACGTCCCTTGACATCCTTCTGGGCCAGATTATTCATGATAATTCATATATACATGGTTCCCGTTTTAAGCAACCTATCAAATTATAGCAATATGAAACTAATACCTCAGTTAACACCTCACTCTTGAACTTGTTCATGGCAATTTAAAGTAAAGAATATTTCAATGTGAATTGTGGAAAGATGAACAAAATTAAACAGAATCGGGTTATTAGTGCAAGAGAAACTAATCTTTGAAAGTGTTTCCTTCACATTACAAGTAGCCAATTTTCCTTTCCCCCTCTGTTTAAAAATTCTCTTGCTTTCTCATCTGAAGCTATTGGGTGGAATCTTCCCAAAGACGCACAGAGTGTTGGCTGAGGTGAGAAAACTGAGGCTCACAGGCTGAACAGCCAGCTTTTCTTGCCGTATTGAACAACACTGTGCATTTTAAAAGGGGAAGCGAGAATCAGACAGTCAGCAGGAGGGGCAGACCCTAAAGACTCGGACAAGACCAGGAAGGACACCCCAATCTCCAACATTAGGACCCCCATTCCCAAGCACTGTGGCATATCCCCTCCTGCTCACCACAATGCTGACTTCAGGGCATCCCACTGGCATTGGCGCTCTCCCTTCTGTCCCCCAACCCCCACAGATATTGGAGCTCTCCATTCTCTCCCACCCCCCCTCCCCCCAGGCATTGGGGTTCTCCTGTCACACCGCCCCCCCCCGACCCCGACAGGCATTGGAGTTCTCTCCTCTCCCACCCCCACCCCACCCTGGAGGCATCAGGGCTTTCCCTCCTCCTCTTCCAGGCATCGGGGTACTTCAGTCTTCCCTCTCCCCTGGAGGCTCCCCTCTCCCCCAACCACACAAAGGAACATCCACCCCAACCCTCACTCCCTCAGTGGGGCTCCCTGGAGGGCCTGCCCCTGGCAGTGCATGGAACTGCCAGATTGACACTGGCAGGGGGCAGTGCCAGGGCACTGCCCAGCCATGTCCCTCACCACTGGGGGCTATATTTACCTCTGCACCCCTGGCCTGGTCACCACGATTAGGTTTCATTATTGAAAACCAGTGGTGATTCGCGCCGGCTTGATGACACGTCAATTGGGTGGAAGGATAAGGCCTGGGTGGACGTTATGGCATCAAAGACAGTAAGTACGCATTAATTTATTAAAATGCATGGAAATCAGGTTCACGCCCCTTCTGGGCTTGAATCCGATCATGTCACTGGTGGGTGAGTGGAAAGAGAAGATCTCAAACCGAGATCTTGCTGGTGTAAATCGCATTTTGGCCCTCTGGTGAGATTTAGCGGCCATTATGGGATTTGTGCCTCCTGCTAGCATGGCTGTTAGATCATGACCAGTTTGTGGTGGTTACCAAATATCTCCTCCATTGAGTTGTCATGAGTCATACAAAGATCTTTGCAGGGAATGCCAGATGAGGAGGATTTTGCAGATGGACACAATTCTGTCCTCATCCGGTGACCCCCATGTCTGCAGTTCCAGCGCAGAGTCACAATATAGCACAATCAGGAATGGAGCCCTGACTTAATTTCCCTCCCTTAACCCAACCAACTGCAGTGCCACTGCCAATACCTTGCTGGGAGCAGTTAGCTCAATACAGATCAGGCAATGAATTTGGGGAATATCCTTGGTCTTTAAGGCTCAGAGACACCCACTCCAAGATTTCAGCTTTTAAGCTGTGCTTACACTTGCTGAGGAAAAGCAGAATTATTGGAGGTATTGTCTTTTTGATGAGATTTTTGAGTGGATGTAAAATATTCCATAATACGAAACAAAGAAAGATGTTTCAGCTCAATGTCCACCCTACAACCAAACTTGGCTACTTATTGAATTTGCCATATTACAAATTGAGTATTTAAAAGACAAAGGAAGCGCTTCAAAGACACTCTGAAGTCTTACCTCAAGAAGTGCAGCATAGACGTCAACCCTTATTCAGAAGAGACCTACTTGGAGGAACCTACAGGTTGAAGGAGCATAATTCTTCGAGGAAACCCGAGGAGGTCCGGAAAAGGAACCTGAGAAAGGAATCCCAGCGATCTCGAGTCCAAGGACTGAATCCACCTCGCCCAGAGACATCTGCCAGTGTGCGGTCAAAGTCGTAGCTCTAGGATTGGGTTCGTCAGCCACACAAGGACCCGCAGAACACATGGTCAGTAACATGGAGTTTCTTAGGTGGACAATCATACTCATTAGTGAGTGTTTGCTGAAAAAGATTTAAACATTTAGAGTAAATCATGCCACAGATGAGTTTACTGACACAATGCAGGCTGAAGATGAACATTCAAATTAGCAAGAGAGGCATAGTGAAGTAATGCTAATAGAGCAGGGAGAGGGGCAGGCAGAGAAATTTCTGGTTTGTACCTATGTTCTTAATTTTCGGTTAAGTACCGGTTCAATTACTAAATAGTGCCCCCATTTGGCCAAAGTAATATTGTACATTTTGAGAAGAAAAAAATTAATTTTTAAAAATTGATTTAATCAACGAAAAGTACTTATTTTTAAACTTACATAGAAATATTTAACATGCAACAACTTGTTGACCTGGAAGATATTTCACTGACTAACAATCAGAAGTGCAAAATCCAGGTTTTAGCCCGTGTTACAAAATGTACTCAGTCCATTGTAAAGCAATCTTGGACACGTGTGGAACTGGTTGATTTGAGATAAAATAAGGAGCAGCACAAAAGTGCTGTTATCATTAAAACAGTGAATCACAAACATTTCTACCTTCCTAAGCAAGGTAAGTATTTAGATTATTAACTCTTGGAAGGGTGGTGGAGGCAGAGACCCTCGTAACATTTAAGAAGTACTTAGATATGCGCTTGCGATGCCAAGGCATATGAGGCTATGGGTCAAGTGCTAGAAAATGGGATTAGTTAGGTGGTTTGTCTTTGACCGGTGCAGACACCATGGGCTGAAGGGCCTTTTTTCTGTGCTGTGTACCTCTATGACTATAAATGTTTGTGTAAAAGGTGCTATTTAAACTCAAGTTCTTGTTTGGGTCCAGCCATGCAGGAAATGTAGACTCTCAGAACTCTTAACACTCAAATTGAATTGGTTTTGGGTTGCTTAAATAACCTGAGTATAGGTACAGAGTGGAGCTATTTATTGATTCAGACCAACAATCAGAGACATTGTTTCATCAGTTTGGGTTGGGTCCAGACTTATTGGCAAGATAGTATTTCAACATCATTAAACCATTCACTTGCTCAGGAAGATCCTCTTGAAAATCTAACAAAGGAAATCCAGAATGACATGAAGGAATCTGACAAATCATATGATCAGGGAATTAAACCACCTTTTCCATGGTATTTTTGAACAATATTCTAAAGCAGCTAAACTGTATAGCAGGGGTCGGCGACCTATGGCACGCATGCCAAAGGTGGCATGTGAAATGATTGAGTGGCACTTGCACTGCTAATCTAACGGCACAAAAAGTTCTAAAGAAAGTAAAAGTTGTCATTTACATTATTCTGAGATGGTATATCACATTAATAAAAGTGACGTTCGTGTTAAATACTGTTTTATTCATTACTGGGGTTTGTTAAAGTCCCAATTTCCTGCTTACATCTATATCATGTGATACGGAAGAATGTAGTGTGCTATGACGTCTGTGCTGTCACTGCAAATTGAGGGGTACATTTGACAAAATTTCAGCTCTGAAGAAAGCAAAGTTAGATATCCGTTTATTTCGGTCTTCTCGGACAGACGCATTTCGTTATGTTCAAAAGAAGGACAATGCTGTCTGTTGTACAAGTATTGTTTGCTGCACATCAAGTACTCACTGACATTTTTAAATGAAGCATGAGGAAACCTTTCTTGATGAAGCGGACCAGATTGAATCGATCAAAAAGGCAGCAGCAGAATAAGACGAGCAATGCAATATTTTTAAATGCATCAGTGTGAAATAAAAATCAAGCCACAGAAGGAAGTTAGAAAATTACACAGTGTATATTTTGTAACACAGAGTGTATTACAAAAAAAGGCAGCTTTCTTCAGCAATTTGGATGTTGTGTTCAATGATTTGCCAAATAAAGTTGCGATCGCATACAAAATAGAAGAACTGTCTGTCTCTGCCAGAACCTTTTATAGATGCCTAGGTGAAATGGCAGAAAGCATTAACAAAAAGCAGATGACTCCATTAAAAGGGGCAGTTAAGTGTTGCACTCAATGACAGCATGGATATGAATGATCCACTTTTGGCAGCTGTTGCAAAATATTGTGCTTCTGATAATTCCGAGGCTCAGCAGTCAAAGAGAATTGGAAGGAAAGTCAAAATGATTTGATCTGATTTAATATTGCCACATGTATTGGTATACAGTCAAAAGATCAACTTAATATAAGGTAGGTCCATTCAAAAGTCCTAAAATTGCCTAAATTCAAATTCAAATGCCTAAAACCCCTGCATGGCACGTCAAAGGGGGAAGCTATGGCAGAAACTTTTGTGAACCATTTTGAAGGGTGAGGTGTTGATATCAGAAAAATATTTTACGTGGCAACAGATTGTGCACCTGCCATAGCCGGAAAACAAAAGGGATTTCTGAAGTTACTTGAAGTTCAAATCAGGTACCCGACAGTCAATTTTCATTGTATCAAGAAAACCTGTGTGCTAAAATTTCCGAAGTGATGAGTCCAGTGAAGTTTACTGTTGCTTCATCTGCTTTGACTTACAGACAGCTATGAGTACTGCTAGCAGAGATGGACAGTACATATAATGACATTTCACTTCACAGCAACGTTTGGTAGCTAAGCTGTGGCAAAGACTTTGGTGCACTTTGTAAACTGTTTTGATGAGACCTTATAAATGTTGGCACTTAAAAATTGAAAACTCAAGAGTGAAAAAAATGAAGATTTAGCATGCCACTTCTGAAAGGTTACTGACCCCTGCTGTATAGAATAATGATCTATTTACACTTTTAACGTTCCTGCATTTTTTATACTGTTACTGAAAAATTGAGACAAATTTATTCTCAACGTCCATGAGAATAAGATGCTCAGTTTACAACTGAAGCCATCAATTGTCAATTTTTTAATACAACATATATATTTTAAAATATTATAGTCCCTTATGGGATTTGGAATACGACAAAGAGCTTCTATGTTCTGGATCTGAAAAGTACTAGCAGGGATAGCATGTAAATTAAACCATTCTCACGGACCAGGGCTCCAGTTTACAATAGTATTGGAAAATTAGAGATACATCTATCATGTGAGGCTGCATGTTTGAATCTGTAACGCTGGAGTGAGCCAGAAATCACAACTTATAACTAAGGGAAGACATTCCATTTAATTTCCTATCCACTGCATGCCTGTGTATTAAGCAGAACCTGTAAATTATTAAAATAAGAAACAAAAAAAATGCTAGAAAAAAAACAGGTCAGGCAGCATCTGTGGAGAGAAACAGAGTTAATGTTTCAGGTTGATGATCAGAACAGATGAAGGTTTTTCCAGGATTTTGTGTCTTTTTATTTCAGTTTTCCAGCATTCGTAGTATTTTGCTTTTGTGTTTCTGTAAATCATCAATTCATCGTTCCCTAAAAGATACCAAAGGAAAGTACACAAGTAATCAGTGCCTGAAAAGATCCGAGGGAGTGGAAAGGTGAGAATACAGTGCATGGATAAACAAAGGAAATGGGTGTTGTTTTAACACAAAAGCACAACACTGCAGATGTCGGAAATCTGAAATAAAAACAAAATGCTGGACATACTCCGGTCAGGCAGCATCTGTGGAAAGAGAAGCAGAGTTATTTGTTTCAGGCAAGGACCATTCTTCAAAACTAAAGAGGAGTCTTTGACTTGGAATGTTGGCCAGAATTTCCCAGGTGTTCACGCCCCGCTTCAAGTGAGGATGGGGAAATTTGGCACTCAGCCAAAACTCCATTCACAGCAACAGGACTAGGGAATCCCACTGGCGCGAATGGCCAGAAAATTCCAGCCGTTAACTCTGATCCTCTCCAGTGTTTTTCACTCTGGGCCCCCTGTCCACAACTCTGGAAATGGGTGAGACTGTGATATCAGGTGGGATAAAGTGGTGGCTCTTAGAGACATAATAAATCATTCTAAATCATAATAAATCATATAGAAACACAGAGGGACCTAGGTGTGCAAGTCCACAAATCCTTGAAGGTGGCAACACAGGTGGAGGTGGTGGTGAAGAAGGCATATGGTATGCTTGCCTTTATAGGACGGGGTATAGAGTATAAAAACTGGAGTCTGATGATGCAGCTGTATAGAACGCTGGTTAGGCCACATGTGGAGTACTGCGTCCAGTTCTGGTCGCCGCACTACCAGAAGGACGTGGAGGCGTTAGAGAGAGTGCAGAGAAGGTTTACCAGGATGTTGCCTGGTATGGAGGGTCTTAGCTATGAGGAGAGATTGGGTAAACTGGGGTTGTTCTCCCTGGAAAGACAGAGAATGAGGGGAGATCTAATAGAGGTGTACAAGATTATGAAGGGGATAGATAGGGTGAACGGTGGGAAGCTTTTTCCCAGATCAGAAGTGACGTTCACGAGGGGTCACGGGCTAAAGGTGAGAGGGGCGAAGTATAACTCAGATATTAGAGGGATGTTTTTTACACAGAGGGTGGTGGGGGCCTGGAATGCCCTGCCAAGTAGAGTGGTGGAGGCAGGCACGCTGACACCGTTTAAGACTTACCTGGATAGTCACATGAGCAGCCTGGGAATGGAGGGATACAAACGATTGGTCTAGTTGGACCAAGGAGCGGCACAGGCTTGGAGGGCCGAAGGGCCTGTTTCCTGTGCTGTACTGTTCTTTGTTCTCTTTCTCGTGGGCAGATTCTGATATCCAGATCCTTTTCAAATTGGGGATTGGCGGGGGGGGGGGGGGGGGGGGGGGGGGGGCGGGTTACCTCCAAGAAGGATTCCGAGGCTCAGCAAAGAGAATTGGAGGAGAAATTGAAATGATTTGATTTGTCACATGTATTAGTATGTATTAGTGAAAAGTATGTTTATTGTGTGTTATACCAACAAAGCATACCGTTCATAGAGGAGAGAGTACAGAATGTAGTGTTACAGTCATAGCTAGGGTGTAGAGAAAGATCAACTTAATACAAGGTAGGTCCATTCAAAGGTCCAATGGCAGCAGGGAAGAAGTTGTTCTTGAGTCAGTTAGTACGTGACCTCAAACTTTTATATCTTTTTCCTGATGAAAGGTGGAAGAAAGCATGTCCAGGGTGCATGGGATCCTTGATTATGCTGGCTGCGTTTCCAAGGCAGCGGGAAATGTAGATGGAGTCGATGGATGGGAGGCTGGTTGCGTGATGGACTGGGCTGCGTTTACCGCCCTTTGTAGTTTTGGTCAGAGCAGGAGCTATACCAAGCTGTGATACATCTGGAAAGGATGCTTTCTATGGTGCATCAGTAAAAGTTGGAGAGAGTCGTAGCTGACATGCCAAATTTCCTTAACTGCTTGAGAAAGTAGAGATGTTGGTGGGCTTTCTTAACTATAGTGTTGGCATGGAGGGACCAGGACAAGTTGTTGGTAATCTGGACACCTGGAAACTTCCACTTCATCCTCGTTGATGTAGACAGGGGCATGTTGTCCACTATGCTTCCTGAAGTCGATGACTAGCTCCTTCGCTTTACTGACATTGAGGGAGCGATTATTGCTGTTGCATCATTTCATCAGATGGTATGACAGGGTGGCAATGCTGATGGCAGTATACAAGTACTAATGCAATCAAATTCCTGATCATCAATTCCAACCATTTTGGAGTAGTTGCCACCGAGGTCCTTCTGGGAGTAAAGGCCCTGTGTATCTAGAGCTATATCAGTAGGAGGTCATGAAATTAGGGTGCAATCAAAAATGCAAAGGACATTGCACCAGACTGCTGAATTTTGTGTGGAATAGATGGAGGTCTAAAATAAAGCACTTATCACTAAAATATCAATTTATTATGAATTGAACAAAATAAATTGCATTTGTATCCTACTTTTCACACCCTCAGGAATTCCAAAGCAGTTTGCAGATAATAAACCTTGGCAACAATCTTCTAACTCTAAGGCAAGAGTTCTAAACTAAATTCATGATGTGTGTTTTATTTCAACATATGCAGCACTCAGAGCCCAAGAAGAGTGAGATCAGCAAGGGCATAAAGACCATAAGACATTGGAACAGAATTAGGCCACTCAGCCCATTGAGTCTGCTCCGCCATTCAATCATGGCTGATATTTTGCTCATCCCCATTCTCCTGCCTTTTCCCCATAACCCCTGATCCCCTTATTAATCAAGAACCTAGCTATCTCTGTCTTAAAGACACTCAATGACCTGGCCTCCACAGCCTTCTGCAGCAAAGAGTTCCACAGATTCACCATTCTCTGGCTGAAGAAATTCCTCCTCATCTCTGTTTTAAAGGAATTCCCTTTAGGCTGAGGTTGTGCCCTCTGGTTCTAACGGAAAAGTAGAACAGATGATCTGCATTTTAAAAAAAAATCAACATGCGATGCCACAGAAAAGCAGGTAGTTGATGGAGTTGGTGAGTTTCCTCGCTTTCTAAGCTAAGACTTTGGTCACAAATGTGATACTCGTATTCAAGAAAGGGTGTAAGGAGATTCCCAGTAGCTAAAGGCTAGTCACTTTAATATCAGTAGTGGATAAGGCTTTGGAAGCAATAATCTGGAAAACATTGAAGGGCGCTTGGAGAGGTTCAAGTTAAATACAGAGAGCAAGCAATGATTAGTAAAAGACAGATCATGCTTGACTAATCTAATTGAATGTTTTGATGAATTAGCAGCAAAGATTGATGAAAAGCATGCAGTGGATGTTGTTGATCAGAATTTCAAGAACGTTTTTGACCAAGTACCACATAAATGGCTGATTAATAAAATTGCGGGTCATGGAATAGGTGGTGTCAACCTAGATTAAAAATTGGCTTAAGGGCTGAAAACAGTGAGTCATGATAAATGATTGCTTTTCAGACTGGAAGATGGTAGGCAGCAGTTTTAAAAGAAAAATCAAAATTTGTCTGATACCAAACATGGAGGAATGGCAAAGTGAGGATGGTACAAATTTTCTGCAACAGGGCATACAAGTGGCATAGTAGGGCAGTGGTTCGCACTGCTGCTTCACAGCGCCAGGGACCTAGATTCGATTCCCAGCTTGGGTCACTGTCTGTGCAGACTTTGCACATTCTCCCCGTATCTGCAGGGTTTCCTCCAGATGGTCCAGTTTCCTCCCACAACCTGAAAGACGTGCTGGTTAGGTGCATTGATCATGCTAAATTCTCCCTCAGTGTACCCAAACAGGCGCAGGAGTGTGGCGATGAGGGGATTTTCAGAGTAACTTCATTGCAGTGTTAATGTAAGCCTACTTGCGGCTAATTAAAAGATAGGTTAACAGAATGGGTAGATAAGTGACAGAAGGAATTTAATGCAGAGAAGCGTGAGACAATGCATTTTGGAAGACAGGGGAGGGAGAGACTACATTGACTTAATGACACAGTTCTAAAGAATCTACAAGGACAGGGGACCTGGGTGGAGTCACAAATATAGATCTTTGAACTTGGTAGTACATATTGCAAGTGTAGTTAGCAAAGCATTTGGGATTCTAGGCTTCATAAACAGAGGTATTGAGTATAAAGGCAGGGAACTTATGCTGTACCTTTATAAAAAGCACTAATTAGGTTACAACTAGCATCCAGTTTTGGTCACATTTTAGGAAGGGTGTATGGGTCTTTCAGGTTGCAGGAGTTCGAGGGGTCAGGGATTTTAATGACAGGTTAGGTTGGAAAAGCTGTGGTTGTTCTCCTTGGAGCACAGGAGGTTGAGGGGTGGTTTACAAGATTATTACATGTTTAGATAAGGTAGACAAAGAAAGCTGTTTCCATTAGCTGATGGTACAAGGACTAGGGGGACATACATTTAAGGTTTTGGGCAAGAGTTACAGCAGGAAGGTGAGGAAGAACAATTTATTTCAACACAGCAAGTGACAATAACTTGGAACCTCCTGGTGGAAAAGGAGATGATCAATGGTTTCAGAAGGAAGTTGTATGGGCATTTGAGGGAAATAAACTTGTTGGCAATTTGGATCGAGACAGGAAATCGAATCGATTGCTCAACAGCGAGCCAGCATGAACTCAAAGGGCCGATAGGCATTCTGTGCTGCAACGACTCTGATCTTATACAACTTTAGCAAGCTTTGTACAATTTATTGCTGACACCTGCACTGGTATCATCTTTCAGTGTTGATGGAATGAAGCCAGATATTGAAAGAGAGCTGAGGCCATGACCAGCACGAAGTTTGCACAAATATTGTCAGGTAAGTAACTTATTTACCCCATTGTCCTTCAACTGCACTGACATCAGGAGTGGTTAGCTGGAATTTTAAAATAAATCTGCATGAATACTTTGCATACTACTTAGCATTGGGCCAATAATCAATTAGCCTGCAGTAAGTGGCCATCAAAAGCTAATCAAGGCAATTGTATAAAATATATTCATGTTAGTTTCACAGATTATTTTTCAAATAAATTGAGTATTTGGCCATCTCAGCGGTTAAAATTAACAAAGTAATTTATTTCTCCATTAGTGTACTGTTCAGGTATTTTTACACCAAAACTTGTACAAATTTGAATTATGGGAGAGCATCACTTAAGCATTGGCTACATGTGTTTAAATGGCTAAAACTGTTTTTATGTAGGTGGCAGCATCTTGGACCACATTTTTGTGAATCTGACAAGGGAACTGGTGTTAGCAATGAAAATTCTCTCATTATCCAAAAGGAACAAGTGCCTTGTTTATAATAGGCATTATAGGAGGCCATTATCAAATTTGTTAACTTGCCATTGACAAGATGCCTCTTAAAAAGCTGTACAATAATTCTCCTCCAACCGTTACCCGCACATAATTTCAGAATGGCACAGATTATTTCACTTGGGACTATGAAAGTAGAGGAGTATTGTTGCAATTGTGTTGGTGAAACCACATCTGGAGTATTGTGTCCAGTTTTAGTCTCCTTATTTGAGGAAGGATGTGGTGGCACTGGAGGCAGTTCAGAGGAGGTTCACCAGATTGATTCCAGGGATGAAGGGGTTGATGTATGAGGAGAGATTAAACAGTTTGGGCTTGTACTTGTGGGAGTTTAGATGAATGAGGGGGGATCTGATTGAGGTATATAAAATTTTAAAAGCAATTGATAAGAAAAAAATATTTGGTCTATATCTTAAGGGGCAATCTAGAACAAGAGCATAGGTATAGGTTGAGAAGCAGTAGATTTAAAACTGAGATGAGGAGGAGGAGCTACTTCTTGCAAAGAGTGGTGAATTTGTGGAACTCACTGTCCCATAGCGCAGTGGAGTCTGAATCATTAAATGGTTTCTCGAAGGAGATAGATATATTTCTAATTTAAAAAAAGGATAAAGGGATACGGGGAACAGATGGGGAGGTGGATTTGAGACCAGCGAGATCAGCCATGATCTGACTGAATGGCGGAACAGGCACTGCTTCTGCTCCTAATTCCTATGTTCCTACTTCAAAGATGTTTAACGCACTCTACAGGCATCATTAAACAAGAATGTTGCTCATAATAATATTTCAAATTACTGCTAAAACTAATCAAAATTACAAGAATGCTTTATTTACAGAACTTCATAAAGGCTCAGTTGAAGTTAAGGGAAGTTCTGTTTTAATCTTTGTGTAACCACAGTGTGAATATATAAAGAACAAAGAAAATTACAGCACAGGAACAGGCCCATCGGCCCTCCAAGCCTGCACCGACAATACTGTCCGACTTAACTAAAACCCCCTATCCTTCTGGGGACCATATCCCTCTATTCCCATCTCATTCATGTACTTGTCAAATCACCCCTTAAAACTCGGCAGCGAGTTCCAGGCACCCACCACCCTCTCTAAAAAATCTGCCTCATACATCTTCTTTAAACTTTGCCCCTTGCACCTTAAACCTGTGTCCCCTAGTAATTGACTCTTCCACCCTGGGAAAAAGCTTCCGACTATCCACTCGGTCCATGCCTCTTATACTCTTGTAGACTTCTATCAGGTCACCCCTCAACCTCCGTCGTTCCACTGAGAACAAACCACGTTTCTCCAACCTCTCTTCATAGCTAATGCCCTCCATACTAGGCAACATCCTGGTAAATCTTTTCTGTATCCTCTCCACATCCTTCTGGTACTGTGGCGACCAGAATTGAACACTATATTCCAAGTGCGGCCTAACTAAGGTTCTATAAAGCTGCAACATGACCTGCCAATTTTTAAACTGAATGCCCCGGCTGAAGGCAAGCATGCCATATGCCTTCTTGACTACTTTCTCCACCTGCGTTGCCACTTTGATGACCTGTGAACACCCAGATCCCTTTGCCTATCAATACTCTTAAGGGTTCTGCCATTTACTGTATATTTCCTATCTGTATTAGACCTTCCAAAATGCATTACCTCACATTTGTCCAGATTAAACTCCATCTGCCATCTCTCCGCCCAAGTCTCCAACTGATCTATATCCTGTTGTATCCTCTGATGGTCCTCATCGCTATCTGCAAATCCACCAACCTTTGTGTCGTCTGCAAATTTACTAATCAAACCAGTTATATTTTCCTCCAGATCATTTATATATATTACAAACAGCAAAGGTCCCAGCACTGATCCCTGAGGGGAACACCAATGTATTCCAAAAGAACAGTTTATATCACAAGAACAATTCCATAGCTTATCATTTCAATCGGCCACACAATCAGAAGCAACATAGGTTAGATTTATTCGTACTGGATAATGATTGAGATTTTCAGTAAAATGTCTCGACAAGAGATAAGAATAGATTGTAGAAGTTGTTACTCTGCATTTGGGGCGGCACGGTAGCGCAGTGGTTAGCACTGCTGCTTCACAGCTCCAGGGTCCCGGGTTCGATTCCCGGCTCGGGTCACTGTCTGTGTGGAGTTTGCACATTCTCCTCGTGTCTGCGTGGGTTTCCTCCAGGTGCTCCGGTTTCCTCCCACAGTCCAAAAATGTGCGGGTTAGGTTGATTGGCCAGGTTAAAAATTGCCCCTTAGAATCCTAAGATGCGTAGGTTAGAGGGATTAGCGGGTAAATATGTGGGGGTAGGGCCTGGGTGGGATTGTGGTTGGTGCAGACTCGATGGGCCGAATGGCCTCCTTCTGCACTGTAGGGTTTCTATGACTTCTATGATTTAAGTACAGTGAGCAGACAACATAAATTAATGTTTAGAAAGTGAAGAAAACTCGAGTGGTTTAAAAACACACACACACAAACTAGTGGAGGGGTAAGTTATAGTTTATTATCATGGGTTACCCTGTTTCTTGAACTTTCCCCAAAAAGGAGATTGTTTTTAATAATAACAGCATTCCTTAGGATAATCAAATAATTAAACAGGACAGGAGTTTAACTGCAATTCTGAAAACTTATTGATGGGGTGCAATTATTACAACAATTTGGTTTATTTACTCATTCATTATAAAGCATTCATTACCAAACATTCATTGGTCTTTTATGACAAATTATCATTTATTACAATGTATAGATCTTACAACAGTGCACTGCACATTAAGAGCACAAACTGTATTGGAAAGTGTATAAAGCATCAGTGGACACTGTCCCAACTTCATCTGTGAAAATTTAAATGTACAGTTACAAAACATAAAAAAAACTACTGTCCTTTAAAGAGGGAACAGTGCTAGCCTGCAGTATGGCAGTTTAAAAGCATGATTGAAAACTCATTTTATTAAGACTTTTCTTTTGCAAATTTGCATTTACAGTAAAAACCAATTCAAAAGCCCCAGTACTATTATGACATACTTAAAACATTTCAATATTTAAAAACATCATGATGTACAACAATAAAATGTTGTGCTTTATTATTAAGGGGTTAAAATTGTGTTCTCTCCGGTTCAACAAATACATGATCCTAAATAGCAGAAACATTAACGGAATAAATACTGCAAATAAAACCTTAAAAGGTGTCTCAAACGTTTTTAGGAATAGTTTTTGGGAGACTGAATCTTTCAGATAATTAGTTTTGAAAACAATATCTGACCTGTCACTAATAGCATGCCAGACAATCCTCCAGTACTATACAATTTGTTCAATGCACTCTCCATATTGATAATGGTTTATCTTGAATGTTAAATACTTCTAATAGCTAAATGATAATGCATTAAGTGAAGGCCAACTCACGTTGATCAACCTTTTGTCTGATAGCATTCCTTTCCAATGTGATATAAATTATAGATCTATTACCAAGTAATTTTTTAAAAAGTTCCAAGTTTAACATGAGGGCTAAAAGATTAATAGCACTCCAAGACTGGACAGTAATGCACAAAGTCGTATCTCTGTAATTTTCTTACAAAAGATAATAAATATAAAGCTTTTGATATTAAAACAGTATTTAATGCCTCAGGCACAATACAGGCCTATATTCACATGTACAAGTTCATGGTTTGAATTTGGTTCCAAATGACCATTTTTATGCTTCACTGGAGTTACAGAATTCACTTACTGACACAATATTGTACTTAAGGCTCCCACGTAAGCAATTCAGTGGCTGCATGATTTTTCAAATGGAGGAAATAGACATGAAATAGATCAAATTATAAAATGAACAATTTGAATTTTACATTATAACAGGAATAAAGCATTGCTTTTTCTCGATTTCATGATTGTTATTCTTAATGCCTATGAGTCATTTCAGTTTGAGAGAAAAAAAAAATCTGATGAAAAACAGCAGGTAGAATTTTCCCGTCCTATCTGCCTAGCATGGGAGTCATAGCGGGCGGGACACGGACCGCAGAAAGGTCCATTGACCTCAGGCGGGGTTTTCCAACCTTGGGGCGAGTGCGGCCGGATAATCCCGCCCAATGTTTCTGTTTTTAGTATGCAGACACAGGTCGGATGAATGCATGTACAGATTGGTTTTCAATTCAACCATGCTAACTGTTGAAAATGAACGGCGTCCTTGGAATTCAAAATATATTTAACTCTCATGGTTTTCAATAAAACTTCATTTTCAGATTTTTGGAAATTAATATTTGATGCTAAAAAATTATTTCTCCAAATAGACAATGAAAACTGAGGTTTGTTGAGGTTAACCGGACTGCAAGTGAAACCCACAAGCAGGTTACTTACTCATATTAAGCAACCTGATCAGAATGTTACAAACTAACATAGTGATCTGGAAAATTATTTAAGACAATCAACCAAGCTTAATGCTGAAAGGAGACAAAAACAGTTGAGGGCTCAGATGTTGCCGTGAGCAGTGAAGGAATGGCTTTCACCATGCACTTGGCGTATATTTGTCCAGAGACATTTTGCTGATTTGTCAGTGGAGTTCAGTTTGTGTGTGTTTTGGATCCAAAATGAGACCCGAGAGGGGATCTGTGCTGTCTATTAGGTCAAACAGCAATAAGGTCCTTTAACCAGATTAATGAATCCTCACAGAAAGACAGGCTGCGAAGCAGGGAGTGAAATACAGGAAATATAAGTTACAATTAAATCATTGTACAGGAAGAAAAATATTCAGACATACAGGTGGGGATCAAGGGAGTGATAAAGAGAAAAAGAGAGCAGCTAAAATTAAAAAAGTCTGCACCTTTTTTGTTTTCTGAAAGAGACTCCTCCCTACTTGTAACATTAACCTTTCAGGGCCACAAGATATTGCAGCAATAATGATCACTTATGCAGTTAAAACTCAGTTACACACAATTGTACAACCTCTAACTTTTCATCTGTCTTTACTGTGAGGAGGAGATAATTAGCCTCAGCTCACACCATTAGTGATCTCTGTGCAAACTTCATCGGCAAAGGATTTGAATAGTGCATCCTGTAGAGGAGCAAGATATCAGTAACAGCAGCTCCAAATTTTTACATTTAATGACACAGCTGCGGATGCCACAAGTTACTGTCAGTTTTACCCAGTAATAACAGCTATCCGCTTAAAAAAAAAACCCAGCAAAATACAGGCCAGTATAATTTAAGATGTACATATAGAAAATTAATCTGCAAGCTCTATATGGAATTTATATTGTTCTGATTATTTTGTGTTTCAATTACATCGCACTACCTAAAGCTCTTTTGAACAATTCACGTCACACCAAATTCATGACCAAAAATATGGAATTTAAGGCATGGAACACCCATTTCTCACCAGGCTCTCTTGCACACATTTGAGCAAATGCAGTGCCCTAAAGAGGGCTGTAAACAGACAGACAGTCCCTTAGCTGTCTCAACTTAGGGACAAATCTGTGGTTTCAGAAATGAGCTGACCTAACGTATGTTTTCCTTACCCAGTGGATGATGTTTGATAACAGGAGCACAATTCTGGAAAAACTGACCCTTCGTCATTTTGTTTATTTCACCTGCTGGACCATTTCCACATATCCCAGTGCAATCATGAAGCAACAGCACTGAACCATTATGATGTCCACTCATAGCATATTTACCTCTTAAAATTTCAAGTTTGTGCAATGCCAATTAATTAAATTTAATATTAATACTTATCCCAACGATGGCAGATAGATCTTGGAGCATCAGCGCTGTAATTTTAAATGTGCCAATATTAGTCATCCAATGCTCTTAACCACACTCTACCGGGAAAGCATTAAATCAAAGAAAAACAAAAATTGTTTTAATGCAACTTCCATTTTACATATTGGAAGTTATTGAATAGCTTTGCTTTCTATAATGGGATACAAAAGAGTAAAAAGCAGCATGGCTTTCAATTCATTCTTACAATATTGTCATTGTAAAGATGGCCCTGGTAATATAGAACCAAATTAATGCATACATTAGTTAGGGCTCCATCTGATATAGTCTTTATATATTATATATATAGTTATACATTGAAGCCTTTGCAATGCTTAGGATAATGCTCCTAATAATAACTAGCTTTAAAAACAAAGTACCAATTAAAAGTATCATGGCTGCTGATGAGTTGATTAAATAGAAACTAATTACTCCATATGTAGCCAATTGATGATTTAAAAAAAACAATTTTCTTCCCTGTTTTTTCTGAATGTATCAATATATAAACTGCAGTTTTACAACTACCTTATACCATACCCAATTCTTCATGAGATAGACAAACTATTTGACCATATCAAATATCACTGTCATGTCCCATCATGCCTCACCAACATCCATACATGCACTTTCTAACAGGAGTCAGTAAACCACAATCAAAAGTGACAATTGTGGCTTTACTCCTCTTTGTCTGGAGGTGCCTGGGCTAACTAACATCTCAAAGTGATCTCCACCCAAGATTGGATAGTCAGCACAAAGGTAAGACGGCTTTCTTATTCAAGAAAAATCAAGTGGAAGCTTGTGCATTACTGTATATTCCTAATTTTTCATTAAATTAATATGCCATCAAGCCAGAAATTTGAATCCCCAAGTTTATGCATGTTGGAAACACAGTAAAAAATTTTGCTGTGATTAAAAACCTGATTAAGTTCAACTGATTCAGTCTCACTGAAAATTATCCCTGAAGGAAACCCTTCTATTACCACATAGTGTATGATCTTACACATTGACAATAAGTATGTACCATTTAAAAATAGCCATGTATGATTTAAAACAGATAACTGCAGCACTGCAACTAAATAATGCATAAAATGGTAGCCACACTTAAACTACTGAGTTTTTTTTTCGTAGAACTTAACACTGCCCCTTTATTGAAAGAAATCTATTTAGGCCAGATATGCAAGAAACAAAGTCTTCCAGTAAAAAAAAAACAAATCCTTGAAGGATCTGATTGAACTGGAGCCTCTCCTGAGTTGCTTTCTTGGTAGAAACTGCTGTGCTCTACACTTAAATGGATCTATAGGAACACATTCTGGAAGTCCTCATCACAGATGGGACCACACAGGTGACATTAAATGAATGTTCTTGTGTAGAAAGGAGTAAAAGCCTAATAAAGGGATTCAAAAAAGGCCAGTCAGTTTTCCACAGGGGTAGGGGTCTGCAGAGGTTGGCTGATGATGACCTGCACCACATAGTCCTTGGGGATTTTCAGTTCTTCCAATTTCATTTTGTCTGTCAGTGGTCGGCCAGAAAAGAACCATCTCTGGCTGGAGGGCTCTACTCCCTCTGTTGTGTGCAAACGCCGTTTCATATGATAAACTGTGTCTGTGCTGCGGACAATAAGCTTCAGGTCTTTGCCTGTGGAGAGACGCAGCCGGAGCTGACATTCTTGTCCAGAATTAGGTGGTTGTTCTGGGATGTCTAGTGTCTCTAAGTCACTTTTTTCTTCAATCATGTTGATTGGAGGTGCAAGACAGTAGACTGGAAGTTGATATCTATTTCCCAGCTCATCATAACATTCTGTAAGGACTCCTGTATGTGGGAGCAAAAAGAAAATAAGTTTTCTGAAAAAAACCTCAATTACACATTCTGAACATTTCTTGTGACAGATTGGAAATTTGATTTCAAGTGGGCATCTGTATTAAATAAATAAGGAAAAATATCATTCTAACAGGCACATCAAAAGGAGGAAGTAAATGTAAATAATAAAGGAAGAAAACTCAATTTAGAAAATAATGAGGGTTAAAATATAAGTGGCTCAAAAGCACATTCTCAATACAGACATAATGCATATCATCTACCCATCTTCAGAAAGACTCACCTTTATGAAGCTGAAATTTGAAGTGTGATTTAAGCAGGAGTGCACTGTTAATATCAAACATATCAAATGATAAGGTAGCTCAGAGTAGTCAGTAGGGTTTACAAAGTGACATCTTAAAAAAAAAAACATCAAAATAAGGCTGAATTATTTCAAGCTCTCCTAAAGAGAACCATTAATCATTTTTAAAAAATACACATTGATCCCTCATCCAAATACCTTGGATAGATTTAATTTTCTTCAATTCATAATGAACATAAAATTAGTCTGGAATCCAAAAAAAAAACTAGAATGTTTGCTCATGTAAATAGAAAGAAAAGTTTCACATTGCAAAGAAAAGTCTTAACATTTCTGAAAAAGGCAAAATTATAAACAATTGCAGGAGGGAGAGAGGGAGGGAAAATGGATAGAAAGAGGAAAATAAAAATTGTAATTTCACTCAGCAAAACATTTAAGGAAATATAAAATTAGGGATGTGAAAGAATTTGAATTAACATCACTTAACCATAATATTAACCCACAGCCTATTCTTCTCAACTTTCAATGATCTGTTGCTGCTCTGATCAGCCACGGTAAGCCAACAAAATCACATAATAGGAAAGCGGGTCAAAAAGACCATCAAAAATTCATTCAGCAAACTATTGCCAGCTCCTCCTACGGCAAGACAATCAAGCAGCATAAAAAGAAAACATGGAAAACAATGCAATCTACTGGCCGAATTCCCAGGCTTTGGACAGTGCTTATTCATCGTATTCATTAATAATTTCACAGGATTGATTCCTGAAGAAACACTCAAGACCTTTCTCATGATAAAACATTGATTGAAAAAAAGGGCACTGAGGAGGACAAGCAAGGTAAAAGCTAGGCGTGGTCTTGCCCTGCTGCAGTAGTAGAGGACACAAGGGGAAGAGCTGATTGGTAAGTAGAAAGGTTGGGTAAGTATTTAATAATTTTATCACTTGTAGTCTCAGGGGTAATTTCTGTGGTTTGTAGTTTGTAAAGGTTATATTCGGTAGTAACGAGGAGCAGGAAAGAAGGACCCGAGCGAGTTGGATATAATCTGAAACAAAGCATCTTTTAAAAGTTTAATTTAAAGGGGCAAGACATGACAGGAGGGTTCCAAGCCATTGTCTGCTCTTCGTGTTCCATGTGGGAGGCTGGGAACGTTTCCAGTGCCCAGGCTAGCACGTGTGCAGAAAGTGTCTCCAGCTGCAGCTCCTGGAAGCCCGCATTTTGGACCTGGAGCGGCAGCTAGAGACACTGTGGAGCATCCACGAGGTGAAGAGCATCGTGGATAGCACGCAGAGAGAGGTGATCACACCGCAGGCTCAGACTCCACAGGCTTACAAGGGAAATTAGAGATAGATTCAAGGAAGCAGCATACAAATTGACAAGAAAAAGCAATAGGCCTGAGGATTAGAAGCAGTTTAAAATTCAGCAAAGGAGGACCAAGGGATCGATTAAGAAGGGAAAAATAGAGTATGAAAGTAAGCTACTGGGAACATAAACATCGACTGTAAAAATTGCTATAGATGTGTAAAGAGAAAAAGATTGACAAAAATAAATGTAGGCACTTTACAGTCAGAAACGGGAGAATTCAGAATGGGGAATAAAGCAATAGCTGAGGATGTAAATTTGTACTTTGCTTCAGTCTTCACAAAGGAAGACATGAATAATGTATGATGTGGAGACGCTGGCATTGGACTGGGGTGGGAACAGTAAGAAGTCTCACAACACCAGGTTAAAGTTCAACAGGTTTATTTGGAATCACGAGTTTTGGGAGTGCTGCTCCTTCCTTAGGAGAGTGGAAAGATTGATTAATTACTCACCTGAAGGAGGAAAAGTACTCCGAAAGCTCGTGATTCCAAATAAACTTGTTGGACTTTAACCTGGTGTTGAGAGACTTCTTACTATGAAATAATGTACCAGAAGTGCTGAGAGAAACATGTTTTAGTGAGGAGCTGAAGGAAATCAGCATTAGTAGAGAAATGGTTTTGGGGAAATTGATGGGATTAAAGGTGGATAAATCTCCAGATCCTGATAATCTTCATCCCAGAGTATTTAAGGAATTGCCCTGGAAATAGTAGATCTATTGGTGGTTATTTTCCAAAATTCTTTGGACTCTGGAATAGTTCCTACAGATTGGAGGATAGCTAATGTAAGCCCGCTATTCAAAAAAGGAGGTAGAGAGAAAACAGGGAACTATAGACCTGTGAGCCTAATGTTGATATTGGGGAAGTTGCTAGAGTCCATTGTCAAGAATTTCATAACTCAGCATTTGGAAGGCAGTGGTACAATCAGACAAAGTCAGCATGGATTTACAAAAGGGAAATCATGCTTGACCAATCTATTGGAGTTTTTTGAAGATGTAACTAGTAGAGTTGACTGAGGAGAACCAGTGAATCTGGTTTATTTAGACTTTCAGAAGGCTTTCAACAAGGTGTCTCATAATAGATTACTATGTAAAAAGTTAAAGCACATGGGATTGTAGGTAAAATCTTGATGGATAGAAAGTAGTTGGTAGATAGGAAGCAAAGGGTTGGCATAAATAGATCATTTTCTGATTGACAATCAGTGACTACTGGGGTTCCGCAGGAATCTGTGCTAGGAGCCCAACTGTTCACATTATATATTAATGATTTGGAAGAGGGAACTGAATGTATTACCTCCAAATTTGCAGATGATACAAAGTTGGGTGGGAGGGTGAGCTGTGAGGAGGATGCAGAGATGCTTCAGCATGATTTTGACAGGTCGAGTGTGTAGACATATGCATGGCAGATGCAGTATAATGTGGATAAATGTGAGGCTATCCACTTTGGTAGCAATAATAGGAAGAGATTATTACTTGAATGGGTGTAAATTGAGAAAGGTGGATACTCAGCGAGACCTTGGAGTCCTTACGCCTCAGTCGCTGAAGAAAGAACGTCCCCAATGGTGGCAGGGTCCAGAACGAAGGGTCATAGTTTGAAGATAAGGGGTGAACCTTTTAGAACTGAGGGTGGTGAATGTGTGGAATTCATTACCACAGAATGTCGTTGAGGCCAAAACGTCCGATTTCAAGAAGAAACTAGATATAGTTCTTGGGGCTAAAAGGATCAGGATATTTAATTTGATGATCAGCTATGATCAAAGTGAATGGCGGAACAGAGTCAAAGAGTCAAATGGCCTTCTCCTGCTTCTAGTTTGCATGTATCTATTTCCCTTGGTGTTTGACAGAGTTCTTCAATGCAGCCAGCTCTGCACAATCTAATTTATAGTACTGCTCAAAATATTTTGAGTAACCTGTACAGCATTCAAATTTCATGCATTTGTACCATAACTGCAGATTAGTAATTACTGTAGTTTGAAATGTGCTGCTTGAAATGTGTAATCAAGATTTGTATACAAAAGCTCAGTGACATTTTTCAATAAAGGTGCGTTACAAAACATATTTACAGGCATTATATATTTGATGTACTTCTAAATAAAATTCAACCACTTAATTTACTCGTTCACTCACTGTAAATTAACTACCAGTGGCAGATATCTTGCTCTTAATTGCAATAAATGTTCTCCTTTAATTGAAGGCACGATGAACTAGTTAGTTTGGAGAAGAAACAAAGCACAGGCCAATGCACATCTGTTGGAACTAGGACATATACTTCATGGACCTGAGAACTTGACTGTAACACTACATTCCGCACTCTATCCTTTCCTTCTCTATGAATAGTATGCTTTGTCTGCATAGTGTGCAAGAAACAATACTTTTCTCTATATACCAACCAATACATGTGACAATAATAAATCAAACCAAATCAAAAAATATTAGCAATCGACAAAAGGAAAAAGCAGTTATGTCAAACTTTAAAAACATCTGCTAGTTTGTGACCAGCTAGTGTAGTTAACTAGCTCATACTAAATGTGGGTGAAAATTTCTCCTTCTGCCAGTTGCAAATGTTGCAAGAGACAGTCAGAAGCCTCTGACTCCATGGTTATCCTCGCATACCACAGAAACAGGAGCAGGCCATTTAACCCCTTGAACCTGTTCCAGCATTTAATGAGATCATGGCTGATCTGTGACCTAAATCTATATACACACTATTCCTTCATATTCTTAAAATCTTTGGTAAACAAAAATCCATACATTTCTAACCAATCTAGCATCAATTACTGTTTGCAGAACAGAGTTACAAACTTCTGACACCCTATAAGTGTTTTCTAATTTCACTGCTAAAAGATCTGGCTTTTTTTTTTTAAGATTATGCCCCCCAGTTCTAGGCTTCTCAACCAGTGAAAATTGTTTTGCTCTGTCTACTGTATCTGTTTCCCTTAATATCTTAAAAACTTTGATCAAATTACCCCTTAACTTTCCAAGTTAATAAGGCAATACAACCCTTGTTTGTGTAATCTCTACTTGTAATGATACTTGGAGTTCAAGTATCATTCTCGTAAATCTATGCCACGTTCTGCCCAATGCCAATATATTTTTCCAAAGGTGTGGTGCCCAGAAATGCTCACAATACTCCAGAGGTGCTTAACCAGGACTTGGTTTGGCTGATGCAGGCCTTCTATCCCCTTGTACCTAGACCTCGCCATATAAAGCCAGAATTCTATTTGCCCTTTTGATTATTTTCTGAAGCTGTTCATAACATTGGAATTACTTGTGTAGTATGCCTCTTTGGACTTTCCACCATTTATAAAGTGTCCTGGCCTCATCCCTTGAAGTCAAAAGCAGTTGATCTCATATTCACCTACATTAAAATCCAGAGTTTTGACCATGTACTTAATTTATCAGTAACTCTTTGTAATTATATGCTTCCATCTATACTATTTATAATACCATCTAGCTTTGTGCCATGGTGCATTTGGATGTGCGGTTTTCTATCCAAATCACAAAAGTCATCAATAAATACAATGAATAATTGAGACCCAGGTTGATGGGTTGCCATGAAAGCTGTTTACTGGTTGGTTGGTGAGAAGGTCCCACCCAACCAGAAAGCTATGTTTGAAACCCTAAAGCGACATTGTTTCTAGCAGGTTGACATCACTTCTTGTGAAACTTCTGGCAACTGACTGGAGCTATTATTGGAAAGTGATTACGAAGGCTGATGTGGTGGATGAGTTTGAAAAGTAGTATCTAAGGAACAGAATTCCAAATAGGAAAAGGAGCTGGCCAAATTCAAAATCATGTTTCCATTTGTCCAGATGATCATTGAGGATCTGAATGAAGCTTTCCCGGAAACAAAACTGGACCAGGAGAAGTATTCCTTCTGGTCGCACAAGCCCACTAAGCTGTAACTGTCTCCTGCTCCAACCTGAGCTCTCTACAAATGTACTTTCTCATGCAAAATAAACCTAAGTTGTGTTAAAAAAACAGATCCTTGTGGAACGCTAATAGTCAAATTCTGTCAATCAGAACACCTGCTTAGATTACCTACCCATTATCCCGATTTTCTGTCTCCAGCCACTCCGGCAGATTCCTTACCCAAGTCAATAATGAATTACCCGGCTTTCAACTTTAGCTAAGGTCTATTATGAGGGACTTCATCAAATGCCTTCTGGGTAGCCATATAAATACCATTCTTTAGACATCGAGAGGGCAATGTTTTTTTAAAAAAAATCAGATTTGTCAAGCTTGACATACTACTGGCTAACCCGGATCTGCTGAAATTGAAGATATTCAATCACCCTATGCTTATGACTCTCGTAATTTCCTGACAACATATGTTAGCCTAACTGATGTATAAATCCCTGGCTTCCTTCTCTCATCTTTCTTAAATGGCACAATTGTCCACTCTAAGGGAACTATGCTCAAATAGAAATAACTTTGAAAGCTTCTAGTTCAGGCATTTACAACATCCTCACTTCCTTTAAAACTCTGGGAAGGAAACAATCTGATCCTGCGGATTTGTCAAGTCTTCAATGCCATTAATTTTGTTTCATTTACATTAATTTTGTTGAGTCCTCATCCCTGAATCATTATTAATTGCCTTGGGATGACTGGTATGCTGGCCCCAGTGTATATAATGACCCCAAATTAATTAATAAGCATGCTTGCCATTTCCATCCTTTCATTGACAATATCACAGTCATCCAATTCAAAGAGCTCACAAAGCTCCTGACCACTCTTTTTCCTAATATATTTTAATTTTTTTGGTGTTGATTTTGTTATCCTTTGCAATTTTTTTCCATACTTTTTTTTGTAGCTCTTAGCTTTTTAGGGGTGGCACGGTAGCACAGTGGTTAGCACTGCTGCTTCACAGCTCCAGGGTCCCAGGTTCAATTCCCGGCTCGGGTCACTGTCTGTGTGGAGTTTGCACATTCTCCTCGTGTCTGCGTGGGTTTCCTCCGGGTGCTCCGGTTTCCTCCCACTGTCCAAAGATGTGCGGGTTAGGTTGATTGGCTAGGTTAAAAATTGTCCCTTAGAGTCCTGAGATGCGTAGGTTAGAGGGATTAGCAGGTAAATATGTGGGGGTAGGGCCTGGGTGGGATTGTGGTCGGTGTAGACTCGATGGGCCGAATGGCCTCCTTCTGCACTGTAGGGATTCTATGATTTCTATGATTTTTGTCACCCTTTGTATCTTTCCCATTTACCAGGATCTGCGCTATTTCTTTACATCTTCATCTGCTTTTTCTTTTATGTTGTTTCTTACCTCTTTTGACATTAATGGAAATAGAGGGCTTGCCTCTTCGAGGTATAAACTGGTTCTGTATCACACTCTTTTTTGACAACTTCCTAATGTTTATTTGGCAGGTACTCCTTTAGGATTGTTAAGAGCAGACATGAATGTGCGCAAAAACTGGACAAGGTTTGTGGAACTGTCAATATTATTTAAATCCCTGCTCTTTACGTTTTGAAAAACAAATCAAGTCATAGAATCCCTACAATACAGAAGGAGGCCATTTGGCCCATCATGTCTACACCGACAACAATCCCACCCAGGCCCTATCCCCGTAATCTGGCATATTTACCCCACGAATCCCTCGAACCTGGGCATCAGGGGAGACTAAGGGGCAATTTAGCATGGCCAATCAACCTAACCCGCACATCTTTGGACTGTGGGAGGAAACCGGAGCACCCAGAGGAAACCCATGTAGACACAGGAAGAATGTGCAGACTCCACACAGACAGCGACCCAAGCTGGGAATTGAACCCAGATCCCTGGAGCTATGAGGTAGCAGTGCTTGCCACTGTGCCGTCCCGTGCTTATAATTTCAATTGTTGTCTGTTGATGCAAGTCTGAGGGCAATGACTAGTTCCACAATGTGTGCGCACGCGCGTGTGGGCACTTTGAATATCATAAAAAGAGATTAGCTGTCTTTGATGTGGGGTTACGAATACAAATATTAGTTTTTATAAAGGAAAACATTTTTGAGGGGATTTGAATGGATTGAATGGGCTTTTAGCAATGAGATAAAACCAGTAGACTTTTTAAAAAAAAAACATAGTGAAGTCTGTAACTTAGAACTTTATTTTATTTAATCTCAGCATGATCCCGGAGGTCTGCCCATGGTGAATACTGGGTGAGTTGGCATGGAGGATATAAGAGCAAAAGGCTGGTGGGTGGGGATCAGGAGTTGACACTAAGTTGGTACCAGGGCTATAAAGACAATGGGTGGCAGGTAGGGGCATGAGGTAGGTGGGGTGAGGAGAAGGCATAAGGTGGCATGATTTGCCATGGATCAGGCGTGGTGAATGTGTGGGAAGTGAGGGAGTGTGAGGGCTAATGTTGTTTTACTGCTTTTATTACAACTAGGACAAAGTCCCAGAGTACCAAGGTGGCCTTTTAACCAGTCTGTCTGCGCCATGTGGTTGCTTCCACATTGTTTCTAGGATCCAGTTGGCATCCACCCCCCTGCCCCTTCCCCGACCCCGGAATAAAATCCAGCTGTCAGGGTAGTTTCACCCGAGTCAGTTTGGGAAGTTGGGAAATTTTCCAACTCTGCCTATCTGACTCCAGATCTAAAATTTGTGCCTATGTTGAACTTAATCACATTATGAGCAATATTTATATAATCATTTGTGCACTGTTAGGCTATTAACTAGATCTGACTAACTACTCATTAAATCCACATGCACGGACCGTTGTTGGCTCTAGGACTTAATGTTTGGAGAAAATTATCCTACACACACTCAAGAAACTCATTAGCTTTCTGACATGTGTTGCTTTGCTTATCCCAAGCCACATGAAAATTGAAAGCTCCCATTATAACCAATCAGCTGTGACTACATGCTTTTCTAATCTGTACATTTATATAATTTACCACTTCACAGCTGCTACCAAGGAGCCTATACACAACTCCAATCTGTTGTGACCCTTGACCAGATCCCAAGTTGTTGAGGAGGTCTGATTAGCAACCAATAATACTTTGTTTAAAGCAGAGAAGGTTTGGGATTCAAGATATTTCCTCAATGAGGAAAGCCACAAGATTTAATGGGTTTTGAACAAAGATCAGGAAAGTGAAACAATTTACATTCAGGGTAGTCATTGCCATAGGGCCTTTTCTGCGCAGTACGACTCTTCGGACCATTGAGTCTGCACTGACAATAACTACCACTAAAGTCACACTAATCCCATTTCCCAGCACTTGTCCCTAAATCTTGAATATCATGATGGTTCAAGTGCTCATCCAAATATTTTTTAAAGGTTGTAAAGTTTCCAGCCTCCACCACCTTCCAAGGCAGTGCATTCCAGATCCCCATCGCCCTCTGAATGAAAAGATGTTTTCTCAAATCCCTTCTGAATCTCCTGTCCCTTACCCCAAAACTATGTCCCCTCTTGATTGACCCCTCAACCAAGGGGAACGAAGAGTAAGTGCAAGTACATGTGAATGAACAAACTGATTGTGGTCGAACACACCACACTAGACAATAAATAGAAGCTGTGACCAAGACAGAGTCCACAAGCTTCTCAACACACCCCGAAGTCACACCGAGTCAACCATATCATTAAACCCGGTCTTTCTCACAAGGCATTTCAATCCTCACCTTTGAGCAGTTTGCTTTAGAATCTCTCCACAAGTCACTAAGCCTGATGGCTTGAATATTGGTCCAGTTCACAGGGTTTTAATCTAATTTCTCAAGATTCTATTCCTCTGAATTTCAGATTATACTCTCAAACACAAACTCAAGCACAGCTTCAGATCTTTGGCTGTGCCAAGTAGAACTCTACTGCTCCCAAGGGGTACCTCTGCCCCCCCAAATGCCCCAAAGGCAGAATCACCAACCTTTGCAGATCTTTAGGGCTTCTTCTGCAAACTCTTTAATTAAAGACAGCTACCCACAGATTTTTCTTTTTGGAGCCTTTCTCTGCTCCTCCCTTTTTAACTAAACTGGGACCTTTCTCTGGCCCCTCTTGGACACTTCTTTGGGATCTCTCCTTGTCCCCTTCATCCTACCTGGGACAACTGCCAGCAATGGTGCTCCACATCCAATGACCTGACCTGGGTTTTTGCACCATTTTCTTATGCATAAGCATACCGAGCCAAAAAGAAAGTCAAAGTGTCCACACTCAGTATGCACCAAAGCTCAGAGCTGAACTTCCTGACTCTGTGCTCTTCAATTAGGTTTAATTTCCATAACAAGTCTTAAATCCTTTTGTATTTCTTAATTCTATACAAAATTTCCACTGCTTGCTTAACTCTCATTATATCTGTTGTTGAAGTAATCACTCGGGATATTCCTCCCCATACCAATTTCTCTATTTTTCTTGTAGGTCATACTACCTGGTAAATTTAGTCCCCAGTTCTGAGTATATTTGTCTCAGTAACAGCTATCATGTCATATCCCCCCAAATAATTTGCAATTGCAAATCATTCAGCATGTTTATGTAAAGACTACTTATTTGTGTCACACTCTTCAATCTGTCGCTCTGTTCTAATGTTTGATTTGCATGTTCCTTGTTTCTCTCTCCTGGTTTAATCACTTTATATCTTTCAGTTTTCCTTTCACTTGTAATACCTAAAAACAATTTCTGAGTGTTACTCTACTCTTTCCTGAGCCTTCCACCTCACATCTCTACCACCCTCCCCCACCCCACAATCCCCTTGCCCCATTTTCTAGTTTTAAATCCTCATGACTGTCCTCCTTATCTTTTCCTATAAGACCTTGGTCCAGCCCGGCTCAAGTGCAATCCATCCCAATGGTACACTTCCTTTCTGTCCCAATACTGCTGTCAGTGCCCCATAAAATGGAATTCCACTTTCCTACCCTACTCCTTCAGCCAAGTGTTGACTTTCCTAATCTGTTTATCCCTATGCCAATTTGCACATGGATGGGTTATAATCTAGAGATGATCTTTAAGATAGTATTCTTTAATTTAGCCCCTAGTTCCTCGAGTTCTCCAAGAACCTCTTGACTATTTTGCTCTGTGTTGTTCATACCAACATGCATCACAGCTTCTGAATCCCCTTCCTCTCCCTCCAATAACTTTTCAAGCCATTTCAAGATGTCCCTCATACTAGTATTATATAGGCAACATCCCGTAAAGGACGCTCAATCCTGTTTACAAAGAATGTTGGCTTTCTCCATAGTTAGAAATCCCCTACCACATTACTTTTCTTCTCCACACCTCCTTCAAGATGCCATGATCTGTACCATTTGTTCTTTTATATTTTTCCCATTAGTTGGTGGCCGATAGACTAGACCACATATGCAATCATATCTTTTTTCTTCCTTAGCTCTAGCCAAATAGATTCTGTCCTTGACCTCTCCAGGGCATCCTCTTTCTCCCTCACTGTAATACTGTCCTTAATCAATATCACCTCCCCTTTTCTATCTTTCCTGAACACCTTGTGTCTAGGAATATTTAACACCTAGTCTGACCCTTCTTTGAGCCAGATCTCTGTTATAGCCACAGCATCATATTCCTACATGGCAATTTATCCATGTAATTCATCAAACTTATTTGTCACACCCGTGCATTCTCATGCACGCACAGTAACCTGGATTTAGACTTAATTACTTTCTCCCTTAATCTGACCTCACCTATTAACTTAATATTTCCTATTCTAATGCTATTTATCTCTTCCAGTATTTTTGTTATACACCTTGATATTCCTCTCTGATATTATCTTCTACAACAAGTTAGCTTAAACTCTCTCAAAAGCACTAGCAAAATGCCCTGCAAGGAACTTGGTCCTGGCTTTATTTAGGTGCAACGCCGGTACAGGTCACATCTCCTCCATAGTTGGTCCCAATGTCACAAGAGTTTAGAGCTTTAGAGCTCCCCCCCCGCTGCACCATTTTTCTAGACATTAATTCATCTGCTTCGGCCTCCTATTTCTAAGTTTACTTGCTTGTGATGCTGAAAGTTGGACTGGTGTTGTGAGACTTCTTACCACGTTTACCCCAGTCCAACGCCGGCATCTCCACATCATGCTGAAAGCAATCCAGAGATTACTACTTTTGAAATTCTGCTTTCTATTTTCCTACCTAGCTCCCCAAATTTTGACTATGGGACCACATCCTTCTTTCTGCTCAAGTTGTTTGTACCAGCATGGTATAGCTGCTGGCTGTTCATCTCCCCCTTTTATGGTGCTCTGCAGCAGCTGAGTGACATCCTGGACCCTGGCACCAGGGAGGCAGCACAGCATCCAGGACTTTCATCTGCAGCTACAGAAGCCCTTTATCTATTCCCTTAATATTGAATCACCCATCACTGTGGCTCTTCTAGTTGTCCTTGTGCCCCCTTCCTTGTAGAAGTACTGGAGGCAAAAATCAACAGCTCCTTCCTCCTCCGCAGTAAGTAAAAGTATTTTCTAATTTGTTATTAAGTAGTTTAACTTGTCAGTCATCTCTACTGAAGTAGTAAAGCTGGTGTGATGAACAGAAATGAGTCTGGTGCAGCAAGAGCAGGAATTTAAAGTTGTGGAATCTCAAACATTGCTTAGACTGTAGATATTTATTCTGCAGAAATGCGGTTCAACGCGATTTCATGCAATTAAGTATGTAATAACTGAGTACTGCCTTCAAATAGGGTTTGTTTTTCCAGATTGCAAGTTGTGGCCATATTAGAGCATTCAGCAAGCTTGAAGAGTTAAGATTTTACTGGCAACAAGGGCAAACATAGATGTAAGGGAGTAATTAAGTAGACCAACAGCTGCAGAAATATTAGTGAATGGTCACTGGCAAAGATAATTTGGATAAAAGGAAGTGTAGTTGAAAATGGTTTCGGGGAGTGGAATTTCTTTCCCTTCCCAGGAATGGGCACAAATAATGGGGAGTTGAAAGGAAAGGTGGGGAGCTGAGGAGGGTGCTTGTGTGCAGTGATGGATACAAGAACATGGTTGAAGATGATGTTGTCTAATAGAGACGAGGAGTAAAACATAGATGGCAAGCTTGAGGGGTGGCCCTGAATATAGGTGGAAGAGCTTAAAATGATGGAAGAGGTCAGTCAATGCAGAGAGAAAAAGAAAAGCAAAAAGGGAGAGTTGGAAGATGATTGAGGATGAGGAGACATTCAATGCAGAGACTGAAGAATAATATCTTGATAAGCTTTGGAGGGTAGGAGATAATGAAGATTTTTAGAGAGGGTGGAGCATGGTGAAGCATTTGACGGAGAAAGTACTAGAGAAGTAGGGGAAGAGTTTGAGTTGTGACTAGGTAATAAATTCCCTGTTGCCAGCACAAGTGTCTGACAATTTAGAGACAGTGGAGGGTTTGAGAAAAATGGAGGTTAAGTAGATCTGTGTATTGTCAGCTTGCATGTGGAAAATTATGTTGTATTTTCCAAAGATGTTACCGAGGGAAAGCATTTAAATGAGAAATGAGTAGAACTGGATTTGAAGTGCCCAAGGTTTGCCAGCAGGAGAAACAAACCTGGCAGATCTGGCAATAGCGCAGTGTGAGCAGAGATTTTATAACATTTCCTCCCCGGAACAACCTCCCATTATCCCCAACTTCACTACTGACCTTTGGGCTGTTATTCTATTTGTCAATAATGAGGAAGGGGTCTTTGGATTGACAGTGGCGAGAAGGATGGCTGGGGGAAATTTACCAATTATTAGATGCTGGCGTTGCAATATGGGTTTTAGTCTTCTGGAGAGCTCCAGTAACTATTAAATCTGCAAGTTTTAATTCAGACTATAAAGATAGTAGCAAAGAATTCAGCATTTTAAGAATTTAATCTTCTGATTAAAATAATTTGAAATATTAAATCTGTACTTTAATACCCGTCACATCAATTTCTTAGATACTGTGAGAATAGATTTTATACTCACACCAAACAAGTAAACAGTTATAACTCAGTACAACCTCAGTTGAAGAAATCACATCACACATCAGTGCAAAACACAGCAAACTTGACCAAGATTACAACTAATTCAAACCTGACAGAATGCACACAATACAAATTTTACTACTCAAAAGGTTTTACTGTGCAACAAATGCAATATGAAATTATTTCACCTATTATTTTACTAAAGCTGTTAGTGCATTTATCCTTAAAAGATATGCATTTTCATTAAAACAACATTTAAATGACTGGTTACTAAGATTGCAGCGCCATTTCATCTACACCATTTTGACTAGTATGTTTTTAAACCACAGAAAATGCCATGAGGCTATAACGATATTACTTTTATAACAAAGCTCAAAAGATTTAGTGGATAATTTTCCGGTCCACTTGTACAATGACAACACAATCTAATCTGAGCAGTAACTCAGATGCGAACCAATTCCAAGCCAGAATCAAGATGGGTGAAACATGTAACATTCAAGGCAACATACCATGTGGTAATGTAATACTTGCACCATCAATGATTGCCTGGGCAAGTTCATGATCGTTGCTTTCAAAAGCATGTGCTGCAGCCTTGAGGGCATCCCAAATCTCCTTCCGACCTTCAAAAGCGGGTGCTGTGTCCCAAAATTCATCTCGCTTGCTGCGTAACTGTCCATCTGTCATTGGGTAATCACTCTTCCATTTTGGTTTTTCTTTTTTCAGGGGTTGATTGCGACCCAAAGCCACTGCAACAAAATGCAAAGATGGGAAATTAGCCAATATATTAGAAACAGTTTTGTGGCAAATTGTAATTTACCCATACAGCAATATTAACACTACTGTGCGTGTATATATTCTGAGACATACTCTGAAGTCAAAGCTCCTGAAATCATACAAGTAATAAAACATACGTACAAGAATAACAAGACCAGAAAATCTAATATTAAAAATTTGAAAGGGATATTTTAAGATGCAAACAACAATTTATCCTTGAAATACATCATGGAAAATAAATAAAACCAAATGGGCAGCTAAAGTCAAGAAAAACTTTGGAAAGAAAGAGAAAACATTCAGAACCTGAAATGTTGCTAAAAGGAACAGGGTAGGAAAATCAATTACAACAAACTGAGAAATAAAGAAAATAAAGAGACCGCAAGAGCAAATATAAAGAAAATTTACAAAATAGTAGTGTTTGCTTCAGAAGCAAACAAAGGATGGAAAGAGGCATCAGGCTATTCAAATTTACAATGCAAACATGAAATCTAAGGATAGAAAAGATGTTGTAATACCATACCACTATTTTGTAACTGTTAGGGAAATGCTAGAAAAATTAATTTAACGCTGATTTGACTAGAAACAGTGGATGTTTCATCACTAAATTTCAGAACGGTATTTCATGCTATCTGATAGAGCAGTACAAAGTTGTGCCAGAAAAGAGATTACTAGATTTATTCTGGAACTAAGAGGCAAGATCTAAGAATAAAGGTCAGCTAGCTTGAAATCACCTGAAAATACTAAGGAATTATTTGACAGCAGTATTTAAAATAATGAAGGGCTAAGAGAATGTGAATTTATATACAAATATTTAAGAATAAGGGGCATTGTTCCAAATTAAAATATCTGCGAACTTAAAATGCAAGAAATTCAAGCTTCTTCCCTCTAGTCAAAGGATGACAATTATATATACAGATGAACATATGGATTAAGAGGAGTAGGCCACTCAGCCCTTTGAGCCTGTTCCGCCATTCAATATGATCACGGCTGATCTGTAACCGCAACCCCAAAGCCCTGACTTAGCCTTTTACTCCCGTTAATCAAGAAGTATGTACCTCTGCTTTAAAAATTCAAAGACTCTGCTTCCCCCACCATTTCTGGGACAAAGTTCCAAAGACTCGAACTTGAGAAAACATTTCTTCTCATCTTGGTCTCAAATGAGCAACCCCTTAATTTTTAAACAGTGACCCTTTGGAAAGTGCAAAATAGGACACCCATTTTAAATAAATGGGACAGTCCAAGTAACTACAGGCTGGTCAGTTTAACAACAGTGGCGATAAGGTTTCAGAAACAACCATTGGGGAAAAATAACAGGCACTTGGAGAGGCTTGAGTTAATTAAGAACTAGATTTGCAGGAGACATTAAAGACTGTGCATGGATAGAGAGACTTGGGGATTCATGCATAGATCTTAGAAGGTGGCAGGACATATTGACAGTAGTTAATAAATATATGGGGTTTTGCAGTCCAAAAATAGAGGTATTGAGTACAAAAGCAAGGATGTTATGCTGAATCTTTAGGAGGTCTGGTTAGGCCACAACTATTGTACTGTGCCCATTTCTGGTCATCAGCTTTAGGAAGGACTTCTTGAGAAGGTGCAGAATAGTTCTAGGGATGAGGGAATTTAGCGATAAGACTGGAGAAGTTGGGTTATTCTCCTTCAGAACAAAGGAGATTGAGGGGAGAATTGATAGAGGTATACAAGGTTGTGCCAGGTTAAGGTCAGGTAGATAAAGAAAAGCTGTTCCCATTAGCTGAAAGTGCAAGGACTAGGGGACACAAACTTCAGCTTCACAGCAAGAAATATGGAGGTGGAGGGCTGGGGGAAAGGATGGGTTTGAGAAAGACTTTTTATACGCACTGAGTGATAATGACCTGGAGCTCTCTATCTGCAAGGGTATTGAACATTGAAATGGTGAATGATTTCAAAAGGAAATTGGGAGATAAACTTGCATGATAAGTGGGTGAAGGGGACTGACTGGATTTTTTGTGCAATGCTGCCATAGACTTGTTGGGCCAAACAGCTTCCACCTGTGCTGCAATTACAATTTGTCAACATACATTTCCGGTTCAGATTTTATGCATTTATTTAAGGATTCTTCAATCTGACTGATTTGAGATACACAGTTGCTTCCATGATTCACAGAGGTCCCAGAGCTCCTTTAGAAGGTGCTGTGCTGAAATGATTCTCAGTAATTTGCAGTGCAAAACCCAATAGAGTCGTGTGAGCACATGTTAGGGTCACAGAGTCACTGTCATTATAAATACAATACAGGTGTTCGAGCAGGGTTGATGGTGAGGACTGGTAAGGTGGGACAAGTGAGGGGGACAGGTGTGTGTGCGTGCGTGAGAGAGTGAGGTGTTAATTGCACTCCAACAGCATTGCTCACAGTGAGTTGGGCAAAAACTTTGTAGACTAAACTATTTTTAACTAAACCCCAGGACCTGATAAAGTGTATTCCAGGACATTGCGGGAGGCTAGGGAGGAAATTTCGGGTCCCCGAGCAGAGATATTTGAATCACCGACAGCCACAGGTGAGGTGCCTGAAGATTGGACGGTGCCAAATGTTGTGCCTTTGATTAAGAAGAGCTGCATGGAAAAGCCTGGAAACTACAGGCCGGTGAGCCCAACGTCTGTAGTGGGCAAGTTATTAGAAGGCATTCTGAGAGACAGGATCTACAGGCATTTAGAGAGGTAAAGACCAATTAGGGACAGTCAGCATAGCTTTTTAAGTGGAAGATCATGTCTCACGAATTTGATTGAATTTTTTGAAGGGGTAACCAAGAAGGTAGATGAGGGCAGTGCAGTTGACAATGTCTGCATGGACTTTAGCAAGGCCTTTGGCAAGATACCGCATGGTAGGTTGTTACATAAGATTAAATCTCACGGGATCCAAGGTGAGGTAGCCAATTGGATACAAAATTGGCTTGTTGACAGGTGGTGGTTGTAGAGGTTTGTTTTTCAAACTGGAGGCCTGTGACCAGCAGTGTCTCACAGGAATTGGTGCTGGGTCCACTGTTATTTGTCATTTATATTAATAGTTGGATGGAAATTTAGGAGGTATGGTTAGTAGGTTTGCAGATGATACCAAGATTGGTGGCATAGTGGACAGTGAAGATTATCTAGGATCTTGATCAATTGGGCCGGTGGGCTGATGAATGGCAGATGGAGTTTAATGTAGATAAATGTGAGGTGATGCATTTAGGTCGATTGAACAAGGGCAGGACTTACTGAGTTAATGATGGGGTGTTGGGGAGAGTTATAGAACAAAGAGATCTAGCGGTACAGGTTCATAGCTCCTTGAAAGTGGACTCGCAGGTGGACAGGGTAGTGAAGAAGACATTTGGCATGCTTGGTTTCATTGGTCAGAACATTGAAAACAGGAGTTGGGATCTTTAGTTGAAGTTGCACAAGACATTAGCAAGGTGGGATTTCCACCCTTCTGGATGAACTTTTGGCAAGATCAAGTGCCAGATCAAACCCAAGATAGGGTGCAATGCGTTATTTTGTCAGCTTGGATCTTGTATGTCTTCCTTGTGGTGACCAGGGGTTATAAACCCTTGTGTCTAGTGGGTGGAACCTCCAATGGACCAAGGGGGTTAGTTAAGAAGGAAGGACTTCCCTGCCTACTACTAGCCTGTGTACAGAAACATGTTAGGCTACGAACCTGGCATGGGCCTCTCCTGCCACTGGTTAATTCCTGGCAACAGCAGAATGAGGCCCTTAAGATGGAGTTAATTGCCCACTTAAGAGCCCCAATTGGCACACTGGCGGGCAGACTGCCCTTGAACTTAATGAGTCTCCCCATCTTCAATCCTGCCAGTGGAGAGTCCAAATCCAGCTGGAGATTTTGTTTGGACAGATCATGATCTTATCTTAAACTAGCCAACAGATTCCACCTGTATTTCAATCATGACATGCTTAATACTACGCAAAGCTCACCTTTAGTTTCTGGTCAGTATTTGATGGGAGAAGCATGACATATACATTTAGCAGAAAGTGAGCACGTACAAGAGCAGCATAAAGACAAACCTTCCCATTTTGAAGCCACATTGTATTATGCTTAAGTAAACCTATCTGGTTTCAAAACAAAATCAAAGAAAAGTGACAGTGATTATTTCTGCCAATTGTCAAATTAAAAAGCTATTGAGATGTCAATGGTAAACATCTACGGCACACTTTGGGAAAACTACAGCCTGTATCGTAAAATACCATATCTTATACAAATTAACAAAAACAAACTTGGGATTTTATTCTGTACAAATTTATTTTGCTCTTCCCAGGAGTGATTAATTCTATTTTAATTATTCAGGGCAAAGTACATAGCATCAGACTATAGTGCTTTGCCAATATTTATAAAATGTAGAGAAAAATCAGTTCCTATCAAACTACCCCATGTTACACTTTGAGGGAGGCAGTGGCATAGTTTTAATATCACTGGACTAGCAATTCAGAAGCCCAGGCTAATGCCCTGTGGACATGGGTTCAAAGTCTACCACAGCAGATGGTGAAATTTAAATTCGACTGATAAACTAATCTCAGTAATGGTGACCATGACAACAATAGATAGATGTAAAAACACATCTGGTTCACTCATGTCCTTTAGGGAAGGAAATCTGCCTGGTCTGGCCTACATGTGATTCCAGACCCAAAGCAATGTGGTTGACTCTTAACTGTGCCTGCAATGGCCAAGCAATACAATCAATTTAGGGCACTTAGGGAACAAATGTTGGCCTCACCAGTGACACTTCCCTTGAAAGAAGAAACCAAACTTTAATCAATTAAGGCAATATGGAACAATTCCGTAGTCGCTACCAACCTTAGGGTCAACACTAATATTCAGTTAAAATCAAGTACTGTTATCCCTGCACAAAGCAGTGCACTATTTGACAATACAGATTTCAAATGCCATTGAAACAAATGTTAACCAAAATAATGCCTTTCTCAGTAGATTGTAAATCAACTATTTCAGTTGCTATTTCACGTTTCTGAAACAAATTGAAATACCAAATGTCCTTATGGAGTTTGTCACCCATCACCATGCACGTTCACCCTTTTCATAGAAAAGGTGCACCATTCTGTCCCTCCTCAGTTTCAGCACGATCAAATGTTTAACTATGCAACATGTTTCGTAAAACAAGTCAGCACTCTAATACAGATTTGGCGGCTGTAACAAAGTCTTAAATCCAACAGCTACTTTGGTCAACTTCCCCACCCCCCCCAAGCTTACTCATTGTGAATGGGATTTGATATGCTCCTACAATCTTATGACTGCATTTGTGTACAGTTTTAAGCTGGCAGTAGCAGCTGCTTGGAAAGACCTATTACTAGCTCTGACAGTTACTCCGAATTTAGAACTTTCCACTTGAAACCAAATGGTACACTTCGGGTAGATTAATTGTGCAAAAGTAACACTTTCCCAAATTCACTGCTCTGCTCAAATGCCACTTCAGATCTGTTGAAAGCTGCAAAATTAGATGGGAAAATCACATAATCCAGTATTTTTGGGAATGGGGGAGGATTCCAGTGGGTACTATAATTAGATTTTAGTTCCTATGACCAAGAATAGCACTTTTGTGTTGACCTGTTTCTAACGCTTTGGTCAGAAGTTCTCTTCCCTCAGTTGCTCATGTTTCCATGAGGGAATGTAGAAACGTTAGTAAGAAAAATACTATCCAAGACAAAAAGAAATTAGAAAAGGGGAAATCAAAACAAATAAACTGAAATGGAAATTTATAGAAGACATTTCATGGGCAAACACGCAGACTAATGATTAAGGCAGATGGCGGCAGGGTGGATGTTGGAAAGTTCATGTAAAGGGGAAGGAAACAGAAGTTAAATATAGATAGTGCCTTAGAGAACTGACAAGTGGTAGAATAGTTGAAAATTTGCTCTGTCCAATCGATCAAAATGAATCTACATTTATTTAAATTTAACTTTTAGGTAAAATAACAGACCTCAAGAATAAATGTTGCATTTAGTGAGAATGTGCAAGTGTGGTAGTCATTACCAAAAACCAAGTGAAATGAAGATAGGCAAGGAGGATTTGTTGTAGCTTGGTGTTCAATGACAATTTAAAGTGTAGCTCCACTAACCAAAATATTTAACATATAATAATTACTTCCCAACTGGTTTATCATTGCATCAAAAAAATTGATTTACTGAAAGGGTTAAACGATTTTAGTTGCAAAATAAAACACCAAACAGGAAAAGTAAAATTGATTGACTTAACAGATGCGCTAAGAAGTTAATTGTTTTCAATGAATTAGAACAAGAAACAATAATCTGAAAAATGTTTCATAGCACTGAGTAGTAAGAACTCCAAATCTATGGGTAGTAGATGTTCCATTATCTTATTGGAGCAGGCTCAAGGGGACGAGTAGCCTACTGTTCCTAATTCATATGTTCATGTGCTTTAGTCGAGATAAGGAGCGAGACAAACTAGTACAAAATACAGCAGCACAAAGTGAGGGCTTGCAAGGTACTTGTGTGAACAATGCCTAATGCACTTACTCATGAGAAACAATAAATAAATCGGAGATGTATGATTCACACACGATTGTAAGTAACAAATTAATAGTGCACGGCTGACTTGTGTATAAAAGAGATGACTTTAATGTCAATCAAGGGAGTCAGTCTTAGATTGCCCAAGGTGGTCTCTCCCTTTGCACGTTGGAATAAAAGTCTTGAAACGCAGTCTTGGGTATCTCCTGGTGGTGACTGAATTGACCCACAGCAGTTTGGCGGAGTCGGCAGAATACCCGTACTGGACCATTGGAACGGTATTGCATTTGGATGAGTATATTTAGTCATCACCCATAGAGTAAACCTACTTGATAACCGAACAATTTAGAGGATGGCTCATGACAGGTGACGCAATGCGAGATAGAACTGGGTGGGGTAAGGCACCAATAAAGAGTGACACATCACCATGTAGGGGAAATAAACAGAAATATATTTGGCATGAGATAGAACTGTGTGAGGGGGACGAACCAATTGATTGGGGGGAGGGGGGGGTGGCAATGGGGCTCCAACCTGAGGCTCATAGCAGTACATCAAAAGACTTAAAAGTAAAGCCACGCAGGCAGCTGGTGCTATGTGTGCGCATGTGTTTTGTGTGCAATGAAGAATTAGTGTGTGAATCTTAGCGTGTGGAGTTTGAAAGGAATTTTGCCGACTCTCCGAGCTGAAAGACAAGTTGATAAAGGAAAAGTACAGCTCCTTCTGTGATTACAAGGGGAGACCCTCTCCTTGGTCTGCCCCTAAAACCAGAAAGACAAACCAGCATCCCCATCAGCCCTCCAGTCATGCATTTCCCCCTTTCCATCTGAGAAAACACAGTTCCTGCCTCTGTAGAACCTGGAGATAATGTGTGAGAAAACACTTTCTTTCTCAAGCTAATGGGCAAACTTGTATCTGGGAATCAGGAAGAGTTAAAAAAAAAATCACTCCTTTGAAGAGAATAAGAAATGGGAATACATCAGGTGGGGTAAAACAAGATTGGAAAATATTCATTTAAAAAAGGACTTGGAAAAATAACGGATGAGCTGCAAAAGAACCTGTTTATATTTATGCTTCAATGTGTTCTTTATGATTGCTGAGTCAATGAAAGTTGCAACTGAGTTTAAAGTTCTCTTTCTGGGGTAATGCCAGGAGGAAGAGTTTTTATATTTCGCAGTGTTTAGTTTTCTAGGAAAAATTTGTAGAAATTAGGATGGGAGATAAAAATATAACATTTAGATCTTGTTTAAAAAGGTTACATAAAGTTACGCTACTGTGTGCCTCATTAGGTTCTGCTGAAAATTTAGCTCTTTCTGATTGCAGCTTGGGCTGTCAGACTGCTGGATTAATAGAACATAAAATGGAAAGAAGTCAGGCACAATCCAGCTTGTTTTTGGGGAAGACAAAAAGGGACAAAATGTTAATGCCTGGCATCAAATAGAAATATTTGTTTTGTTTTAAAAATATCAGGATTCTTTATGGACTGTGAAGTCTCTCCAGACAAACTGAATAAGATGGTAACCATTGCGGATGTAAAATGGTATGACGAAATGTTAGGAAAAAGAGGACAAATGTGAGCTTAAAAGGAGAACTGGAGCTAAAGAAATCAACTTTTAAGAGAATCTCATGATCATGGTTTTATAAAATGAAAGTAATCAGCAAGAGGGCAGTGTCTGCAGCTGCCACAAATATAGTGGATGCTTCAACTAAAAAAGGCATTTTGCCAAAGAATGCAGGAATGTAGAAAACCGGGACACTGGAGAGCTGATTTTTGGCTGAAGAGGGGAAACGATGACCACCAAGACCCATGATAAGAGGGTGAAAGAGGTAGAGTTCAAGTCATTGACTGACAGAACACCAATTCTGGGAGTTGATCCTGGAGCTGACTCAAAAATAGGTAATGATGGCCCCCACTCGAGGAGGCCACAAGTGTCAGATGTTATGACTGGGGCATTGGTCTTAATAATGGATTTAGACCATATGATCACCTCACAGAAATAATACCGAGATGGGGAGTATTTTTACAAATAGAGAGAGTGATCAGGGAACACACTTTACTGACAAGACAATTAAAGTTGCATGCTGGTTGCTAGGAGTCAGACAATGTTTCCACATATCCTATCTTCCCAGAGCTTGGGAACAGGAGAAAGAATAAACAGGGCATTGAAAATAACTAAGTAAAGCAACAGCTGAATGTTGGAAAGGATGTGTGGACGTGCTACTGTTGTGATAATGCAACTCAGAGCAATACCCAACAAGATGACAGGTATTACTCCACATGAAGGTATGAGGCATGAGTTGGCCATGATAGATTGGGGAACTTTATTAAAAGGCATGACAGTGAATAGGCAATGGCTAATATTTAAGAATCAAATGTATGCATTGCAATAGTTATACACTCTTTTCTGGCACAAAAGCCCAACAAGAAAAGTGGCCCAACCATGGCTAACAAAAGTTAAGGGTAGCACTGGATCCAAAGAGTAGTCATATAAAATTGCTAGAAAAAGTAACAAGCCTGAGGATTGGGAGCAGTTCAGAATTCACCAAAAGAGGACCAAGAGATAAATTAAGAAAATGGAGCGACAGTAAACTTGCGAGTAACACAGTGCCGGGGAAATGAATGGAACTGGAAACCAATAAATCCCCAGGGCCTGATAATCTAAATCCAGGGTACTAAAAGAGGTGGCCACGGAAATAGTAGATGCGTTAGTTGTCATCTTCCAAATTTCTGTAGAATTTGAAGTGGTTCCGGCAGATTGGAAGGTGGCATATGTAACCCCGCTATTTAAAAAAGGAGGGATAAAATAGCCTAACATTAGTAGTACAGAAAATGGGATTAGACAAAGTCAACACAGATTTATGAAAGGGAAATCATGGCCGTGATTCTCCCATCCCGAACCGCAACTTTTCTGGCGGGTCCGGGTGGGAGATGCGTGCCGCCGGCCTTGTTCCAGGATTTGCACATGCGCCAGGAACGCATGCGCATCTCCCAGAGCCGGTGGACAATCACCATCAGACCACGCTGGAAACCGGCGGGAAGGCAGGCAAATAATTTGAATCTGTTTTTAATATATTTTAAATGTCTTTTAACTCTGATTATTGGGAACTTACCGGTCCCGATTGAATCTCCCACCCCACCAGGAGTACTTCATTCCGGTGGGGTTTAGAGTAGCTCTCCACATTCAGGGAACTAGTGGGAGACCCCGCTGGAATGAAGGAGAGGGGGGGGGGGGGGGTGCAATCAGGTGCCAGGGAGGTGGTGCCCTCTAGGCATGGGCACCCTGACAGTGCCAGCCTGTGCCCCCTGGCACTGCCCAAGGGACAAAGTGCCCATGCCCAGAGGGCACCATAGCACTGCCCCAGCATCGGGCAGTGCCAAGAGGATGGGGCCTAGGGGTGAGGGGTCCTGCTGCCACTCTGCATTGGGATGGAGGGAGGGCACCGAGTGGGGTGGGCAGGCCCGGGAATTGCAATGGGGTCCATGATCAAGCTGGCCAGCAAACAAGGAGCCTGACAGATCGGGGCCGCTGTGCATGCGCAAAGTTCCAGAACTGTCAAACTCCAGCGCGAATAGGCCCTGCCCCCCTGGGTTTTTAATGAGATTCATGATTGGGACCTCTGCAGTGCACAGAGTGGGGAAATTCGAGTGAGAAGCTAAACTGACAAAACAGTTGGGATCTAGGACACTTTTCCCGCCAATTCAGTGCTTTGGGGAAAATCATGGCCCATATTTGACAAACCTACTTGAGCTTTTTGAGGATACAACCAGCAATACAGATAAGGATAAACCACGGAATGTGGTGTACTTGGATTTTCAGAAAGCTTTTAATGAAGTCCCACGTTAATGGTTTGTGTGCAAAATTAAAGCACATAGGATTGGGGGTAATATATTGGCATGGACTGAGAATTGAATAGCAGACAGGAAACAAAGGGTAGAAATAAATGGGTCTTTTTCAAAGTGGCAGTCAAAGACCAGTGGGGTCCTGCAGAGAACAGTGCTTGGACCCCAGCTATTTACAATATACATCATTGAAATGGATGAGGGAACCAAAGATAATATTTCCAAGTTTGCTGATGACACAAAACTCGATGGAAGCGAGAGTGGTGCAAAAGATGTTAAGAGGCTTCAAGGTTATTTAGACAAGTTAAGCGAGTGAGCAAATGCATGGCAGATGCACTATGGCATTGAAAATGCGAAATTATCCACTTCGGACGGAGAAACAAAATGGCAGGGTATTACTTAAATGGTGATAGATGGGAAATGTTGATGTACAAAGGGCATGGTATCATTGTACACCAGTTACTGAAAGCAAGCATGCAAGTGCAGCAAGCAGTTAGGAAGGCAAGTAGTATATTGGCCTTCACTGCAAGAGGATTTGAGTTTAGGAGCAAGAATGTCTTCATGCAGCTGTACAGGGCCTTAGTGAGATCACACCTGAAGTATTGAGTGCAGCTTTGTTCTCCTTATTGAAGGAAAGATGTACTTGCCAGAGAAGGGCTGCAGTGAAGATTCACCAGGCTGATTCCTGGGAAGGCATGATTGTTGTAAAAGGAGAGATTCATCTCCCAGAGAGGGCTTGTATTTACTGGAATTCAAAAGGCGGCGACAGCATCTAATTGAAAAGTATACATTTCTGACAGGATTGTACAGAATGGATGCAGGGATGTTGTTTCCTCTGGCTGGTGTTTGGTGGTGGTGGTGGGGGGCGGTGTTGTTGCCTAGAACAAGGAGTCACAGTCTCAAGATACAGGATAGGCCAATTAGGAATGAGATGAGGAAACACTTCAGTCAGAGTGTGAATCTATGGAGTTTTCTACTACTGAAGGCTGTGGAGGCCAAGTCACCGAATATGTTTAGAAGGAGATAGATTTCTGGACTCTAAATGCATCTAGGGATATGGGGAGAGTGCAGGAGTATGGTGTTGAGATGGAAGATCGGTCATGATCATAATGAATGGCGGAGCAGTCTCAAAGGGCCGAATGCCCTTTTTTATTCATTCATGCAACACATGTTTCACTGGTTGGCCAGCATTTATTGTTCATCCTTAGTTGCCCTTGAAGGGCAGTTGAGAGTCAACCACATTGCTGTGGCGCGAATCACATATAGACCAGACCAGGTAAGGAGGGCAGATTTCCTTCCCTAAAAGGACATTAATGAACGAGATGAGTTTTTCCGAAAATCAACAATGGTTTCACGGTCATCAGTAGATAAAGAAAAAAGAACAGTACAGCACAGGCAACAGGCCCTTCGGCCCTCCAAGCCTGTGCCGCTCATTGGTCCAACTAGACCATTTGTTTGTACCCCTCCATTCCCAGACTGCTCATGTGACTATCCAGGTAAGTCTTAAAACGATGCCAGCGTGTCTGCCTCCACCACCCTACTTGGCAGCGCATCCCAGGCCCCCACCACCCTCTGTGTAAAAAACGTCCCTCTGATATCTGAGTTATACCTCGCCCCTCTCACCTTGAGCCCGTGACCCCTCGTGATCGTCACCTCCGACCTGGGAAAAAGCTTCCCACTATTCACCCTATCTATACCCTTTTGTACACCTCTATTAGGTCTCCCCTCATTCTCCATCTTTCCAGGGAGAACAAGCCCAGTTTACCCAATCTCTCCTCATAGCTAAGACCCTTCATACCAGGTAACATCCTGGTAAACCTTCTCTGCACTCTCTCTAAAGCCTCCACGTCCTTCTGGTAGTGCGGCAACCAGAACTGGATGCAGTACTCCAAATGTGGCCTAACCAGTGTTCTATACAGCTGCAACATCAGACTCCAGCTTTTATACTCTATACCCCGTCCTATAAAAGGCAAGCATACCATAAGCCTTCTTCACCTCCACCTGTGCTGCCACCTTCAAGGATTTATGGACTTGCACACCTAGGTCCCTCTGTGTTTCTATACTCTTGATGGCTCTGCCATTTATTGTACAACTCCCCCCTAAATTAGTTCTTCCAAAATGCATCATTTCGCATTTATCTGGATTAAATTCCATCTGCCATTTCTCCGCCCAATTTTCCAGCCTATCTATATCCTGCTCTATTGTCCGACAATGTTCATCGCTATCCACAAGTCCAGCCATCTTCGTGTCATCCGCAAACTTGCTGATAACACCAGTTACACCTTCTTCCAAATCATTTATATATATATCACCAATAGCAGAGGTCCCAGTACAGAGCCCTGCGGAACACCACTGGTCACAGACCTCCAGCCAGAAAAAGACCCTTTGACTGCCACCCTCTGTCTCCTGTGACCAAGCCAGTTCTCTACCCATCTAGCCACCTCTCCTTGTATCCCATGAGCCTTAACCTTCTTAACCAACCTGCCATGAGGGACTTTGTCAAATGCCTTACTGAAATCCATATAGACGACATCCACAGCCCTTCCTTCGTTAACCGTTTTTGTCACTTCCTCAAAAAACTCCACCAAATTTGTAAGGCACGACCTCCCTCTTACAAAACCATGCTGTCTGTCACTAATGAGATTGTTCCGTTCTAAATGCGCATACATCCTGCCTCTAAGAATCCTCTCCAACAACTTCCCTACCACGGACATCAAGCTCATTGGCCTATAATTACCCGGGTTGTCCCTGCTACCCTTCTTAAATAACAGGACCACATTTGCTATCCTCCAATCCTCAGGGACCTCACCTGTGTCCAATGAAGAGACAAAGATTTCCATTAGAGGCCCAGCAATTACATCTCTTGTCTCCCTGAGCAGTCTAGGATAGATGCCATCAGGCCCTGGGGATTTGTCAGTTTTAATGTTACCTAAAAAACCTAACACTTCCTCCCTTGTAATGGAGATTCTCTCTAACGGGTCAACACCTCCCTCTGAGACACTCCCAGTCAACAAGTCCCTCTCCTTTGTGAATACCGATGCAAAGTATTCATTTAGGATCTCCTCTATTCCCTTGGGTTCCAAGCATAATTCCCCTCCTTTGTCCCAGAGAGGTCCGACTTTTTCTCTGACAACTCTTTTGTTCCTAACATATGAATAAAATGCCTTAGGATTCTCCTTAATCCTGTCTGCCAAGAACATTTCGTGACCTCTTTTTGCCCTTCTATCTCCCCGTTTGAGTTCTTTCCTACTCTCTCTGTATTCCTCCAGAGCTCCATCTGTTTTCAGTTGCCTGGACCTAACGTACGCCTCTCTTTTCTTTTTGATCAGATCCTCAATTCTTAATTCCAGATTTGAAAAAAAAACTGAATTCAAATTCCACCATCTGCCATGGCGGGATTCGAACCCGAGTCAATAGTTGAGTTTCTGGATTAATAGTCTAGCCATAATACCATTAGGCCATCACTTCCACCATACTACTCCTGTTTCCTATGTAACTCATGAACAGGAGAGCACTGACAGGCAGTGACAATATAGGATCTGTTAAAGACTGGATCAGGAAATGTCTGAGGAAGCTATGTCAACATTTAAAAATCTTTGAGACAAGAAGAGAGAAAACAACTGAATGCAAAAGACCAGTGTCAAACAGCTGGGGTAATTGACAGCAGGCAAATATCCAGTGCAGGAGATAGGGTGATGATGATAATCAAAATTGAACACAATTAAAAATTTTGTGTTGTCTTCTGAGGGGCAGGAGAACTTCGGAATCGAACCATATCATTAAAGGTTGAAGCATGGGCCCAGGCAAATGGATCATGAAATGCATTGGATTACCAACCATGTTGGTATCCACACACACCGGGGAGTTTGGGAAGGAACAATAGGCAACCATGATGGGACCTGACAAATGAACTGTGCTACCTTGCCCAGAACTGGAATCAGATCTGGTGACCAGATTAGTGCAAGAGTAAATCAAGTCTTACATGATAATGCACACAATGAACTGGTACCCATAATCCTAAATATCAGATAAAGGTTTACCACTTTGGTGTTCAAGAGAGTTTGGGAGAGGACTTGATTGACTTGGCCAACTGAACTACAAAATCCGTACATTAAGCAGCCAACTGAGAGAAAAATAAGGAACAGGAAGTCCAGGTAAGACAAATCATTGAGGTCCAAGACCTGGCCCAGATAGTGCAGGTCTTGGCAGCCATACTGGAAAATCACACATGGACAATTAATGAATTAATCAACGAAGGACATAATGCCTCATGGAAAGCAGCCCAGAATGATGTCTGCAGCACCTATGGATCTTGGATGCTTCAACAGACATGAGAAAACTGGAGATGAATTTATGAGGGAGAGGTGCCCCTGTGGGTAACAAATGCACACTTATTTAACCCATCATAACACAAACATGGTTTGAGTGGTTGCCAGCTGATGGGTCCAACGCATGTGTATAAAACTGATGCTAAGGGTGTTGTGACTAATAATGTTAAATCGACATTGTTCAAACAATCCCAGCTATTCCAGAATTAACACACAAGTAGAAAATATTGGGAGTAATGAGGGGGAGCTATTCATGAGGTATCATAATGTACCACATTCGGTAGAGAGAGAGAGGATGATGGTAGTAAATACTTGTAGTATAGAAGCTCTGTAGTTGTGTGCCCACACCAGATATCTAATACAGAAGAGACAAGGTGTGGGTTTAATGCAACAGCCAACTGCACTATGGAAGCAATATGAGCCACAATAGAACCAACCAATGTTGTATACCTGGATAAAGGGAGATATCGTATAACTACATTGCAACAAAAGTATTGTGGGATTCATCGCTCTTGTCCCATAACAAACCACCCTGTGTGTCTACCCCTGCAAGCAACAACTAGAATGGGTAAAGTAGAACTGGTGGGAATCTACAAGAGTGAAACAGCTAAACATGGACGTGGAATAAAGCATAAAAAGAAACCTGACAATATTTAAGCCAGTTTTCCCAAGTGTGCCCGTAAATGCCGGAACATTTAACAGTAAACTGTGAGGGGACGCAACAAGTGCATAGTTATACTACACGTTACAGCAACAGGTTGGAACAATGATGGATATCAAACAAATTGACTGCACCATATGATGGGTCAAATGACTTGAGGAATTTGAGGCTGAACATCAAAGTACACCCATGGATTAGGATAATCTCCCGTGTTTTAGTTATCATCCAGTTCCATAATTAACATACTTGGTTTACTGCACCAGGTCTTCATACAAGAAATGGCACAAGATGGGGAGAGGGGCTGGTAATGCAGGGAATAAACAGAAGAGGCAAGGGCCTATACGGCTGGGTCAATTCATACAGATGGTGCAACCCTTACAACTGTAAGCTTGATATCTGGTCAGTATCCATGGGCAGCAGAGCACAAGAAAAAGGGCAATACCACTAACTTGGCTACCTTGAGCTAGGCCAAGAGTCAAAAGGAGGGACTGAAAAGGGTTAAACAATTTTAGCTGCAAAATAAAACAGGAAAAACAAGGTTGACTGAATTAGTAGATGTGCTAAGTTAATAGTAAGTGGCAGAATAGTTAAAATTTGCACTTTCCTATCAAAATGAATCTACATTTGTTTAAAGTTAACTTTTAGATAAAGTAAGACCGCTCTAAGTGTATCATCTTGCATTTAGTGAGAATGTGCAACTGTGCAGTCACTATCAAAATACCAGGAGAAATAACAATAGGCAAGGCAATTTGTTGTGGCTTGGTGTTCTTGATTCATTGAAGAATGGCATTTAACGTGTGGGTCCACTAACTAAAATATTTAAAATATTACTTCCCAACTGGTTTATCATTTTGTTAAAAAAATCTATAATTCTTCCTTAGCCAAAACCTTTCTTCCCTAAGACACAAACTAAGTAGGGATTTTATGATCTCATGAAGCCACCATAGCAAAAGAATGGACTTCTTGCACATCATTGTGTATTCACGTGGAGCAGAGCAGAGACAAAATGGTGATGAGAGCCAGATGGCATACAGGCACCATTTTATGCAAGGAGCCTGGATACAGTTTGAACACTAAACCATCCTTATGCCAGATGCGACAACTTATGTGCAATACCCAAGAAAGGCTGTTGCTACAGCACATTATTTTTCTGTGTCAGAATTTATCAGCTTAAGACTTGAAGTTTTAAACAAAGGTAAATTTCTCCCAGTTTTGAAGCAAGCAATCTTTTTCACCAGTATTTTTTTTGTAAACTTGAATATTAAAGGATTTTTCCTTTTCCTCTCCCATTTATATTCTCTATTACAAGAAGATTAAACATATAACTGGATAACAGTTACTTGCTTTTGATCTCAGTATTTGTAATCACCAGAAGGTGGATAATTATAGTGGATTGTCAACAGTTGGTTCAGAGAAGTGAGTCGTTAAAATGTTCTGATTTTTGCCCTTTTTGATAAAGGCAAAAAAAATCAATTTAGAAAAATGTCAAATTTTAAAAACTGTAAAAACCTCAATGGCAAAGATAGTTTGCAGTCATTAATACTTTTGCATTATGATCCAACGTCTAGCACTAACATTACGAGTTTTCTAACTAATCTTTAGTGTTGCGCTACTCAACAGGTTTACCTTTTTTTAAGAAAACCTCCTTTAATACAGCTACACTAATCATATACTCATCTGCTTCACATTAACAGGTTAGTCAGCAAATGAGTGAGCCCCAGAATTGCACCTCAACTCTTCCTGTCCCACATGAGTCTATGTTCAGTACAGTTCCACAGGTAGCCAGATATCAAAAATACCTCAGATCTTTGCATGAAAGAACAGCAGAGATAACAGTCCATAACTCAATGTCAAAATAATCCTGAGGCTATTGGTACTTGCCATTATTTGCACGTAAATGTAACAGCAACTCAGGGCAAGGGAGGGGGTTGCTAAACACTGCAGTTGCCGTCTGATTAGTGTCGATCCAACATTAGCTTTACAAATTTGGTATTTAATTGGCTGGCTTATCTTTGAAATGCATTACATTTCTTAAAGTTTCTGTACCGAGATCTGAAAGAAATTTTCCACAGGCTTGTCTTGTCTATTTCAGTCAGAGTATCTTTAACAATGAAGTAAGTATCCATTACTGCCAGGGAACTTCTGTCACACCAGAAATTAAATATTTCAAGGCTGGGGCTTGTTCCTCCAGGTTTTAACTGGTGGAGATAAATGTAAAATTAAAATAAACTTTTCCTTTCCCTCTCTTTTTTGTCTCTCTGAATTTGAGTTGACATTGAATCCACTCACTCTAATTTACATTTTTGTTGCAGTTCTTCAACCACATTGGTTAAGTGGTTTTCTCAGTCCCAGGTGCTATTTTCCCTCATTATGGCATTATCAGCTTGTACTTTCATTTGCCACACCAAAAAACCTAAACTTGCAAGGACAAGCCTAGCTAATAACAGGCACAATTCAAAACACACCCACAGCAAACTATGGCCCATGTATCACAGTGGCAGCTTTATGATCTGTACTGCTTAGTGCCATTGAACAAGATAAAGCTCAGCTGTCTGGAGAGGGGAGGGGAAGATATAAGATTTCAAAATTCATAAACTTTCAGGTTATATTAAGAGCACCTTTTTTCATCTAACTGTTGTAAAGATTAATTTCCAGTGTTGGCAAGAAGAAAGCAATTCCCACCCAATAGACACAAAGTCAAATGAAAATTCAGATATGCTGGCACATTTAAGCTTCATCTATCTTGTCCTTTTGAACTGGACTGCTCCGGTTTTAAATTGATTGTTTGTGAAGGACAGTATAAGCAGTTTAGAATCTTCATAAAGCAGTCCAACCAGTGGGTTGGAGCCTTGGTGTCACACCATCAGCTTGAGAGAAAACCAGTGAAGCTGGATGTCTTCTGATTTCTCCAAATTAGACTGTTCTGTTAATACTTTGCCGGATACCATAGTGAAAGCTCAAATAAGTAAACTGGAAACTTGAAAGCATGGTGTCAATTTTTTAAATGAAAGAAAAATCCATAATTATGCAATTTGCAATGCATAATACTGAACTGTATGTTCACTGCAGCCTACATATGGGTGGCACAGTGGCAAGCACTGTTGCCTCACAATGCCAGGGACTTGGGTTCGATTCCCGACTTGGGTCACTATCTATACGTTCTCCCCATGTCTGAATGGGTTTCCTCCCATCGTCCAAAAGATGTGCTGGTTAGGTGCATTGGCCATGCAGTGTACCCAAGTGTACCCAAACAGGTGTCGGAGTGTGGAGACTAGGGGTTTTTCACAGTAACTTTATTGCGGTGTTAATGTAAGCCTACTTGTGACATTAATAAATAAACTTAAAATATGTAGATTTTAAAAACTTGAAGTTCAGGTGTTTTTTGGGGGAGCTGCAAACAGCTGCAATTTTGGTAAGGTGCCTTCCACACAGAGTTTTAAATTTTAGCATCAAAATGTTGCCAAGGTATCATCCTGGAAAAAAATAGCAATATATTCAACAGTTCACTTTCTTCAGACTCTGCCTCCTCAACCTTTCAAAACTGCCGACCATTCCCCTTCTAAACCTACTCGAGGCCTTTGGTTTTGCCCAACTATTATCCCAATCTTCAATTTTTTTTTAACAACTTGCAATTATATGCAGCCTTTTAAGGTATTAAAAGGTTTCAGGGCATTTCATGGGAAAGTTGACAAAATTTGATATGAAAGCCAGATATTAGGCTAGGCATCCAAAAGCACACTCAAACAGGATTGACTTAAAGGAGGAAAGGTAGAAAGGTGGAGAGATTTAGAATGTTGGCAGCTGGAGACACAGCTGCCAATGTTGGAATTAAGAAAATTGGATACACACAAGATGTCAGAAGTGGAGAGGTTGGGGCTGGAGGTGGTTAGAGATCGGGAATGGATGCAGCAAAGGAGAGATTTGAACAGAAGAGTGAGAACTTTAAAATGGAGGTGATGCCAGATTGGGGGCCAGTGTAAGTCAGCAAATGCAGTGGCAATTGTGAACAGGACTAGGTGCAAGTTAAGGTATGGGAATAGAGTTCTGGATATGTTCAAGTTTATGGAGTCCTTGAGTGTCATTCCTATTAATTCCATGCCATCACACTCCTATGTTTGAATTCTCTGTTTAGTTCCCCTGCGTCCAGCAGCATCTTGACCACTCAGGACAAAATGAATGATATCCTTTGCAATTGTGATCCGGATACTCTATATCCTCCATCTCTGTGGTTTTCAAAATTGACAACCAATCCATATCTTCCATTTTCTGCATTGTCAGAGCTGACGAAGGGTCATCCTGACTCGAAGCGTTGGGTTTATTTTCTCTCTACAGATGCTGTCAGACCTGAGATTTTCCAGCATTTTCTGTTTCAGATTCCAGCATCCGCAATATTTTGGTTTATTTATTGATCGATCATGTTGTCACAAGTGACTAATTACGTAGTAGATTGAGCAAATTTCAGTTCTAAAATCTTGACTTGAATTCAATCCGAAAGACAATTTCAACCTGTTATTTTTTGCATTCAAAACACAAAGCTGCCTACATTCAACATAAAATGTTCTTCATCTTCATAGGCATTGCCTTCGGATCACAGATGACTTGCTTCCACTCTGACTTGATGGGTTCCAAAATGATTGCGCATTGGACTTATCTGTAGACTCTGCTGCATGCAGGGCAGGTGATACTTGAAGGGTTGGGTAGATGTGTTGTTAGGAGGTTTGGGTGCTCCTAAACAATCTCAGGATGGCAGATGTGGTAGGTCACTATTGCAAGGAAAAATAAAGGGGAAGGGGGAACGACTCATTTTGAACTATGAGCTATTTCACATCAAAATGTACATCTTAAAGCAATGATGAGGCTCTGACCATCCTCACTGGTTATAAGGATGGTGTGGAGGACAGAAGGACTGCTCGCATTGTACTTTGGGCTATTCCCTCCCTATCTTTTTAAACCAAAGGTCAATCAGTCTAACCTTGGAAGGAGCGAAAATATTGAGACAAAATCTAATGCAACATTTTGGGGGGGGGGGGGGGCACGGGCACGTATTATTCAAGGACAGTCAGCATGAAACAGCTAAGGGAAGTCTGTATCTAACTTGATGGAATTCTTTGCGGGGGGGGGGGGGGGGGGAGAGTTACAAGGAGGGTCTCATTCTTCTCAACTTCAATGGATACAGGCTCAACCTTCTCATAAGATAGCCAGGTATCAGTCGAATGAACTTTCTCTCAACTGCTTCAAATGCATTTACATCCTTTCTTGAACAAGGAGACCAAAATGTACACTTCTCAGATGTGGTCTCTGTATAACTTTAGCCAAACATCCTTACTTTCATAATCCATTCTCCTTAAAATAAAAAACATTCAATTTGCCTTAATGACTTCCTATCATTAATTCTTCCTGCACACTAATTTTTCCCTATTCACGTCCCAAGATTTCTCTGTACCTCAGGGTTCTCTCCATTTAAATATGTTGCTTTTTGATTCTTCCTGCCAAAGTTCACATTTTCCCACATTATACACCATCTACCAATTTTTTGTTGACACACGTAACCCCTCAATATCTCTTTGCAGGCTCTACGTCCTCTACACAGCGTACTTTCTAACCTTTGTATAATCAGCAAATTTAGCAACAATACTATTGGTCCCTTTAAAGTTGACATATGGTGTAAATTTCAGGCCCCACACTGATCTCTGTGGTATCCCACTCATTACATCTTGCCCATCTGGAAATGGCCCACTCTCTTCTTCGTTAGCTAACCAAACCTTTGTTATCTGTGTTAATAAGTTAACCTCTACACCATGACCAGAATTTTACATATAAAGTTTAGGCTTTACTGACAATCAGGAAGCCAATTTAAGTTAAACAGCAATTGACTGAAGATGAAGTCCATCAGGACCTGGGGACATGTCAGCTTTTAGTTCGAATAATTTCCCCCGCACTAGGGCGACACGGTAGCACAGTGGTTAGCACTGCTGCTTCACAGCTCCAGGGACCTGGGTTTGATTCCCGGCTTGGGTCACTGTCTGTGTGGAGTTTGCACGTTCTCCTCGTGTCTGCGTGGGTTTCCTCCGGGTGCTCCGGTTTCCTCCCACAGTCCAAAGATGTGTGGGTTAGGTTGATTGGCCATGTTAAAATTGCCCCTTAGTGTCCTGAGATGCGTAGGTTAGAGGGATTAGTGGGTAAAACATGTAGGGATATGGGAGTAGGGTCTGGGTGGGATTGTGGTCAGTGCAGACTCGATGGGCCGAATGGCCTCTTTCTGTACTGTAGGGTTTCTATTTCTATGGTTTCTTTCTCTAGTGATTATAATTGCTTAAGTTCCTCGCTCCCTTTTGCCTCCTGATTCACAAATATTTCTGAAATGTTACTTTTATCCTCTACACAGTGAAAACCGATGCAAAATACCTATTTAATTCATTTGCCATGTGCTTATTTTCCATTAATTCTCCAAACAAACTCACTAGAAGATCAAAGCTCACTTTGCTTATTCTCTTTTTTAATCCTCTGTAGGAACTCTTACTGTTTCTATATTTCTAGTTAGCTTTTTCCTGTACTCTAATTTCTCCCTCATTATAATTTTAGTCATTCTTTTCTCCTATTTATAATCTGTCCAATCTTCTGACCTGCCACTGATCTTTGCAGCATAGACTTTTCCTTTCAATTTGATACCATGTTTAGCTTCCTTAATCCTTCGAAGTCCATCCTTTGAAGGATCATCCAGATTCGAAATGTTGGATTTCTCTCTCTCTACAGATGCTGTCAGACCTGAGATTTACCAGCATTTTATGTTTTTATTTCAGGTTCCAGCATCTGCAGTATTTTGCTTTAATATTACTGAATATTCAGGTCCAGTTTGTCATCCTTCACAGAATTGTTAGTGTGGTAGGAGACATTTGGCCCATTCTTTCGGCACCCCAGTATTCCAAATAAGCAAATTGCTTGTCATTCCCCTGCTTTGCCCACGACTAAACGTTTTTCATTTACAGATGGTCTAATTCCATTTTGAATGCTGTCAGGCAGTGCAGGCTAGACCTTAACTGCTTTGATTTGATTTGTCACATGTATTAGTATGCAGTGAAAAATATTGTTTCTTACATGCTAAATAGACAAAGCATACCGTACATAGAAAATGAAAGGAGAGAGTGCAGAATGTAGCATTTCAGTCATAGCTAGGGTGTAGAGAAAGATCAACTTAATACAAGGTAGTCCATTCAAAAGTCTGATGGCAGCAGGGAAGAAGCTGTTCTTGAGTTGGTTGGTACGTGTCCTGAGACTTGTGTCTTTTTCCCGACAGAAGAAGGTGGAAGAGAGAATGTCCGGGGTGTGTGGAGTCCTTGATTATACTGGCTGCTTTTCAAAGGCAGTTGGAAGTGTAGATGTCAATGGTTGGGAGACTAGTTTGCATGATGGACTGGGCTTCGTTCACGATCCTTTGTAGGTTCTTGCATCTTGGACAGAGCAGGAACCATTCCAAGCTGTGATACAGCTAGAAAGAATGCTTTCTATGGTGCATCTGTAAAAGTTGGAGAGAGTCATAGCAGACATGCGAAATTTCCTTAGCCTCCTGAGAAAGTAGAGGTATTGGTGGGCTTTCTTAACTATAGCATTGACATGGTGGGACCAGGACAGATTGATGATGATCTGGACATCTAGAAAGTTGAAGTTCTCGGCCATTTCCACTTCATCCCCATTGATGGAGACAGGGGCATGTCCTCCACTACACTTCCTGAAGTTGATGACCATCTCCTTCGTTTTGTTGACATTGAGGGAAAGGTTGTCATCGCACCAGTTCACCAGATTCACTTGCTGCATGGAAAGGTTTTTCCTCATGTCACTTTTGCTTCCTTTGCTAATTACATTAAGTCTGTGTTCTTTTGTCCTTGATATTTCATGAATGGGAACAGTTTCTCCCTCTCAATTCTGTCCTGACCCCTCATGATTTTGAATACCTTTATCAAATCTCCTCTATTGTCCTACTACCACCTTGCAGATCACTCCACTTTCTTGTCACTGCAATACTACAGCCCTCCTGAAAACCGAACAAACACACAAGAAATAGAAGCAGGAGTAGGCCACCAAGTCCTTCAAGCCTGCCCCACCAATCAATACGACCAAGGAAAACAAACTCTCCATTCTCCAGACCGCTACAATGTCCCTCAATACCATTTCAAGTTGCACAAGCCTTTTGGGACCAATGCTATTAAAAATGCGATTTCAATGCTGATGAAACTGGGAAGGCTGAATAGAGTTCACAAGAAGTCACAAGCACCTCATGAAAGACCTGATGCAGAAGATCCCTTGCTTTTGTATTCCAGAAGTCTAATGGGTAATGCCCAAGTATATTCTCACAAACCATGACAGATGTGAATATTCCATGAATAAATGGAAAGTTAAAAGCCTGCCAGTGGGAGACTGTGATAACCTGGAACAGACCATGGAAAACATAACTCAATGCCAATTCACAACATACAGCTATACACACCACTACTCATGATGCAATTATCTGGCTTAACCACCTGAATGTAAAATTATAGCTGTTGGTCTACAACTGCCATAAAAAAAAAGTAAATAAGTCTAATGATGTAGCATCACCTCTCTTCCATAACCGGAGGTTGTGTTCCTCAGGTTTTAGAGCATGTCTCAACCTCAAACATATAATCGGGGATTTAATTCATCTATTCCTTGAAGAAGCTGAAATACTTAAATTTCATTTCAGTCCCTAAGCTTTCTCTTCTCCAGAGTAAAGAATTCTAGCTTATTCATACTCTCTTCAGAACTCAGTTTTTTTTTGGCTCCATTACACTTGTAGTGGAGGACATAAAGCAATTTTCATTGAAAACATTATAATTTTCTACAAAGCTAGCAAGTAAAAATAATTTGTTTTCTTATTGTTTAGACATCATCAGAATTCTACATTGCAGCATTGGAAGGTTATTTGTCTTTTCATTTCTGCAAGCTTATTTCAAAACTAAAACAGACAGAAGGACTCAATTGACTGCTTCTGGATACTTAGACTAGCAGAGGTTTGTAAAATTTCAATCAGGATTAGTTTGTTGGGTGGACCTGGAAGAAACAATTTCTGGTCCACAAGTACTATAAAAACCACTTACCCTGATGCCCACTTGCCTGCTTTTACCTGCTGGATTTCCCAAGGTTCAGGAAAACTGGTTGACAGCAGTTAAAAATAGAAACACTTTAAAAATTGAGGTACAACCCAAGGGCCACAATTTTCCCCCGAAAAAAAACTAAGGCCGGAATGTTATGGCTGTTCACGCCAGCGGAATTTTCCCATCCCATTGCAGTTACCGGAGATTTGACTGGGTGCCAAATTCTCTGACCGTGCTGCAGCAGGAGCACGTCGTGAGAGCGCTGGTAAGTGACGTAACGGCGAGAACATCGGAGCGATCAGTGCTGGTCTGTCACACGCGATCCAGACTGCAATTGTCCCACCACTTAGTTTTTGGGAGAATGGCGAGTTGCATGCCGGTTCTGGAAGGGGCAGGATCTAAACACGCGGGTGAGCCTGGCTGCAAGCTGCACAAGCGCCGCTTTGAAAGGGCGCCCCAAACTCAGTGCACTGGGAAACACCCTCTCCCACCCACACTAGCGGCATGTTTCCCCACCCCATCCCTGTCGCTGGGATCGGGGCACTCCCAATGCGTCAACTTCATGACCCCCCCCCCCCCCCCAACATCATGACCGCTGACATGCACCCCCGCCCCACCAACTGCAGACGTCCCTGCATGGCCCATCCCCACCACCTTGGCACTGCTACTGGCACACCAGCAATGCCAGGGTACCAGGTGGGCAATGCCAGGTCTCTGCTAGTGGAGACCAGCAGCGATTCTCACTGGTCTTGTGCCGAAGGACCCAGGATCTGGAAGACTCCAGCATCAAACAGGCTATGCATATTTAAATGCTACTTTAAATATGCTAACTGACCTCATGCCCTTTCTGGGCATGATCCGGCTTGCGCTATTAGAAAGGGACGAGGATGATAGCAAACTGTTTGGTGCAGAACCAATTTTTAGGCCTACACACCATTTTCCGAATCGGCACCATCTGCGCCAGGTGTGGAGAGGTTGGAAAATCGCTCCAATGGCCAACCCACCTCCAAAAAACAGTGGTCAAGTCAAAATCAGAAAAGGGTGGGTTCCAGGATTGATTCCTGTTCCAGCCTTTAAAATTTTTTAAACCTAAATCAATCTGTGTTACGGAATATTAAAAAGGGTTGTGTGTTCCTTAGGATGCTACCTCCTTAACAACTGGGCACGGTGGCATAGTGGTTAGCAATGCTGCCTCACAGTGCCAGGGACCCAGGTTCGATTCCCGACTTGGGTCACTGTCTGTGCAGAGTCTGCATGTTCTCCCCGTGTCTGCACGGGTTTTTTCCAGGCGCTCCGGTTGCCTCCCACAGTCCAAAAGATGTGCTGGTTAGGTACATTGGCTATGCTCAATTCTCCCTCACTGTAGCCGAACAGCTGCCAGAGTGTGGCGACCAGGGGATTTTCATAGTAACTTAGTGTCACAAGTAATATTTAGTCATTAATAAATAAAGTTTTAAAAACTCAGGATGTTTGTGAGTTTCAGCTGATTTTCAGCTCATTTTGCTATAAATGCCAGATTAAAGTTGAGAATAAAAAAACTATTTTTTAACAAAGCATTATCATTATCATTAACATGGCAAACTGCTCTAAAAATAATTTTAATGTCAAACCAAAATCTTCTTTGGGGAAGGAGAAACAATTTTAACAGGGTGACCACATATTGCACAGAGACCATCAGAAACACACAGCTAAATCGTACTAACTAGGCCCTTGGCACAATGACAAATCTGAATTTTTAAAAAAAATTGCAAGAAAGTTTACATAATTTGAATTTCCCTCCAAATTGCCAACTTATTTCTACTTCATCCAAACCATTTGGCTATGTACATTTTTATTGACTTAACAAACACAATGTCAGTGCAGGAAATAACCACAGCTTCAACAAATAATTCACCTTTATTTCTAAAATGAATCCGTTCTATACATAAAGCAGGATAGATAGGAACTGCAGCAGCTCAACCTGTTCAAGCCTGGGAATGTCAGCCAGCTTAAAAATATTAGAAGCACCTTCATTCATGACTCTGAACAGCTATGTGAACAAAGCAGAAAATCAGACATTTTATCTCTGGTCTGACATAGATTTATAACTAGTTTGCAACTAAAAGATCAAGGACGGATGGTACTCCAAGATGAATTTAGATAGTAGTTACCACTCAAATCAGCAGATACAGTTTGGATTTCAGCCAGGCAAAACCTATTTATACTGGTTGACTGAAATTTTAATCCTGCTTGCCCGACGAGTCCCTCTGCAAGCAGTTAAATTTTAAATGCTTAGGCAAAATAAGCAATGCTTACACTGTCTAAACATTTGAGCAGGTTTAAACAGTACCCAGAAATGCTTCCTGAGTATTTTCTTATATCCAGTTCTACAGCGTATTGGACTTGTACTCTGTGTGATGTTAAATACAATCATGGTGAGTATGCTTACTACAAGGAATTTCATTCCGAGGCAAGGTCAGGATTTGGCACAAAATTTACACAAGTTTAACCATGGTGCAATGAAGCAACATTTATATTAATGCTTTGTATGTTGTCTCCTCAATGCCTTTTGAAATGACAAAAAATGTTAGATCAAATATATTATATAACATAATAAAGAAATGTAGTTGTCCCCAGGAAATAATTAATCATTTGTTCTAACAACATATTGATAACTGCCTTTTCAAACTTGCATAATGAACAGCCACTTTGCCTCACCCTTTAAAAAATGACTTCAATCTCCTAATTCAGTTAGAATACTGTTTCACACAAAAGTCAAGACTTTTGTGCACCTTTTTCACTGTGATCAGTAACTGTAAATCACATGACATTTTTATTTACATGGATAAAGGTCTTAATCCTGCTTAATACTTTCAGCATGTACCCTGCTTTCTTAAAAGGCAACTTGAGATCAGTGTGAATTGTTATTTTTTTTGGCTAACCAAAGTAATACACTTTGATATTTATCCAGAATTTAAATGTCTGAAGGCAGTGGCAATTTGCTAGCTTTTGTGCATTAACTGACAAGTGGAATAGATAAAGTGGAAACATATCAGCCTGCAGTTTGCAGCTGTAATTACAGCATTTGCAGCATTAACCTGTGAAACTGACAACAACTTCTGGCATCCACACAAACACAGTTAAACTCAGAAGTTCAAAAGCTGCTGTCAGCGATTCTCTGATCCTTCTCAGGATGCACTGTTGAAGCTTCCACAGATGAAAATCTTGACAACATTGTGTTTCAGTGGCAAGGACTATTTAAAATTTAAATTCACGGGTCGTATATGTCTTTCAGGTTGTTTGATGATACAAAGATCACAGTGCCTTGGTAGAACACAACTCTAGTAATTGGAGCTTACTTCTTTCCTCAATAAAGCTGCACTTCAGTTTCCTTGATCTGTTGTTTCTGTGCTTCTCTGTCACCTGGAATAAGAGGACTTTTCTGTATCTTGCTAACTAATCCCAATTTTCCATGACCTGAGGTATTTGAAAAGATGACAGTTATATAGCCATCAAGGGGCAGATTTTGCTGCAAGCAGCCTAGTACTTACAATGTACATCAGCACTATACATCAGACTTTAAAGCAGCTAATCATTCTCTAATACTGCATTTTGCAGGCTTCTTGCAGTAACTTCAGAGCACATCTTAAATGTAATGGAAGTGCTCTGATGACAATTACCATGAGCAGGGAGCATAAGCACTTACTCCTTGTGAATAGTCTCTTATAACTGCCATAAAAATTAGTGATACTTTGTGGGGAATGCTTGCTCTCAAACATCAGACCAAATTTTCAGTTAGTGGCAAAGTAAGGACGCTCACTGCTTACCATCAAGTAAGTTTTAGCGAGAGATCCAGTGATCTCTCTGGGCAGAATTTCAGCTCCAGGGTTGTACTGTGTAACTGACTGCACCATTCTTTATTTGTTACATACAACGCAGAACTAGAGTGATGTCATCAGGCCGTCCAAACAGCCAAATACATCAAAAGACTTTCACAGACCCTCCAAAAAAAAAACCAAAAATAAAGTCATTAAATTTCTAGTCCAAATTAAAAGACTAGCATATAACCATGGGTGAAGACAGAAGTTGAAACATTCTGAAAAACAAATTAAAAGCATGAAAAAAGCTTACATAATCTAATTAATCAGTTAACAGCATTCAACAATTATATTGTTTCTCGGGATTAGTTCTGTTGCGACTCAAATTTTATTAACCACATTGAACAATCAGGTGTAACTGGGTATTTAATGGCAATGTGCAACATTTAAAGGATTTCGAAAGGCAATCTGAAATTTTTACTGATTTCATAGAACATAGAACACAGCACAGAACAGGCCCTTCAGCTTGTGCCGAGCTTTATCTGAAACCAAGATCAAGCTATCCCACTCCCTATCATCCTGGTGTGCTCCATGTGCCTATCCAATAACCGCTTAAATGTTCCTAAAGTGTCTGACTCCACTATCACTGCAGGCAGTCCATTCCACACCCCAACCACTCTCTGCGTAAAGAACCTACCTCTGATATCCTTCCTGTATCTCCCACCACGAACCCTATAGTTATGCCCCCTTGTAATAGCTCCATCCACCCGAGGAAATAGTCTTTGAACGTTCACTCTATCTATCCCCTTCATCATTTTATAAACCTCTATTAAGTCTCCCCTCAGCCTCCTCCGCTCCAGAGAGAACAGCCCCAGCTCCCTCAACCTTTCCTCATAAGACCTACCCTCCAAACCAGGCAGCATCCTGGTAAATCTCCCCTGCACTCTTTCCAGCGCTTTCAGCAATTGTCAATTTTGGGCAAGGCTACATGCAGCTTGTGGCACACTGGCAGAGTACTTGACATTTTATGACCATGCCAGATGTCCTTAAGTTGTGGTCAGTTTAGAGAGGTAGTGACGACACCGGACGTTAGAGAGACAATGACAATAAACACTGACGGTTCATCACCAGCACATACCTTGCCCTTGCAAAATTAGGCCCTTTTAAAAATAATCATTGCTGCACTTCCATATTAACAACTTATCTATCTAACATATTTACTGCAATAAAACGTCCCAAGTTGCTTCTCAAGAATGCTAAGAAAGAATACATGACACTGGGTCACATTCAGTACAGATGAGCAAAAGCTTGATCAAAGAGGTGGGTTTTAGAGTGTAAGGGAGAAAAGATAAGTAGAGACATAGAAAGATTTAAGAGACAGAATTCCAGTGCTTGGGGCTTTGGCAGCTGAAGGCACAGCCACCTATGGCGGTGTAATTCAAATTGGGAATGCTCAAGCAGCTGGATTTAGATAAATGCACAAAAATCAGTGGGATGTAGGGCTGTCTGGAAGAGAGTAGAGGGTAAGGGAGAGATGGGGACAGAGGGATCTGAAGATAATTCTAATTTTACAATTAAGCCACATTGTGAAAAACTAAAGAAGCTCAGTAAAATTGAATTGTTTTTTTGAAATACAGATAAAATTGGAAAATATCCCACTAGGAACTTGAACCATAGAAGCAACCAATGTAAAGCACAAATACAAAGCAAACATAAATCAAAATTTAATTTAATGCTAGACTTTAAAAAGCTTAAATAATTTTAAACAGATCTGTTACTGGAAGAAGATGGGAATTCCTTTGGGGCTTCTGAAAATGCTACATGATTTATGAGCAAGAGCAGTTCATGAGGTGCCAACAAATACAGGTCGCATGACACCCGAGTTTCTGTCTGCACCAATCACCAGTGAATATCGTGGAGATGGTTCTTCCTGTGGAAGTAAAAGTAAAAGCACAAGAGCTTTTCAAGCTACCCAAGGGAGAGATGACACAGTGCGCATATTTATTAACAAGAGATAAATTCTAAAGGCAGGTTTTAACCTTGTCTGCACAGTGAAAGCAGGGTGGTCGGGTGTTCATTCCAGTCGAATTTCCATCTACTGATATTTTAATTGCTTTTTTTTCGGCAGCATCGCCCGCCCCTGAGAGGTGGGGGCCTCACAAATACTTCAAAGTCAGCATTTGATGACATCATTCAAACCGCAACATGATTTTGCTGCCAATTGCAACATGACGCATAGTGTCATATTTATTACTGAAACCAGGGGCAGGCAGGATCATGACCAGAAGAAACCAGTTAAGTTCAACATACGGTTTCTTTCTGGACCTGGACCGTTTCTCTAAGATCCATAGGGATACCCGGAGCCTCCACTTCCCTCGCCATAATTGCCCCTGGGGCGCTCACTCTCTGCCCTGCAACTACTGCTCATCTCAATGCCAGAAGCATTCCCTCGGATCTTTAGCATCCAGTTCCTGCTACGGCCCTCCTTGTTGCAACACGATGATGAAATCCGCGAGTTCAAATGCTCCTGACTACACACCGGCGCCATCAGGGGCGTCCAGCCTCCGCATACTGTTCATCGCATAGGCAGGATTTTACGGCCACGGTCGACCAGAGACCGGAAAATCCCACCGAGGCCAATGGACATTTCCATTGTTTGCCCCTCGTCCGCTCCGATTCCGTGGCGGGCGAAACAATCAGTGCACTGAACGTTGAGCTTTTATTACACGAGTGCCCCAAGTATTGTAGATGGGACTATTAATGCTTCCCTAATCTATCTACAGCAACAAGACTAACTCAACGTCTTCAGATGTTTCCATAAAAAAATAAAAAGCAGCATTGAGTTTCTGAATGGACATTATCCGGAAACAGCCGCAATGTGGCAGTCCACGGTGCTCATATTTCTGGAAGTTTTTGTTTGGAAGGATGGTTAATCTCTGCATCCATGGTTGCTGACACCATTGAGTAAACTGCCAGCCCTGCCCTGTAAGAATAGCACTCTCGGCTGAATGGCTGACCATCTGTTTGCGATTCTAAAAGAGTATCTCGATTTGCTTTGGCAGTGTGTGTGTGCAAAAGGGTGTGTAAAATGTGTTTAATAGTGCTTGCAGTTCCTACAGAACTGGGAATTTATAAATCATATCAATGACATGTTTGAGAGATCCCAAAAGAAATCTGTACAATGGCACGCTTGCTCATCTCCCTCCTGATACCAGCACGTTTCCACCTCATTCACGGCCATGTACGAGGAACCTGGCTGGCTGAAATACTTTGGTCAGCAACCTAAACAATCTGTTAAGCTTGCCTCTGTCCTTGCACTGGACTGGGTGGGTTTTAGTTCAAAATATGGTCAGCAGCACCTCCAATTCTTCAGAAGGGCCATAGCTGCGCCACTGATCAATTCGTCCACTTTTCTCCCACTACCATTACTTTCCTATTAATGACAATCAGAGCCAAATCAGATGTTGAGCTCACAGACAAGGGCAAGCTTTTCATATGCCATTTGCCCATTCAAGTAAAAAAAAAATCACTTGCAGAAAATCTGGCACCATTCATCCCACCCCCTGCACGTCATCACAGGCAATCCTTCAGCATGGGCCTGTCCAATCCATTTTGACCTATGCAATAGGCCAGAACATTTGAACCAATTAATCAGTTAGAAATAAGTTACATATGTGCGTCTGTAATATCAGGAGCTTGAAATGGGTCAAAATCAACACTCTCTCTAATAGCAGTGGGTGCACCGACACCACCTGGACAGTTCATGAAGGCAGCTTGCCATTACCTTCTCAAGGGCAATTAGGAATGGTCAATAAATGCTGGCCTCAGTAGCAATACTCACATCGGGTATACAAATAAAAAAAAGTGCTGTAATTTCTGTTCTGGAAACAGCCTAAAATTTTGTTTCTCTAAAAAACAAACTACAGGAATGATTATGCTTAGATAACAACTGAACCCAGCTCTGAAAGGGACCCATGATCAGATAAGACAGAGTAAGGGAGCAATCGTTAGATACTTAAAATTATAATCTATGATAGTATTTTTAGTTAACCTTCTGAATTCATGGGAGTAGAAATTACTTTGGTGAATGTCAATAGTTTTAATATTTAATAATAAGAACACCTACACCGAATGGCCATCATGAGCAATTATTAACAAGCCTTACAAAGAGTTTAGCCTAAACGGATAGTGGAATTGAGGTAGATAATTAAACTTTTGGGAGTTGGCTTTACGCCAGAGACACAATATGTATTTGAATGATGAAGCTGGTCAGATAGAACATCCTGAGGTGTGATAAGGAAAGGATGATGCAAGGCCTAGGTTGGATTGATCAAGGCCAGAAGTACAAGCAAAATAGTTAATGGTAGGTGAATAACATTAAACGTGGACTTTTCAACTCAAGTTTTGCTAAAGAATGTGATATTTTACAGCAGGCTTGTCCAACTTTTTCATGTTGGGGGGGGGGGGGGGGGGAGAAGAGATACATTTCAATATTTTTTCACTCAAGGAGCCAATACAAAAACTTCAGCAAGATATGTTTTGGCACAACTTTAAACATGATTTTAAAAAAAATCAATGTCAAAGCAATGAATTGATTATTTTAAGAAAATCAAAAATTACCATTAAAAAGCACCAAATAACAGAATTAATCCATAAAATCTTTGTCTTTTTGCTTAAGAAGCAGAGCTGGAGAGACAGACTAGGTAACAAGACCTGGTCACCAGGGAAGGGACAGGGAGTGGGGCCAAGCTAAGGAGTTTGGTTTAACTCACACATTTGCCTCCTGTGGGCTACAGTCCGAGCTGGCCTCAGCAGAATTCCTAGCGGGAGTCGGATGCAAATTGTCTTTCAGCTAAGGTTTTCCTCATTTTCTGGCCTGCTATGTAAGTAGGTTTTTGAGGGAGGAGGAGGATACAGTGTGTCCATGTCCAACTCACTCCCAGTCTCATTTACTCCCCACCCAGGTCCTGGAAGTTTAAATATCTTACTGAAGAGGTATTCAGAACACTATGAAGAGATGCACTTCCTCACTCCGTCCTGTCTGAGACTCCAACTGCCTGGATTAGGGAGGAGGTGGGGGTTTGGGCAGGCAGGTGCTATTCCTGCGACCCTCATGCTTCTCCTCCCCCCCCCCCCCCCCCATTTTGTGCCTTGTGCTCCTTCAGGGGCTGGTGCCCATGGAGGAGGGTGGCAAAGACAGAGCGTGGCCAAAGGTAGAGAGATCACATGGTGTAAAAATATAACTGCGTTATGATCCTCCAGAGACTGTTTCTCTCCTGAATTTGCTGCTGATAGCAAACGAGGGAGAGAAACAGCTTGTGATTGGAGGAGCAGCTCCTTGTAGAGCTTACTTATAGTTTGAACACAAATCCACAGGCCAGATAGAGACGCTTGGTGAGCCAGATAGTGGCCTGTGGGTGGATCATGGGTTGGACAAGCCTGTTTTACACGGTATTTTGAAATAAAATAAATCCTTAAGGTAAAAAAGCCTCGTCAATAATCATCTAGGTCCACAATTGAAAAAGGATATAAAGTAGGAGACTTGGGGAGACCTCAGTGTAGTTAATAGTAGAGAGAAATTCTTAAATGGTAGATCATCACTCATGCTGCTAAGTAGTTTGAGAAGTTGTGAATATGCGAGGCATCAAGAAAAGTGGAAAAAGAGCTGTTACTGTGTGTTAGCCATCCTGCTTGATCTGGATCAGTACTCGTTGCTCGTCATGATCAACGAGTGTGCTATATTCAGCCTTAAACTTTAATTAAGCTCAACAGATCCACCATATTGTTTGCAGTTGATACTGATTGAATGGATAATATCAACAATCTTATGCAAAATTTAAAAACATTATAAAGAAGCCAAATGAACAACCAGTGACCACAAAGTCACCAATTAACCATTCAATTTTACATGTTTGTTTCAGCAATCATTTTATTTATTTTCTCATTTCCCCAACTGCACAATATGGAAAATTTAATATCACATAATGACAAAGACTTCTCCTTTGAAACACAACACTCAATCTTAGCCATTGTGCAATAACTATCCCACCCTATGTGGGATAGTTTCTATGAAGGCTAGATTTTTTTAGTTCCCAGAGAATGTATTATGGTACTTAAATACTCCCTGAAATGAACAAGTTCAACCAGGTAATGGATTACAACTCTCAGTTTACAACTCAGGACAACAGTTTCTATTTATTCCAGCTGATATGGCAGTGGGAGTTATAAACAAAACAATCTTGGCGTGCTCCAAGAATGACAGTCTTAATGCAATTGCGACCTCCTGCCGCAGCTTTCCTGATTACTTTTTTTTTAGGTAAACATTTTCAGGGAAGACAAAGAAATAAAATACTTTTTTCCCCTGAACAACAAGACTTACTACTCACTGAGTTTCATGACTTCCTGTTTATAAGTTTCATTCCTCTGTATCACAATGACACAGCAAGCGTGGTGGATCTACTCAAAACCTTGAAATAGCTAAGAAATTTTGAATATCAAAGAATGAATAAAACAGTTTTAAAATAGATTGGGGGTAATTTACAGAGAAAAATGTAATCATACGCAAGATCACATAAATTGATAGATGTCAGTTACAGAGGTTGGCAAATTCAAGTACAAATTTTGGGAAAAATGAACTAGCCCTTTATCAACAGGCTTCATTGCTTACAGCATAAAAAAAGAATTACATGGGTTATATCAGATGCTGTCAGTAAGTCTTGCAAGGAAGCTATTCCATTCATGCGAATCTCCCTCCCTGTCTGAGAGAGAAGACAGAGCGAAAAGGGCAAAGGAGAACAAAAAGGACTGAATTGTGGAAACATGATCATTTTTCACTAGCATTAATTTTTCCTCCTGATGAATAATGTGCAACAATTTCCAAATTCACCAATAACCTGTCCTGGTCCCCCATGCCGACAGTATAGTTAAGAAAACCCATCAACGCCTCTACTTTCTCAGAAGACTAAGGAAATTTGGCATGTCAGCTACAGCTCTCACCAACTTTTACAGATGCACCATAGAAAGCATTCTTTCTGGTTGTATCACAATTTGGTATGGCTCCTGCTCTGCCCAAGATCGCAAGAAACTACAAAAGGTCGTGAATGTAGCCCAATTCATCACACAAACCAGCCTCCCATCCATTGACTGTCTACATGTCCTGCTGCCTTGGCAAAGCAACCAGCATCATTAAGGACCCCACGCACCCAGAACATTGTCTCTTCCACCTTCTTCTGTTGGGAAAAAGATACAAAAGTCTCAGGACACGTACCAACTAACTCAATTACAGCTTCTTCCCTGCTGCCATCAGACGTTTGAATGGACCTACCTTGCATTAAGTTGATCTTTCTTTACACCCTAGCTATGACTGTAACACTACATTCTGCACTCACTCATTTCCTTCTTTATGAATGGTATGCTCTGTCTGTATAGCGCGCAAGAAACAATACTTTTCACTGTATGCTAATACATGTGACAATAATAAATCAAAATCAGACGCAGTATTATAGTCAAACATTTCCAAAATAAAATTGCTTTATTGAAGTTCCCTACAAAAAAATGTGTTAAGCAACTGAACATTACGAACAAATAGTTTCAATGAGTCAATATGCAGCAAGAAGGTCTGAGATTCAACAGAGATAAATTATAGCTTCACCTTGATACAAGTGGAAATGGTAATTAAGCAGGTTACAATTTGCCAGCTTATGCCCAAAGTGAAAATGACCCACCCCCAATGGCGAGTTAGCTGATCAGTCAGATTTTACACCCCAAAGTCAGTTGTGAGTGTATGTTGAGTGGAAAGGTTGGGGGGAGGGGGGTGGGGGTGATGAAAGACAGCCATGTTGCCAACTGCAATTATGATCGTGTGGCTCATATAGAGCTAGGTGTGTGTGCATATCTTTCCTTTGAAAGATAAGGGTCAAGCTTCTGAAGTAACTTCTTGGTCAAGTAGCCTATCAAAAAAAATGGTTCTGGAGGTTCAAATAACAACCATTTGGGCTGTACAGGTGCACTGGAACCCTATTCCAACAAGGAGTTGGGGGAAGGGTGTGAAGAAACGTAAAAGGAAATGTGTGGAGTTTGCATGTTCTCCCCGTGTCTGTATGGATTTCTTCCGGGTGTTCTGGTTTCTTCCCACAGTCCAAAGATGCGCGAGTTAGGTTGCCCTTAGTATCAGGGAGATTAGCAGAGTAAATATATGGGGTTACGGGTGTGGGGCCTGGGTGGTATTGTTGTCGGTGGAGGCTTGATGGAATTCTATGAAATCTCAAATTCAATATTCACCATTTTTCCTTTTAGATCTCTGAAGAAATATTCAAGAGGCTGAGAAAGGCAAATACTACCCCAAAAGATCAGCCACCGTGGTGTACAATGCTATGTTATTCAAGAAAGTTGCATGGTCATTAAAGAATTCTTTCAGATCACTCAAACTTGATTCTTGCTTAGATTTGAATTTAGATTAAGATTGCACTGGCAAACCTACTTAGTGCTAGTGCAGCAGGCCTCATTTATAAACCAAATATAGATCATATGATCAAAGTCCATCTCCCTTGGGTAATCCAAGAGACAGTACAGAAAATCAAAATCAATTGCAATGCCAGTAATAGTCTTAACCCAACTAGTAAACAAAACCCACTATAAATACATTTGTGAACACTTGAAAAAAAGTTTACAAGGCCTGGCCAACATGTTTGTAGCTTTTGCTTTCTCTCGGATGGGGAAGGAGATTCATATGATTGAAACGGCTTCCTTACAAGACTTACTGACAGCATCTGATATAACCCATGTAATTGTCCTTTTTTTGCTGTAAGCTGTGAACCCTGTTACTGTAGAACTAGTTCATTTTCCCAAAATTTGTGCCTGAATTTGCCAACCTCTCTAATGAACATCTATCAATTTGTGTGATCATATGTATATGATTGCATTTGTTTTTGTCAGAAAAGTTCCTAAAGCATAAACTGGTGTATAACAAATTTAGTAGTAAGTTTCTGAATCATTCTCTTTCACTAGCTAACGAATATAATGAAAGTGGGCAAGCAGGTGGTATTTCACTGCTCTTGATAAACATCAAGGTCTGCCCTACATGTTGCTGTGGTTCAGAAGTCCGACACTGGATCCATAAATATCTGAAGTTGCTTTTATACTCTTCTTGAACTCATACTTTTAAGTTAGTTTTCCATGGTGGCAGCATACTCGTAGATCAGATATAACTGGATCAACAAGTTTCCTATCAATGTACAGAAAATGAATTAAACAGAAAAAACACTGGAAATCAGCTCTTGACTGTGGGCTCCTGGGATCAGAATTAAAAGAAAAGTGTAACAGCTAAGTAAGAATTAAGAGAAACGCTTTCCCAAATTGCGTAAAGACTGCCAGCTTCAACAGTCTTAATCAAATAAGTGGCTTCTAACAAGTAAAGACACAAACACAGCTTGAAGTAGTGATAAAAATCGCCACCTTCAAGTGAAAAATAAACCAGGAGATTTATACAATTACTCAGTTTCCAACCGATATTTACTTGTTTGCAAGCCTTTATTGTGCCAACTAAAGATATCACATGGTGGTAATAGGGGAAACATCCAGGGTTAAACCACAAGGGCATGTTGGCAGACAGGCTGACTGGGGGTGTGGAGGGAGGGGGGGGGGGGGGGAAGAACAGAACAGCATACATCTTTTCATATGCATGCAACCCAGCTTAAAGTTTGAAAATTTACATAAACAGTGAGAAAGCATAATTATTAGAAACTGAAAATTAAATATAGAAAGTGAGATGACACAGTTACAATGATGAAATTTAAAAAGACTAGAGCTATATTTACAATAACTTGAATTTATATAGCACTTTTAACATAATAAAACCTCCCAAGGCACTTCGCAGGAACAGTATAAAACAGAATTTGACAGCAGACATTTCAGTTTCATAGAAGGTTGTGTTTTCTAATGCTGTCAGGTTTATTGCTAACAATAAACCAATATTATACTAGAAGCTCCAGTTATCATTTTCCCTAGTGTTAATGATAGTTAATATTTTGATTGCCTAACTGGTATGAAATCATTTGACCTTTAAAATGGAAATACTAACAGCGCAGACTTTTTCAAACTATATTACTCTTCTATGCCTTCTTAGAAAAGATAGTAAATTATTTTTAATACACTGGATTAGGGTACACTAAAGAAATTGGGTAAACAGTTCTTCATTTTTTCAAGTAATTTTTCAGTTATCTAATATTAGGTTATTCAGAAATGGAGACTAGACACACTGAATAAATATGTTTTTGTGATAAATCCATTTGACTATTAATAAAACTGGATAAAGTTACCAAATATCATTGATTACAAGTGAAAAGAAATTCTAAAATGCTGTCCAATGTGCTGGTTCATGGAAAATTTTATGTTTATGATTATGCAAATGAGTTTGAGCAGAAACTTGAACCATAACTTCACTTCAGAAAACTAGCATACTTTTAACCACAATTTGCACCCAGAATGGAAAATGCTAAGCCACTGGTGTCTTGTTTTGATCCCCTACGATTGTGGATGATAAGAGGTTTTGATAATGTTTCAAAGGAGGAACATTAAAGGGCCTTTGTTGTAACAATAAAAACAACAAAGAAAGACTTGTATTCATATAATGCTTTTCATGACCACCAGACGTCTGAAAGCGTTTTACAGCCCATTAATTACTTTTGAAGTATGGTCACAGGCAGCCAATTTGTGCAGTAGATACCCACAAACAGCAAAGTAACAATGACCAGATAATCTGTTTTTGTGATGTTGATCGAGGGATAAATACTGGCTCGAATAAAGTACCTTGCTCTTCTTCAAAAAAGTTCCATGGGATCTTTTACATTCACCCAAGAAGTCAGGTAGGTCAAATAGAGAATGGTGGAAAAACTCAGTGGGGCTGACAGCATCTGTAAGGATAGAAGCTCAGTAAGAAGTCTCACAACACCAGGTTAAAGTCCAACAGGTTTATTTGGTAGCACAAGCCACTAGCTTTCGGAGCTTCAGGTGATGAAGGAGCAGCGCTGATGAAGGACTCACGTGATGAAGGAGCAGCGCTGATGAAGGATTCACCTGATGAAGGAGCAGCGCTCCGAAAGCTAGTGGCTTGTGCCACCAAATAAACCTGTTGGACTTTAACCTGGTGTTGCGAGACGTCTCCTCTTACTGTGTTTACCCCAGTCCAACGCCGGCATCTCCACATCAAGGATAGAAGCTGCCAGACCTGCTGAGTTTTTCCAATATTGTTTGTTTCAGATTCCAGCGTTTGCAGTATTTTGCTTACTTAGGTCAGGTGAGATCTTGGTCTAATATCTCTCTGACAATGCAGCACTCTCTTAGTACTACATTGAAATATTAGCCTTGATTTTTGTGCTCAGGCCTTAAAGTGGAACTTGAACCCTGAATCTTGTGACTCCAAGACAAGAATGCTACCAGTTGAACCATGGCTGACACATAAAATAGGTTGAAAGAGCCTAACAGGCTTTAAGAGCTAAAACATTTATTACACAAAGCACAGACTTTAATAACAGTTTGCATTTACATCCTTGTTCATGAAACCCAGAAAGCTAGCATACTGGTGCAGAAGGTAATAGGGAAGGCAAATGCAATGCTAGCTTTTATTTCAAAGAGGCTCGAGTAGAAAAGTAAAGAGATGTTGCTGGAATTGTACAAGGTACTAGTGAGGCCACATTGAGAACACAGGTACAGTTTTGGTCCCCTTATTTAAGGAAGGATATATTATCACTGGAGGCAGTACAGAGGAGAACTACTAGGATGCTCCCACATATGGAGGGACTGCCGTACGAGGAAAGATTAAACAGGTTGGGTCTGTATTCCTTGGAATTCAGAAGAATAGGAGGTGAAATGACTGAAACATACAGGCCTTATACAGGATAAACATTAGGAGGTATGGGAGAGCATAGGACCAGAAATAGAAAGAATAAGGGGGTGCTCATTTAAGATGGACTTGAAGATTTTTTTCTCTCAAAAAGTGGTGAATCTTTGGAATTCTTTACCCCAGGAAGCTCTGGAGGCTGAGTCATGGAAAATGCAGGAAGCCATTCGGTCCATCAAGTATGCACCAACTCTGACAGAGAATCTTACCTAGGCCCATCCTCACAACCCCACACATTTAATTTGCTAATCCCCCAACCTACACATCTTGGGACATGAAGGGACAATTTAGCATGGCTAATCCATCAAACCAACACATCTTTGTACTCTGGGAGGGAACTGGAACATCCCGGAGGAAACCCACACAGACATGGGGAGAACATGCAAACTCCACAGACAGCAACCCAAGGCTGGAATTGAACCTGGGGCGCCGTGAGGCAGCAGTGCTAACCATTGTGCAGCCCAAGTCCTTGAATATTTTCAAGGCTGAGATTGATAGAATTTTAATCAGCAAGAGATTTAAGGGTTATGGCAATAAGACAGGAAAGTGGACTTAGTGAGTGTTAGATCAACCGTGGTCTTATTAAATGGCAAAGCAGGCTTGAAGGGCTGAATGGCCTACTCCTGTTCCTATTTCTTATGGTATCTTTAATGAAGTAAAGCATTGCAAGGTACTTTAATCAGCTATGAACACTTGACATCTAACCAAGGGAAACATTAGGAGAGGCAATTAAATGGCTGGACAAACAGGCAGGTTTTAAAGGATTGTCTTAAAGGGCAGTGGAGATGCAGAGAGATTTAAGGTGTGCAACGATCCCGGCTGATGTTACCACTGAACAACTCAGATCCCAGGGTAGAACCTGGCTTGATAAATTCTAACTTTTATCTTTTGTTTAGAAAAATGGAGGGCGGTTACTGAACAGAGTCACAGGAGCCTAGTGATGAACTTCAAAGAAAATAGAAACCATTAAAGCAAGAAATGAACTATATTACACTATTCCTTCAGCCCACCCATACTTTTTACAGATACATACAGATTAGTAAGGATGACACAAGTTACAAAATCTATTTTCTATTCTAACGTTTGCATAAGTCTACATTCCATGTAAACTCACATACCACACTTTGAAACCAAGTGATGGAATCCACCCAAAATAGATGCTATGGATCTCTCATCAACTCTCCCAGGCCACTCCTCACACTGAGCACCAACTGGTCTCAGAAACTTAGGGGGAATCTTATCAAACTTTCTCTACGTGTTCAGGCTCAGACTGAAACTGGCGTGAAGCTCACCAGCTTCACAGACCAGTTTTCACTCCAGAATCTGAGCCTCTTAGTCAAAAGAAAATTAATGAATGTACGCCATCACTCTGGCGAGGCAGGGCCATATAGAGCTGGCAAGGCCGACTAGTGAGATCTGGGCATCCTGACCAGAACAAAAGATTAACTCCACCCACCCCCCACTATGGAGGTATCGAGGGCTTTCCATCGCTGGCATTCCAACCCTCCACCCCATTACATCAGTGGAGAGGGCCAATTAAATTCGGAAAGCGCATTCACACCAGAGTGAACCATTCTTTTCGATTCTCATGGTATTTTGACCCCACCACCAATCCAGTGGGTGGAGAGTGTGGGATCAAAACACCTCCATCTCTCACAAGAGTTTCCAATCTCCATTCTCAATGAACTCGTCTTGACATCTTCTCCAAACGACACTTTCTCTCAGACATCAAGAAGGATCCACCACCAGGGTTTCAATCTCTCTTTCCAATATACCTCTGCCCAGATCGCCAGGTGCATTCAAGCTTCACCTTCTATGCACTTTACTCAATCATATCAAATAGAACACCACTGCCTCACTGCAGTAAGGAGTCACTGAACTCTAGCATTTCCTCAGATCTTCCCACAAGCCTATTTTGCTTTATGTTACTTTCCTTCAGCTTTTCTCTTTAATTTGGAGTCTTCTCTTCATAGAATCCCTACCATGTACTTGCAACTTCACTGAACAGGACCTCATTCAGATTCCTATATTTTCCCTTGATTTCACGGTCTTTCTGGGATCTTTTTTCTGTCCCAATCCTTGGTTTCTGGAACTTTTTTCCTTTCTTTAGGAACATCTGCTCTCTACAGTGCCTCTCTGTGTGATGGTGCTTTCTTCCGAGTCACCTGACACTTTTTTGTGTTGGTACACTTCTATTTTTGTTTCTTCTGCGCAGGTGCAGAGCTCTCTACAAAAAAACCCCCAGAAAAGACCAAAATATGCACGTGCGCAGGGCCATTTAGCATAGACATTAAACCTGACTAACTGCTCACGTGCGACCATTCACCAGCAGGCACATGTGCAGAACCACCAAAGATCAGAAAATGAATGAATTGTGCATGTGCCGCCTTCTCAGGACTGATGCATGCGCAAAGACTGATGAGACCTAACTGGGACTTGTCGTTGCCGGTCTCTGAGGTTCGAGCTCTGTTTTTAAAGTGGATTTGTCTTTTTTTCCTGTGCTTGCAACAGGGGGAATTCCAAAGCTTAGAGCTGCTAAAGACCAATGGTGGCACAAAGAAAGTTGGGGACACAAGAGGTCAGAATTGAAGAAATGCCAATGTTCTGTCTCAGCAGTGTGACCATCCGGAAATTCCTATGCTGCAGAGCACAATTTGGCCCCTTGGGAGTTGCCACATGTGCACGGCTGCACAAAACAGTTGAAAGCTTAGGGCACTTAAATGAATAGGTTGCAGACAACAAAAAAAAAGGGGAAGTTGGCTGAAGCACGGGTATGTTGTAATTAGTGATGAGCAACACGGGGTACTTGAACATGAGAATTTTAAAAACCACTTCTGCCTCAGCTCTTATGCTGTGGAAAACCTCATCAATGCCTTTGTTACCTCCTAACCTGATACCATCCTAGCTTCTTGCCTCCATAAATTGAGGTTACCCAAAACTCTTCTACTGGCATCCTACCTCACAGAGTTCCCCCCTCACTAATATGTTCAATGACTTACATTGGCACCTAGGTGAGGAATGTTTTGATTTTAAAATTATTACCCTTTTTCAAAGTTCATGGCCATGGCCCTTGCTATCCTTGTGATTGCCTCCAGGCCAACAACTGCACTACTCAAACTCCGGTCTCTTGTGCATCCCAAATTTTTCTCACTCATCATTGGTGGCTGCGTCTTCAGCCTTCCAAACCTCCAGATTTCTCTTTTAACATGATCCTTAAAAATAGCTCTTTGACCAAGCCTTTTATTCATTTGCCCTAAGATATCTTCCTGTAATACAGTCAAAACGTTGGACAGTGCTCCTGTGATGGTTCATTTTACTACATTAAAAGGCCCTATATCAATATAAGTAGTTGTTATTGGAGGAGTGGAAACCAATGTAGGTCAGCAAGCACAGAGGTGATGGACTAGGTGTGACTCACATAAGCAAATACTAGATTAGATGCCAGGAGGCGTTTTTTTTCCTTGAGTTGTGGAAGAAGTTGCTAGCTTACAGTGAATACAAAGCATTCAAAAAAGGGAGGTGGAAGGATTGCTGACCATGGCTGTCCCACTAGATATAAAAAGTAGGTAGAGTGCTGCAGATATGTCTCCCAGTTATAGTGGACTCCAGGAACTTGTGGCTTGAGGGGTTAGAGAGATTGGCTTAAGAGATTGTGTGGCTAGTTGGTTCGTTGGAGTGGGTGGATAGCTTGTGGTGCGCATAACTTGAACTACGACAATATGGGGCATCCTTTGGTGGAGCTGCTGGCCTTTTCCTATTCATTTTCTTCGGTCTTGACATGTCCAAAATAACAAGTAGCACATGCAATTAATTTGCAAGACTGGCTGCTCAGTAAATTAGGAAGGTAGCATTATAATATTCCTCATTACTAATAATGCAATGTAAAAAGCAGCTTTACCTGCATGAAACAATGAGCATTATTGCTACATTCTCCTCAAAGTATCAAAACTGGCAGAGCACCACAAGCACAAGAAAATGAAGCCACGCATGACATGGAATCCAATCTCCAAAAATATCACAGCAACAAATCCATTAACCTTTGTCTAATTCAAAGGAAAGTATTCCAAAAGCCTCTCCATATGTCTGCATCTTGTGAGTTATATAGAGATACAGATAATGCTTCAACAGCACAGTACATGAAAAGCTCATAATTTTAATCAGGAGTAGCTTAGTAACTAGATAGTTGACGCTGCAAAAATATATCGGTGGTTCAATTAAGATCTGTAGAAGACCCACTGAAAAATAATAAACCATTACATTTTAACTGGATTATATAATTATTTATTGGTATATCCCCGCAGAGAGCCATGTGGCATTAAATGACAAATTAAGTCAATGCATGTACTGGCGTCTTATGTAGTTCTGAGAGAAATATGTCCTGACTGCAGTTTCCTGAAGAATCAATTTTAAAACATGACAAGGCAACAATACCAATATAACAACCTGTGTAAAATGAATTGCTGGAATCCCAAAAAAGGCTCAGTATATTGTAACCACAATATTTCATGCTGACAAGAAACATTTGACTTCCACTCTGTGATTCTACCACACACAATGTACCTGCAGACAAATGAGCAAACTACTAAAAACTTAAAAGTTAATTCATTTTAAAATTTGTTTTAGATAAGCATTTAGATAAAACACTATGAAGCTGGTTAAATGAGTGAGCAAAAGTTTGGCAAATGAAATATAATAGTTAAACATGAAGTTATACATTTTGGTAGGAAGAATAAAGAAGCCAAATATTATTTAAATGGAGAAAGACTACAGAAAGCTACAACTCAGAAGAATTTGGGGGTCACTGTGCAGAAATCACAAAAAGCTCAGCAGGTAATAAGGAAAACAAATGGAATGTTGGCCTTCATCTCAAAGGGAATGGAGTATAAAAATAAAAAAGTCTTGCTGAAACAAGAGAATGAAGGCACAAAGTTAGAACACACCTGGAATCCTGTGAAAAGTTTTGTTCCTCTTCTCTGAGGAAAGCTTGATTGGCATTAGAGGCAATCCAACGAAAGTTCACTAGGTTCATCCCAGGTATGAGGGATTTTCTTATGAGAAGTTGGGACTGTACTCATTGGGACTTTAGGAGAATTAGAGGTTACCTTATTGAGACATATAGGATGCTCAGGAAGCTTATCAGGGTAGAAGCAGTGGCATAATGATACTGTCGCTGGACTAGTAATCCGGAGACCCAGTGCAATGCTGTGAGGATCCAGTTCAAATCCTACCATGGCAGATGGTGAAAATTGAATTCAATAAATTTCTGGAATTAAAAGTCTAATGGTGACCTTGAAGTCATTGTTGTAAAACCCATCTGGTTCACTAATGTCCTTTAGGGAAGGAAATCTGTCATTCTTACCTGCTCTGGCCTACAAGTGACTCCAGATCTACAGCAATCTGGCTGACTTTTAAATGCCCCTAGGGATGGGTGATAAATGCTGGCCCAGCCAGTAACACCCACATCCCACAAACAATTAAACAAAAGATGCGGAGTTTTTTTTTCCCCTTATGGGAGAGTCTAGAACCAGCGGACATAATCTCAGAATAAGAGTCATCCATTTAAGACAGAGATGAGGCGGCACAGTAGCACAGTGGTTAGCACTGCTGCTTCACAGCTCCAGGGACCTGGGTTCGATTCCCGGCTTGGGTCACTGTCTGTGTGGAGTTTGCACATTCTCCTCGTGTCTGTGTGGGTTTCCTCCGGGTGCTCCGGTTTCCTCCCACAGTCCAAAGATGCGTGGGTTAGGTTGATTGGCCATGTCAAAAAAAAATTGCCTCTTAGTGTCCTGGGATGCGTAGGTTAGAGGGATCAGTGGGTAAATATGTAAGGATATGGGGATAGGGCCTGGGTGGGATTGTGGTCGGTGCAGACTCGATGGGCCGAATGGCCTCTTTCTGTGCTGTAGGGTTTCTATGCTTTCTTCTAAGCTTCTAAGATGAGGAGAAATTTCTTCTCTCAGAAGGTAGTAATTTTGTGGAATTCTTTACCTCGGCAGGCTATGGAGATTGGGTTGTTAAGTCTGAGATTGACAGACCTTTAAACAGTAATCAGGGTCATGGGGATAACGTGGGAAAGTGGAGTTGAGGATCATCATTTCAGTTCAGTCATGATCTCGTTCAATGGTGGAGCAGACTCAATGTGCCAAATGGCCCACTTATGCTCCTATGTCTCTTGGTCTCATAATTGAAACTGCATAATACAAGGTGTTAATAAATCCTAAGAGGCTGAGTTATGAGATATTAAAAGTTTTCAAGATGAACTTAAGATGGGGCAACATATTCAAAAAATCAGAGCTAGACCTTTCAGGAGTGAAATTTGGAAATACTTTCTACATACCAAGGGTGTTAAAAGTTTGGAACTCTTCTGCAATGACAATTGTTAATTTAAAAACTGAGATTGATATATTTTTGTTGGACATGTATAATAAGGAAGATAGCCAAAGATGGAGTTAGATCACAAGTCAGCTATGAACTCATTGAATGGTGCGTAACAGGTTTAAGAGATGAAATGGCAAATTCATGTTCCGTCACGAGACATACAATACATATGTTTTTGCAATGAAAATGTTAGCCCTCCAACTATTATATACATAATCCATTATTTCAACAGGACAGACATTCAAAATATGAATCAATTTGATTAAAATACATACACGATTTAATCCTACATATTAATAGACATAGTAAACTAAGTTGGTGGGACAGCGGCAGTGGGGAACCAAATGAAACATGATAGAGGAAAAACAAGGTGAACAAAAAATGAGACAAAAAGCACTACAGTAAGAAATAGTAAAGTTGTAGGGTCAGAGTAACAGGGAATTCAATAAGGCCTAAATTAGGCATGTATGCGGAACACAGTAAATAAACTTGTGAGCTGCAAGTGCATATTGCCAAGTGGGAATATATTATGGTGGTGATAATGGAAACCGGCTCATAAAAGAGCAAGCTTGGGTACTAAATATTTCTTGATACAATGTGTTCAGGAAACATAGGGAAGGATAAAAGGAAGAGGAGTGGAAGTATTGATTAAGGAGGAATGGAAGTACCAATTAAAAGGAGAATATTAAACATTGGAAAGGATGTTTTAGATGGGTCAAGGACAATCTCTTTGGTTAGAGCTAGAAAGCAAAATGTATCATTATAATAGGGGTATTCTATAGGCCAACTAGTGGGAAAGATACAGACTAGTAAATCTGCAAGGAAACTACAGAGGTGCAAAAGCTATTGAATAGTTATGACGTTAATTATCCTAATGGAGATTATGGTAATAATACTGTAAAAGGAGGAAAAGTTTATGAACTGGAACAGGAGAATTTTCTACATTTTTATCTCCAGTCCAATGAGAATGAGGCATTGCTGGAAATTTGGTTCTTGGGAAGGAGGTGGGTCAAGTGTCAATCGGGGAACATTGAGGAAGCAGTGATCATACTATCATAAGGTTTGGGTTGGCAACTGACATGGAAAAGGAGCAATCTAGAGTAATCCTTCCATCACTTAGCTGATGATTGAGATAGGCTGATGTGGAGGTGATTAGCAGGATTAGATGTATCGTATTTTTTGTAGATGGAACACAAGTGGGACATTTTTCCATTTTATTGGATAAGATGTCAATGTTGTCAGTACTGGAACAGCTTGGTTCAAGGTGCAGCAATTTCTGGAGCACAAGTTTTGTGTGCTATAGCCAAGCTGTTGTCGGGACTCGTAGCTTTTGCTGTATCTATTGCGTTTAGCCATTTTTGATATCACTGAATCAAATTGGCCAACAACTTGCATTTGGGGTGTGGGAATATCAGGGAGGAGCTTAAATGGATTATCCACTCCACATTTCTGGTTTAAATCTTACAAATTATTACGATATAATCCCAAATTTGGTGTCATCCACAAATTTTGAAATTGTACTTCCAATTATAAATTGCATTTAATAATGGAAAATAGCATGGAGCCAGTATCGATCCCTGTGGAACAGCATTCCCATCTTTGGCTTATGGCCTACCTAGAGTAACTATCTTCAACAACTACTTTCCATTTTCAGTTTGGGGCATGAGAAAGACAAGCATGTCTTTTTTGTGCTGAACTTGTCACAAATGAGCTGTGAAATGTTAGCATAATTAATGTATGCTTACTGTTTTAGTACTACATTACTGTATTCTATTATTTTTTGTTTTACAATCACTGTTGAATTTTTAGTAAAATATCCAATGGGCACGATCGGATCTAAGTCATTGGAATCCTGGATTTGAAATTTGTATTTATGTCTCAATGCATGGAATAAATTTAAGAATAAACTAAGTCTGTAGGGCTACAGGCAATATGACCAAATAATAAACATGATGAAACAAAAAGTGACAAGAGAAGAAAACAGCATTTACACAGATGTTCCATAACATCTGTTATAACTCATAACGTCCTAAAGTCCTTCACAATCAATGAACTAAAACAAAATCTCTTGGGATGAGAAGCAATATTGTTAATGCAAGGTGCCTGCTCCATAAATTGTTGTACTTAAGGGGAAAAAGAGCAATCCCCCTCAGCTTATTACAATGTAGATGCAGGAAATATTTCCTCAACATTGCAATTCAATTACATGAACTAAAACATTTATTTTGAAAATTAATATGTTCAATTGCTCAAGTCTCCAAAAACAAACTGAGTAATAATTTATGTGGAAATGGTTTGAATGTGACAAAAATGGACTCCCTCAAAGTCATGTGATTTTATGTTGAGCTTCCAGTCAATCATAAATTCTCTCCTACTTTACATCTTCATACTCTTCTGCAACTATATTCAAATACAATAGCAATAATTTCCTCGGTTATTTTAACAGCACTTACCATAACATTTTTTTTTGAAAAAAAAGACGTTCAATTTCTTCGAAGTATTTCTTTCCTCAAAAACATCTACCTATGTTGCATCTTTTTGGATGTACACAAATGGGAATACTTTGTTGCTATCCATTTAAGAAATCAGTGACCAAGAGGAAGAATAAACAAGAAAACTCAAGTGATTAAACGTGAATATGCATTTTTGTCTCTACCCACAACAAAGGTAGTTTTATTGGAATTCTGGCCCTTCACGCATGCATTTAGACCAATACATTGTTCTCATCATTTGCTCCACTGTGAACTTGGCAAGTTACACAATACGTGACAATGTAGCACTAAAGACAGACCTGACTACAGCATAAGCTTATATGCTCTAATGGAAATTCTCATCCACCCAAAATAGAATCCTCACCAAGTAGAGTTGCGAATGCAGAAGTATCTTTTTCAGAAATATTATTTTAAATTGAAAGAACCTGTGACATGACAGCATTATACTAGCTTTATATACCACTGCAATGAAAAATATACTCCCTATGAACGGTTCTGTATGAAATTCCAATAAATCAGCCTGGGCATTCATTCAAGGCGCTACTGAGTTCAGATCCCAATGTTGTTCATGTAAGATCTGTTACTTTTGGGAGATAAATGTTACCAGTTCTCACCGGGGCTATGAAGCATTTTATAGTTGTGGAACTCTTAACCGTGAAGGTAAGGATCACTGCAAGCATCAACAAGCCTCAGAAAATAGGCCACCACACACACACTCAGAGGCCAGATGGGTTTTGTTTTGGGGTGGGAGGGAATAGTTTGGTGGTGAAAGATGACAGAAAAATGTTACAATGTACATATTTTCTAGAAAACAATAACGCAGCTGTACATCAGTTCATCTTTCATTAAAAATAGTTCAGCATATCTTTCCTTCCTTTCATGAAAAGTCTGCAATTTGAAAACTCCAGTTAGATATGCAGCATGCCAAATTTGCCCCTTCTCTGGATATATTATGGAGTACTTTAGCCAGTCATGAAAAAGTTTGCCAATCTTCCGTTTAAAGAAGAACATAAATCATGTCATCATAATGACAATTCAACTCCCTTCCAGTTTCAGACATTCTTTTGGGTGATTGACAACTTGACTAAGTCAAAACATCAAGGGAATGAAAGGTAGTTAAATTACTTGCAGTACAGACTGACTGCGTTATTTAATTGTTTTATGTGCTAGTCCGTTTAGTAGTCCTGTTTTTACTTCCAAGCTTGGACACACGTGCAAGACTGTTGAATTATACCGTTTACAAGATGCCCAAATCATCAAGTTAGGCTTGGGGTTGCAAGAAAAGCATCAATATTTGGGTAGCTCTATCACCCAACTTTGCTGCTTACATTGCATTTAATAAAAAGACGCAGACTTGAAAATAAAAGTTACCACACAACAAAACATTTAACGATCTACACCAGACTGTAAACATTGCAACGCCACACCAAAATTATTAGGACCGAACAAAGGAGAACAAAGGGAACACAACATTTTTAAAGAAAAGAATCAAGAGTGGCGCCTCATGTTAATTGTACACCAAGTCTTCAACTCGATCACTAAAATACTGCGATAACATCTCGATGGGCTGTTTAAAACGTGTCGATTTTAGGTCAAACGAGGTAAGGAAAAGTAGTGCTCAGATGTGGGCCGGTGAGAGACAAAGGCAGCAGCAGCAGCTCCTGAACCCAGTACCATCCCTTCCTCGACGGGGGAAAGGAAGCATCCCTCTGGCTGCCAGCATCAGCTGCAGCTCTCAGACCGAGAGAGCTGGGGACGGCCGAGAACAGGACCCAGCAATGGCACACCCCTGGTGTGAGGCAGCACTCTCCCCGGGCTCAGCGGCCACCCGGCCCCGGGGCGGGGGGTGAAGGTTTGAAGTGAGGGAGTATGTGTGTGAGTGAGGCCCACACTCAGACTTTATCACTCGTCGCCAGACACCGAGCCAACTCAATTACATAATTATCTTTTAAAAAAAACTTGAAAACCGTCAGGAAGGAGAGAGTGAAGGACAGCGGCTTTCTCTTACCCCCTGTGCCGTCGGAATTCTCGTTTAAACTGCCTGAGGAATCATGCTGAGTGCCCACACACCCTCCCATGGGTGAGCTCCTGTCACTTTTACAACGGACCAACTGACCCGGCCCGCAGCCCCGGCCAGCGCTCACTTAACTGACTGCCTCGGGCGCGCGTACCCCCCCCCCTCCTTGCGCGGGCACGCGCGCGTGCTCCCCGGCTGGCCGGCCGGTGCTCACTTGCAACTGACTGACGGGCTGGCTCGAGCGCGCGACCCTCACGCACGCGCTAACGTCACACCGCCCCCACCCGGACCCGGGCGGCCCCTCCCCGTCCTCCACTTGGCCCCACCCCCCCGTCTCCATCCCGTGTGTGGCCCCGCCCCTCATGAATGCCCCGCCCCTTATGAATGCCCCCCCCGCCTCTTCTCCGTGTATCGCCCCGCTTGTGCGTGTGTGTGTGTGGCCCCGCCTCCAATCCGTTATAGCCCCTCCTCCCCGCTTTCGATGTCTCCATTGACAGGCACCGCCCCCGCTCCGCCCCGTGAGTGGCCACGCCCCCTTCTCGTGAGTGACCCCGCCCCTTTCCCTGTGTGGCCCCGCCCCCCGTGTGTGGCCTCGCCTCCTCCCCGTGTGTCGCCCCACCCCCCCGTGCGCGCGCGTGTGTAGCCCCGCCTCTTCCTCACGTATTGCCCCGCCCCCTGAGTGTGTGTGTCCCCGCCTCCAACCCATGCGTGGCCCCGCCCCACAAGAGCTCCTAGGCACAGCTGGGTGTTAGTTACTCATGGCTCGTTCTGTGGACTTTTTTTTTAACTTTAAGTTTGTTTCTCGCATCATTTGAGGTTTTTATTCACTGTCGTGTTTTGGGGTGCGTGTTTTTGTTACTGTGATCTGCAAAGGAATTATCATTGTCCATCTCATATCTCCAGCGTGCATGTTCCATCTCGGGTTGCCAACCCTCAATAGAATATCATAGAATCTCTACAGTGCAGAAGGAGGCCATTTGGCCGATTGAGTCTGCACAATCCCACCTATTCCCCCATACCCCATGCAGATACCCTAGCTAGGCGCCTGACACTAATGGGGCAATTTAGCATGGTCAATCCACCTAACCCGCACACCTTTCGGACTGTGGGAGGAAATCAGAGCACCCAGAGGAAACCCATGCGGATATGGGGAGAATGTGCAAGGTCCACACAGACAGTGACCCATGCCGGGAATTGAACCCGGGTCCCAGGCGCTGTGAGGCAGCAGTGCTGAACACTGTGCCACCATGCCGTCCAGGACTGGCTTGGAGTCTCCAGGAATCTGCAACCCAGGAGAAGAATCATTAGGACATTAAAACAGTAGTGTTTCTTAAAAAATATTTTCTTTGAACATTTATCTTTAATGGATATTAATATGGGTGAAAGGTTTTTTGGCCGACAGTCATGCATCATTCAATTGGGTAATGAGTTTTTGATGTCCATTTGGTCGAGGAAGGCAGTGTATTATATGGATGGATCTAATGGCTGGTGAATGGGGGCAAGTCATATGTTGAAACATCCAGGGTCAATCACCATTGGCAATCCTGGTTTTTAAATCCCATTAAGTCCTGTTCAGACTGTTGCCCTGTGTTCACTCGATGTGGCAGTACCTCCATTTTAACATTCTCATTCTTCTGTTCAAATCCTTGTGTGAATTCATCGCACACTTGTTCTACAACTATCCGTGATCTGGGTACTCCTCCATTGCTGGCCTCTTGTGCAACCCTGATTTTATTGTCCCACTATTTGGTGGGCCTGCCTTCAGTTTGATCCTGCACTCGAACTTCCCATACTTAACCTCTCTGCCCCTGTTTCAGATGCCCTTTGAACCCAACGTCTGACCAGGTGGTCCTAATTTCTCCTTAAGTGGTTCAGTGACAAAGTTTGCTTACTATTGCACCAGTGTGCACTTTGAGGCATTATATGAAGTTCAACACTGTCAGACTGTAAACTCTACACATGTTTCTTTGCTTCTTTTCTTGCCCCACCATTGTGTTGCATGCTCAGACACTAAAGGTACTGCTCAGTCTCCTCTCACTCACTGCCCAGGGAATTGGGACAATGACGTCCCAAGAAGCCCCACATGAGATGTGGGACAGAAAGCCAAAATCTGGGACAATCCCAGAAAATCCAGGAGAGTTGGTCTCACTGACTGCAGTGGTTCAGGAAGGCAGCTCACTGCCACTTTCTCAAGGTCAATTAGGAATGGAGAACAAATGCTCACCCAGCCAGTGGTGTCCCCATTGCACAAATCAATAATAATAAAAAGAAACAACTAAGGCTGATCTGATGAATTGGCTTGCCAAATGCACTCAGCATATAAGTCATGACTCTCAGTCACAAAGTCCTCCAAAACTTTGTTTCCTTCATGAAGAATTTCAGCTCCTCTTCGTCTAGGATTTTACATGATCCCCGGCCGACAGCAGTGCACAATCAATCCAAGTTCCACTGGCAGGGTCTTCAACAAAAATGGCACACGTCTGTTGAACCTCCTCAACACTATTTATGACAGACTGTATAACATGGATCCACCAATATTATCCTTTGAGTAACAAACACAACTGCAGAAACTGCGTATTGGTCTATTTTTGAAGCCCAGTCCATCACGTAAACCAGCCTCCCATCCATTGGCTCTGTCTACACTTCCCACTGCCTCGGAAAAGCAGCCAGCATATTTAAGGACCCTACGCAAGCCAGACATACTCTCTTCCACCTTCTTCCATCGGGAAAAAGATAAAAAAAAGTCTGTGGTCACGTACCAACTGACTCAAGAACAGCTTCTTCCCTGCTGCCATCAGACTTTTGAATGGGCCTACCTCGTATTAAGTTGATCTTCCATGAGACCCTAGCTATGATTGTAACCCTATCTTCTGCACTCTCTTCTTTCCTTCCCTATGGATGGTATGCTTTGTATAGCTTGCAAGAAACAATACTTTTCACTGTATACTAATGTATGTGACAATAATAAATCAAATCAAAATTTCAGCTTCTGGATCTAGCGACTCTTCAGCCTGCCTGCACCACTGAATCATTTGACCTCTGATGGCTTTGTTTCCTTTTATATCGTTTCAATCAACTCTAGACACTCCTGAGGCTTTGGTTTCAGATCTCAGTTTCAGTTTTAGTTTCCTTACAAATTGTAAGCGTCAGTTTTGTTTCTCACTTTTCCCTTTTCAGTTACTATTTTCAATTAGGGTCTGCCTCAAAAATATAAGCAATGAAACCATAGATTCCATTACGTGGGTGCTTGGTCAGCATTTCTTTCATTGTTTTTTAAATATAAGGATATATTTTCATCTGCACCACCAAACTGATAATTTCATGGAGCAGATTGTCGAACATTTGGATATAAACTAAGAAATTATATGGAGACGTCAATGAAATCAGATAATAGGGGTGTGGTTGATAAACTGGAACGCAAATTAAGCTGTGGGAGTGGGAGAAAGGGACACAGGTTCAAATTTGTAATAGTTAACCGACAGCTGATATCAGAAAGTTTTTCATGTAGAGTATAATCAGAATACAATACTTGGAAGACCGGTGAAGATAAGGACACTGGAAATATTTGAGAACTGAATACAATTATAGGGGGAGTGTCAGATTATTATTTGTGGATGGGACATGAAAAGAATTGTTTTCTTTCAGATGGTCATGAATGTTTGGAAATCTATTTCCTGGAGAGCAGTGGAAGTAGGGTCATTGAATATTTTAAGGCAGAGTTAGATAGATTCTTCACTAACAATGGTGTCAAAGGTTATCAGGGTTAGGCAGAATGTGGGTTTGAGGCCACAATCAGATCAGCCATTGGATTGTGGAGCAGGATCAAGAGGCCGAATGGTCTACTAATTTGTATGTTTGTATGGGTAAATTAAGGTAAGCTGAATGTGCTTCTTGATCACCAGGTTTTTGGGGATCTCGAGATGAGCACTCTCTTAGTTTGACTGGAAGTATATCTTCCCAAAATATAGTGTACCTGGAATCTGGATCCAATTATTTGGCCTCACACTCTAAATTCTTAATCAAAAAGTTGGTTTGTAAGCGGGGCCTCGAAGAGAACAAGTTTGAAATTGGGGCTTAGATGTCATAAGGCACAGCCCTCAGGGGTGAGAGGGATGGAGGTCAGAGGTCCAGAATGTCCTGGGGTTGACCAGAAGGATTAGGATAGGAAAACTTTGCAGAGGTGGAGAGCTGCAAGGCCATGAAGGGATTTTAATACAAGGATGAATGGATCAGCAATGACAGCGACGATGGATGAGTGGGACTTGGTGCAGGATAAAATATGAGCAGAGAATTTTGAATAAACTATAGATTGGGAGATGCGAGGCCAGTCAGAAGAGCATTGGCATAGTGACTCTGGAGGTGATTGATGTATAAGTGTTGTTCCAGTAACAGATGGACTGTGACAGGGATGGAGATGAGGGATATTAGAGGTGGAGGTAGGCAGTCTTTTTGATGGAGACATTTCATTTACTGTCAAGCTTTTGCCATGAAAACTTGGGAAGTTATTTTCTGTTCCTTAAGTTACACTTTGTAATAATAACGCTTCTCACATTGTCAGGCAGGCTTAAATCCTTGGAAACCCAGTGGAATTTAACAGAGCGTTTAATTATCAAGGATCTCTTTGCTTTATTTCAATTCATTGCAAATGGATTAAAATATTTTTTAAATTATGAAAAGGAAGAATGTGCAGGGTTGTGGAGAGAAGATAGGGAATGGCACTCAGCAAATTACTCATTCGGCCCTGGCACGATGGGCCGAATGGCCTTCATCTGTGCTGTAACTATTCTGTGTTTCTGCTTGGGTCATAAACATGGTGCAAGCCATATAATGTTCGCTGGATCATACAGCACATGGCACCGTGGTTAGCACTGTTACCGCTCAGCACCAGGGACCCGGGTTTGATTCCGGCATCGGGTCACTGTCCATGTGGTTTTTGCATATTCTTCCTGTGTCTGCGTGGGCTTTCTCCGGGTGCTCCGATTTCCTCCCAAAGTCCAAAGATGTGCAGCTTAGGTTGATTGGCCGTGCTAAATTGTCCCTTAATATCCCAAGATATATAGGTTAGTGGGATAAATATGTAGGGTTATGGGGTAAGCCTGGGTAAGAGCTGGTCAAGACTCAATGGGCCGAATGGCCTCCTTCTGCACTGTAGGGATTCTATGATTCTAAGAACCGTACAGACTGAAATAACAAAAGCAGAGTGGAGTCTATTGCATGTTGAAGGCTGGATTTAGGAATTTCTCAGTCCAGATCTGGATCACAGTATGACATTTAGACAGTCTCACAGTAAATCTTTTGGATTTTTCAGAAAGCATCTGTGATGATTCCTCACCATTAGAAGGACAAGATGCAAATACTAAAAAAAAGATAATTTGTTTTAGATGGACATTTTCATGCACTAGGCAAATGTAAAGTTTCAAACTGACTGACAGATCTGTCAGGTTTTACCCATTTGGTGTGAGACGCATTCAGTTTTTTCATAACAATACAGCTTATTTTTGTGCATCCCAATCTTTAAAATAGACTGAGCTCCATCTGTTCAAATAATTTTGTGATCTCCCACTCTTTTTGATCATAAATGTCACTCTTAACATTCACAAACGTTGACAACCCTGCATTAGTATTCAAAAGAATCAGAGAAAGCTGAAAACAGCTTTTGGTGAAAAAAAACATTAAAGTAAACCAATTCTGATTCATTTTCAAACTTTAAGCAATGAAAGGGGAAATGAAAGAGAATGAAAGACAAAAAAGGAAGAGATGAAGTGTGGTATTTTTGGTTCCTACCAGTGTAAGAGTGTCAGTGGGTGGGGTCGAAAATACCAGCATCTGCTGATAAGTCGGTTTCCCAATGCTGTTCTTGGTGCTGGCCATTTTCATCAGGGCAGTCGGAAGGCAGCTTTGTGCTTCATTGTTAAAGTTAATCATGTTGGTTGAAAAACTCATTAAGAATATTTTAATGGGGATTGTTGTGATTTTTTTAGGGCTGCACAGGCTGCTCGTGGTATCTGGGCCAGACCAGCTGAATGGAGGTGGGTACACAATGTGGAAGTAGTTATGGATGCCCAGGGAATTAGCTGGGCGCTCTAAAAGAGCAAACATTGCAGTGCAGGGCTTGACCATTGGGAGACAGGTAATATCAGGTCAACACAGGTTTTGGGGGAAGAGTGGGGAGTAAGTGCTCAGGCAGTGCAGGGGGACGTCCCTTTCTGGTGTAAGAGCATGCGGCAAAACTACCAAGGCCAACTGGACTGCAGATGGCAATGAGGGTACACCTCTCAGATTTTGGACCCAGTGATGATAAAGAGCAACACCCTTTTCATTCAGGGCTGAGCTCCAACTATAAAGAGGGTAAGGGAGAGGGGTAAAGGGCTGGAAGGACAAGGAGGCTATACCTTCAGCATTGGCTCGATCAGAAAGATGGATCAACCTAGAGATGACCGAGGCCCAGTTCCACAGGTGACCGTGATGCTTTAGGCAAGTGGCCATAGACATCTGTGTCCTCATTGCTGAAGAGCTCGTGCCTCATACCTCACGGCACTGGTCATCATGCACTGACAGTGGTGGCTAAGATCACTATGGCCTAAAACTTTGTTGCTTCTGGCTCTTTCCAGGGATCAGCTGTGGACGTTGTTGGCATTGTCACACCTTTGCATCTCGCAGGTTTTGCTACCATCACTGGTTTCCCCCAGGACAGGCATCAATGAAGGCACCCATATGGCTATCAAAGCACCTAATGATCGGCTAGCCAGATTCATCAACAGGAAGGATTTCGCTCCCTAAACACTCAGTTGGTCTGCAACCACAATAAGATACCTGCCACGACTCACTCATCCTCTGTCAGTCCAGGCTACTACAGCTATTTATTCCAATCTTCACTGACCCCTCAAACTTTGTGGATGGATTATAGAGGACAAGGGATATCTCTTGATGAGATGTCTACTCCTCTATGGGAACCCAGTGTTATGATCTCAGCTGATATTAATACAGGACAAATCAGAGTGATAGATCCTAACTTTTTTTTAGAAACTGTGGAGAAAAGTTACTGAACACACAAACTTTTAACAGAGAAAATAACATTTATTAAAACAAGAAAAATGAACCATCTTACATCAGACAAAAACATTGGATAGATCTCAATGCAAGTTCAAGAAGACAGTTCAAATTCACTCTATTTCTTTGCCCCAGCAATATCTTTACAGGCACATAAACCAGTGAAGAGTTACCACGAGCTTAACACAAAGGCTTGGGACTGGCACAGTTGCAAACAGTTTTCTTCCAGTGAACTCCTGAGCATTAATTTGATGTTTCTCACCCAACTCATATATCCCCCAAGACACCCAAAAACTGCACTTTGAACTCACTGCGCCCTACTTTACCATTTTGATTCTAAGTGCTAAGCGGACTTGAAACTGGGAGTGTTTCAGATCCGACTTTTAGACCCGTTCTCAGATGCCCCCATATGCACTCTGCCTGCAAAAATATCAGCAAGTCCAAATTGCGCTGCACAAGCCTGTGCGCAGGGCTTAACGCGCCCAAAATTCTGCAGCTCTGATCGGCACCTCCAACTGCGCATGCGCAGAAAAAAAATGACAGAATGCTGCTCACCTGCAACATTCCTCCTGGGCCGGATAATGCCTTCCCCTGGCCCCCACAGACATTGCTCTACCCTCACAACATTACGGACCTCCCTTATCCCCCCCCCCCCCCACATCCCCACAACCCAGAACCGATCGCGGACCCCTCCTCCTCTTCCCCCCCACCAATCTCAGGCAGAGTGGCAGTGGACCTCCCTTCCCCTCCAACAATCTCAGGCAGAGTGGCAGCGGAACCTCCTCCCCCCCACTGATCACTGGCAGAATGGCAGCGGACCCCACTTCCCCTCCACTGATCACTGGCAGAGTGGCAGTGGACTCCCCTTCCCTCCCACTGATCTCAGGCAGAGTGGCATTGGACTCCCCTTCCCCCCACTGATCACACGAGGAGTGGCAGCGGACCTCCCTCCTCCCCCAACAATCTCAGGCAAAGTGGCAGCCGGCCCCTCTTCCCCCCCCACTGATCACTGGCAGAATGGCAGTGGACCCCCCTTCCCCCCACTGATCACTGGCAAAGTGGCAGTGGACCCCCCATCCCCCCCACTAATCACTGGCAGAGTGGCAGTGGACCTCCCATCCCCCCCACTGATCTCAGGCAGAATGGCAGCGAACCCCCCTTCCGCCCCCCACTGATCTCAGGCAGAGTGGTAGTGGACTCCCCCCTTCCCAGGCAGAGTGGCAGTGGACCCCCCCTTCCCCCTGTTATTCACAGGCAGAGTGGCAGCAGACACCCTTTCACCCCCAGTGATCACAGGCAGAGTGGCAGCGGACTCCCCCTTTCACCCCCCCCCCCCACCGATCTCAAGCAGAGAGCCGTCAAACATTTGCCACTTACTTCCTCACTGACCCTCACTGATGGAGCGCCTGAATCAGGCTTATATGTAGCCTGTTTGATTCACGCCGATTCCGGATGGGCGAATGCGGTGGTAAAGGGGCAAGTGCCGGTAAGGTTGGGCGTGCAGCTCATTAAGTCAATTTAAATGCACGCAAATGCATTTAAATGGCCGTCGCGTCCGTTTCGGATGCGGTCCTGATCGCGGCCATTTTGGGGACTTGGTAAAGGGGGAACCGGCGCAGAGATGGGCATGGATTGTGCTACTCCCCCCATGCTCGACTTTACCAAGTTTTCATGCCCGAGTTTTTACAGGTAATCAAGGGCGCAACACAATGGTAAAATTCGGCCCACTGTTTCTTCAACTATAGGGCAACAAATGAGTTCCCTAAACTCAAGTCTTTCAGTAGCGTCTCTGCTAAACTGATCATATTACTGAGTCAGAGGTCATTATTATTCAGTTTAATGTCCCAGTAACCTTTTAATTTTACTTCTCAGAGAGCTTAAACCCCATCTTCTCTCTCTGACACACATACTCAATTGCCCTTTCTCATTCCTGGCTTTGTGTCCCTGGATTACTGACACCAGTAGGTAGGTAACAGTGAAGCTTTTCTACGTTGTGTTTATTTCACCAAAATTTTAACCAATTTAAACCCATTTCTTCAATTTCAGAGATTTTAAGACCTCATTAAAAAAGCAAACGACTAGAAACCTTTTTATAAGAAGTATATCCAGACACCCAGGCACCAAGGTTCATAAACAAAACCTAAAAGAAACTGAAACCATTTTTACCTCAACACAAAACTATATATGTACCAATTCAACTTAAAATTATACATTGTTCATAACACTCAGATAGAGAGATGATACAACCAAAAACCATCTGTTCACCAGGATCACCATTGAACAGATTATTGTGCTTTTGAAGATGCCATTCTAGTGCTTGGACCTGTTGGTGGTGTCTTGCAGAACACTCTGCAACAGTCTTTCCTGCTCTTTGTGGTGGTCTACTATGTTCTCCATAACATGAACCTCCAGAATGGGCTTGGAGGACGGTGAGTCCCTGGAAATCACAGCTCATCAGAATAAAGATGCAGTAGAGGATGAAGACTATCTAGGTGCTTCGGCTACACAGGGATCTGGCAAGGCACAGTGTGGCATTCAAAGATCTCATTAGGATGCCATGAATATCAGGATCTTATGATTCAGATATGTTCAACTGAGCCCCTCTAACCCTGGATGAACGGTGGAGTATGGAACTCACTCTGAACCTGTCCTTGAGCTACCCCCTCCTCCATTCCTGCCCTTGCTGGCAATCCCATCCCCAGATCAATTAAGGGATTCCTGACAGGAAACAGAGAATATACAGGTCATTATCTGGTTGGCAAGATGTAATGAGTGATGTGCCACAGAGATCAATTCTAGGGCCTTAACTATTTACAATTTAGATAAATGACTTGGATGAAGGGACCAAAGGTATGTTTGCTAAATTTATTGATGACACAAAGGTAGGTAGGAAAGTAAGTTGTGAAGAGGACATAATGAGGTTACACAGGGATATAGATAGATCAAATGAGTGGGAAAAAACTGGCAAATGGAGTATAATGTGAAATTGTCCATTTTGGCAGAAAAAATAACAAAGAAGCATATTATCTAAATAGTGAGAGATTACAGAGCTCTGAGATTCAGAGGTATCTGGGACTCCTCATTCATGAATCAAAATATGTTAGTATACAGGTACCGCAAGCAATTTGGAAAGCTCATACAATGTTATCATTTATTGTAAGGGGAATAGATTATAAAAGTAGGGAGTTTATGCTTCAGTTATAGAGAGCATTGGTGAGACCACATCTAGATTACTATGTATAGTATTGGTCTCCTTATTAAAAGAAGAATGTAAATGCATTGAAAGCAATGAAAAGAAGGTGGACTGGACTAATATCTGGAATTGGCAAGTTGTCTTATGAGGGAACATTGGACAGGCTAGGTTTGTATCCACTGGAGTTAGGAAGAGTAAGAGTTGACTTGATTGAAACATATCAGATCTGAGGAGTTTCGACAGGGTGGATTTGCAGAGGATGTTTCTTGTTGTGGAAGAATCTAGAACTAAAGATCACTACCTAAAAATGAAGGGTCATTCATTTAAGACAGTGACATGGAGAAATGTTTCTTTTAGAGGGTTGCGAGTCTTTGGAACTCTCTTCCTGAAAAGACAGTGGAAACAGAGTCTTTGAATATTTAGGAGGCAGAGATAGATAGATCCTTGATTAGGAAGGGGGTACAAGGTTATTGAGGGGAGGCAGGAATGTGCGTTGAAGTTACAGTCAGACTAGCCATGATCTTACTGAATGGCAGAGCAGGCTCGAAGAGCCAAGTGGCTTTCTCCTGCTCCTAGTTTGTATGTTTCTATGTATGTTCATATCCCGGGGAGGATTACTCTTTCCCCCTGGGGATAGGTTCAGGATCCAGAAGCAGTCCTGACTCCCGTTTCCCTACCCCTGCTGTGAAAATCCAGCCCCTTGTGCCGTTTTCTGCACAGTCTAAAGTGTAGCTGTAGAGTGAGAAATGCTTAATATAAGGTAACCATGTAAAATGCTATAGGTAGATTAACCTCAGCTACATTGTATGCCTTTGCATATTGTGCTAAGAGAACAATGGATCAAATCAAATCATCCGGTCAGTCATGCTCCAGGTTCAGTTAGCAGCGCTCTCACCTCTGAGTCACAGGTTTGTGGGTTCCCACTCAAGGAGCAGAATTTAATGGAGCTCGATGGAGTGGGGTGGTGCGGGTGAGTGTAGAATCACGTGGGAGGTGCCATTTTAGATGAAAGGCAGCAATGCTGTATGGAAGTTGAGGGAAGGCAATTAAGCTTGTTAAAGAAGTACTTATGTTGGGATACCAGCAGAAAAGGCTGATGAATACCTGTTTACCTTCAAAGAACCTTGAGAGGATGTCCCAGATGTGACAGCCTGCTGCTCTTCCTCCCTCTACGTATGCAATGGCACCTCCCTGTCTACTGAAGATAGAGGTACATGTGAAGAGGGGTCCAGGTGCCTCAACCACTTCTTGCCTAGCTATGGCTGCAGTAAGCACGTGGTGTGCAAGTTTGAGTGCCAATCCGGTAGCCACTGAGTCCTTCCTAGATAGGGGAAATGTTTGATGTCCTCGGCTGTTGCCCAATGGTGATGGGAGGATCTTGTTGCTATCATCATTGTCTTGATCTTCTTGCAGCTGATGTGAGGACCAACCTTGGCATTGCTACTCTCAAGACTGGTGGTCATACCTTTGAGTGGGTACGAGTCTTTGATCAGCAAGACGATGTTGTCTGTGAAATCCAGGTCCATCACTAGTGGTGTTTCCATGAGAAGCCAAAGTCTGCTCATATCATCACCTTCCTCAAGACGAAATCAGTAACCAAGAGGAAAAGGAATGGGAAGATATGCAGCCTTAATATAAGACAAATTTTACATGATATGCCATATTCTGCACAGAACTAATTTCTCAAAAAAAATCAACTTGAGGATTTGTTGATTTTTGGCATTGGTACAATATGCACAGTCAATTTAATATGATATTTTGGAGCCAAATCTTCCATACAATGCTGAATGACAATAAAAAGTTATAATTAAAGGTTGCCACAGAGTTCTGTCCAATAAAGATCATAAAAATTGACAGACCTGGACACGATTAATCCTCAGTTTTTGGAATTAAGGTACTTCTCAGTAACCACATGCAGAGGGCAGGAGTTCAATTCAATACATGGCAATATTTCTTTATAATAATTTCTCCCCTACAACCATTGCCTGAAATCTGGAAAGCACATGCTTGCAAATTGACCAGGTGACTCCACATATTTATATGGAAACAATTGCCATTTGTTTATTACAATGGAAGTTAAAATTTCCGATTCATTTGAGGAAATGTAGTTTGATTTATTTTTTCACACATTGAAGTACATATTTGTATTCATGAATGAATGAATTTCTTATGGATAAATTGCATAGAATTGGCAGAACAGTTCGAGTCTGTATAGTCATCTATAGCTGTCATTAAGTATAGTAATCATATGAAAATACGTGTGGATGCTATCTGAATTTGTGAGCAAGTTAATTATAAAACCACCTATTAATAGTATCATGTTTATTATTGTATGAAACATATCCATGATGAGAGCAGCAAAAATAGAGCAGTGGCTAATGATGCTGGCAGTCAAACAGATGCCAAGGGGATGATCGAATGGTTTATGGAATTTATGAGGATAATGGGTGAGGTCAGGATCAGAATCAGCTGTGATCCCCATGGCGGAATAATTGGTCTAAGTTCACGGTCTCAGCTCACACACTGAATAGTCATTTGAACGAGCTGTTCAGTAGCTGCTGATGCTTAAGGAACTCTATTCCTGCAATGGTCAGTGTCCGCAGAAGAGGATGCTTAAAAATGAAAATAAAAGAGAACTCAAGAAAACATTCCAGAGGCAAAAATATCATCCAAGTCGCAGTTTTGAGAACACATTGAAACTCTTTGGTAATAGTTTTGAAGAAGGTACTAGAAAATGGATAAATACAACCATCACTGTAAAATTTGTCATTATAAAACAATTTTGCTTTTTATAATACCCTAATTTGTACATTAGAAATTTTGGTACTGACGAAAAACTTGCAGCTGTTTTTTTTCAAAAATAATTTTGAATGATTTGATTTATTTCTCAACAATGACAGCCAATTTTTTATACAGGAAACGTTGCATAAAATGTTTGTATGTGCAGTTTCAATGTTAAATGTTGTTAAAAAGAGAGCTGGTTTAAACAGTTTATATTTGTACTTGGATGTTAGAAATAAGTTATACGTTTAAGCTTAATTTGTGTTTCTGTAGCTGTCTAATGAGAAAGAGTTAGAACTTCAGTTAGCTCATGTTAAACAAAGTTGCCTGCATGTCTGTGGGTTTTGGCTTCATTTCAAATTTTGCCTGCATTGTAATTAAAGGTTTACAACATAGAAGCAATTATTGAAGTAACAAAAAAGCTAAACTGTTGCTTAGCAGCCAGACCCCAAATTTATAAGTACTTGTGATTCAGTTGGAACCAGGTAGCTAAGAAGAAAGAAGGTCTCACAGAAACTGCCAGCACAGGCAGGACAATGGATTAAGGGGCAGAAAGCAAGTCACAGAAACAAAAGAACAGATAGTTCTGGAAAACAGAGGTTGAAAAGAGAAGTCCCAGGAAGACTGAAGTCCAAAGGAACAAAGAACTGGAATCTGAACAAGATACTGTTCATTGAAGCTAAAGAAAGGGGCAGACAGAGGCTGAATGGTATGCACCAGGTGAAGCTGACTATTGACAACCCTGATGTCTGAAGTAATCCTGAAGTTGGTGACATCTTAATACAGCCTGTGAAGCAGTAATGTTCTGTTGGCAAAGCTGAGCACCTGTGAGATTGTGTGAATGCTTGAATGCATGTGGCAATCCAGAGCAGAGGAATACTCAAAGGAGGGATTGAAATCCTGGAAGTGGATCCTTGATGAATGCATCTGAGAGAAAGCATTGTGTTGGAGAAGATTTCGAATTGTGATCTTTGAGAGTGGAGTTTGGAAACACTCGTGTGTGTGGAAGTCAATGTTCTATTGAGACCAGTTGGCTCACAATGTTACAAGTATTTGGGGCATTTGATGAGATATCCACAGAAGTTCTATTGGGTGGCATCTGCTACTTGGTTTCAGAGTGTGTTATGTCTGACCACAGTTGGCTTGTTGTGCTGCGTACTTAGTGAGAACATCATAGTATAAGATATATTTTGTAATTGTATTATGCCTAAAAATCTGTGTACATCTATGAAGATATAGGCGAGGTGAAGGAATGGTGTATTATAGGTAATCTTTTCATGTGTAAGAAATGTTTTAATTCTTTTCTTAAAAGTTAACTGGCAGTGCTGTGACTCTGTTCATCCACATCTCTAAATGAAACATAGAAGTTAAGCTCTATTGAGCCTGGGTTCCATTCCGGGACCTGACTATCCAGTAGTAACATCAACTGAGATCATAACAATGTTGACTTTAAAGCACTGTCAGGAATCATGATTGCAGATGGGATTGTGGACAGGAAATTAACAAGATTTTTAATAATGTGTAGATGGGTCATTTTGAAATTGGTTATCTGATGTAACAGTCAACTAAAATTGTCACCATAAATGTTTCAGAAAGGCATGAGCTCATGACAGAGTCAGATAACAAAATTTCACACAATGATGATGATAAAAAAAGTTTAATTTGCTATTTTGACTTGACTTTTACTTTCTTTGGCAGGCTGACTTGTTTCCCACGACACACATTTTGGTGGCAGAGTGCCAATTCAGAATAGTTCACCCAGAAACAAAAACTGAATAGTTTTGACGTTTCAAGGTTGACTGGTGCAGTTGTAAGCGTCCATATCATTGAGCCTGAAGCTCCATTTTTGAGCCCCATCCCTGGACTTGATGGCCACAGAAAGTGCATTCATACAAGGTGGCGAAAGAGGGGATTATTAACCTGTAAACCCTACTAATACATTCTAATAAACGTGCGGCGCCCATTTAATTCTGCCAGAACTGTGTGTTGGCTGCAGCGCAACAGTCTCCCTTTGTTAAAGGCGACACATGCAAACGCTTGCCACAGCATTCGAGGCAAGCATCCTCCTTTCTTCGAGGAACTAGAGAGAGTTTTAATGTTGGTGACCTTTAGTTCAAGTATGTTAATTGGAAAATTACATGTATAGGATGCTGGGAACTGTTATAATTTCTAAAAGGTACGGGATGTGTTATGTTTGTGTAACTTTTCAGCCCAATATAAAGTACACTTCACACACAAGATCACTGGTACGGAACTGACTTTATTTGCAGCCAGATAATTTCACAATGGACATTGAAGCCATGTGTATTCAAATAACTGCACAGTTTGCACAGTACTCTTGTATATTGCAATAATATCCTGTATGAAATAAAGACATAGGGGAGGTTTAAATCTGCACCAGTAGAAACTGGGTAAGTGGGTTGTTAAAGTCAGCCAATTGACTTATCCACCAATGTCCCACCTTGATATGATTTGATTTTGACCTGCTTTCCTGCACAGGCAGAAAGGGCACCTTCCTGAAGCCTATGATGTTTAAATATGAACATATAGTTTTACAGGGTCCTGACTGCAATTTTAAGTTGAGCTGAGCAGGGAAGCTTGTTTCAGGCAGGCAAATGATTGACAGCATATAGCACAGCCCAGGAAGTAAAATCACCCAGATCTTATGCTGCTGAGATTGGACAGGATTGACATTCACTGTGGCCCAAATTCCATTTCAAGTCCTGTCGTACTGAAGGCATACAAGTGCTTCTCAGGACAACAGAAAATGAAGCCGGTGTATGAATTTTAATGTTATATAGCAGCATTAGACATGGTGAAGAAAACAATCTGTACAGGTTATTGTATGGAATAAACTGGGCCTGATTTTAACTTTGTCTAAGTGTGTGGGTTTTGAATGAGATGAGATCTTGTCCAACCTGTTTTTTTATTGAACTAGAACTCACAAATGATGTACAGAAAATAAGGGGGGCGGGAGGGATGGGGTGGGGGTGGGGGGCGATTCTCCCAGCCTGCTGCGCTGATCTAGCAGTGTAATGCACCGGGAGACATCAGTGGAGGCCGTTTCGCAGGCTTCCTGCTGGGCACCCTGGCCTTCATGCATCTCCGGGACTAAGATTTGGAGTGTCATCAATATTTAAATCCAGATTTGCATTTGATTAGCACGTCTGGGGATGAAATCTCTGGGCCACTAGCATCACCTCCCCCCCACCACTGCTGGGAGTGGCTCACTCCAGCAGAGTTTACTACTGCTCCCCAGAAATGGGGAACATGTGGCCTGACCCTGCTGGAGGGAACAGAGGCCATGGAGGCCACTCCAGGTGGTTGGGGGAAAGGGACTGTGCCCTCTGCGCAGAGCCAGCCTGGCCTCCCGGCATTACCCATGGGGCAAACTGGCAATGCTCAATTGGCATCTTGGCACTATCCACCGGGCATTGGGCAGTGCCAGTGGGGTGGGGCCAGAGAGGGTGCGGCCTATAGGAGTGATCGATGCGGATGGGGGTCACTCTGCCACTCTACACAGAGATCGTGGGCAGAAGGAGGGAGAACGGTGATCGGGGCTGCCAGTGGAGGGGGGGAGGGGGGTGCTGGGGAGGTCAGTGATTAGGCTGGCCAGCGATCGAGAGGCCGGCTATGTGGGGCCACTGCGCGTGCGTCAATCTCCACTCCTCAGATTGGCGCATGCACAGTGACCCGCTCAGCGCTATGCTGTTGGCCTCTCCAGCGGGAATAGGCCCCTCTACCTGATTTTCATAGTGAATCACTCCAGGGCACTTAAGTGTGTGGGAGATCCAATCTGAAAATCCCACTAAAAAACCAACGAGGACTTAGAATTTTTTTGGGAGAATCCCGGCCAAGCTCTCTTGTCATCTGCCAAGAGCTGAGAAGGCTAAATATCAAATAACTGTCTGCTGTCTGGGATCTAAGTTCCCAGGAATAATCAACTTATTCCCCAGAGCACTCAAGCTAATGAAGCTCATAACAATTGCTGGGATCTTTTGTTCAACAAACATAGAATAGGTTTCCTGATTGGTAATACCCAATTTTAGGCAAAAAGTAAATAAAACATTTCAACTGGGTCACAATTAGATGGTGGCATTGTTTTAGTGTTGAAGTGAAGGTCTCTCAATATAATTTATGAAAGATTATTACTTTTGCCTTTTTCTACACAGATTGAAAGAAGCTGTCCAGGGTTTCCAGCCTGTCTCAAACATGAATGGCATGATGTCTCAGGCTTTTTTGGAAACAGCTTCATTCTTGAAAAGAATGAGCATCTGTTTGGAGCATCAAATGTGACAAGCAGGCGATGGCAAGCAAGCTTTCACCATTGGTTTAGATACTATAAATGCCATCTTCAGTAGGACGAATGATATCCTCACCTTTGAAGTGCCTTGAGAAATTTTATTAGGATTAAAGGTGCCATGTAAGTCCAAGTAGTTGTTGACATATAAAAGAGATTGTAAAACATGTCACGGAAGTGGGGATCTGGTTCAAAGTGTTTCCATTTCTCATCCCAACCCCTCTCAATCCATACTCGATATACTACTATGTGTCCTGATGTCTGCCCCTGCACAGATGCAGACAGATCAATTTTTGCCAGTGCCCTCCTGGTGGAATCCAAGTGAAACTCACAAAATGAGACTATCATAGGCAGCATATGTGCTGCTGCTGTTGCATTGTCTACAGCATGGTCACCTTCTCCTTGGAAGCATCTGAAGAGGCTCTGTGCTCTCTACCTTCTTCCTCCTGTAGATCCAAACCTCACTGTTGTGCAATGTTATGAAGAGCTCAGCACAGTGTGACCATTCTGGGTATTCTGGCTGCTGTGCACTGAAAGATACCCTCAGATGTCTGTAGGCATCTGAAGTGCATCTTCAGCATGCTGATTGCAATGCTCAATGATGCATGTGATTGTGGATATGGTTTTCATTGTAATTCACCTGGACCTCATTGGTTGGGGGTATCCCTCGTCTCTGAACAGCCACCAGAGATGCAAAGAAATCAGGGAGCATGGGATGGCGTAGGATAAAAGCATAACAGCAGCTACCTGGAAATCTTGCATACTTCTGCATAGATATCTTTTGTAGTTGCACGCCTGTTGCACATTGATGGCTTGGATACCCTGGTAATGATGAATTGGCGATGACATAAATGCCATTTGGGTGCAGTCGATAACCGCACAGAATGCAAATCCGAGCGATCGTTCATTCGGAGTGGTGTCATTACAGGTAAAACTGACATAATTACCGGCCCTGGCAAATAAACCATCAGTCTTCTGCCTTATACTTTGTGTGATTGCGATTGCCAGACCTGAAAATATACCTCCAGCAGATCTTGGACAGAAACAAAAGGTTGAAGACAATGGTGACTTTGGCAGCTAATGGTAAAGTGTGGATAGTAGGCCCAATTGATAGCAAGTCTTCTTCCAGCAGGTTGCCAACACTGAGGGTGGAATTTTCCTGTCCCATCCGCCATGGGAATCGTAGTGGGTGGGACCCCACCATGCAAAGGTCCAATGACCTTGGGCGGGATTTTTCTTGGGCAAGCGTGGTCGGAAAATGCTGCCCTGAAGCTCTCAGCCGTCCAATATATTGGGTGTTCTGGTATGTGGAGGAAGCTATCCTCCATCTTTAGACACTGTGCATCAGGTGTGGCCTCCTATAAGCTAATCGCTCTACTGTTCCTCTCTCTCCTGTGGAACTTCAGGGTCTGTCATCACTCAGCTGCTGCTGCATCGTTAGAGCAGCTCCTGTCACTCCTGCCACTGTTGGTCATCCTGGTTCTCATCTGAGGTCCAAAGTAACATCTGCACCACTAAGTGCTAGGCAATGACCATCTCCAACAAAAGAGAATCTGACCATCTTGAACAAGAGAGAGTCTAACCATCATCCCTGGCCATTCAGTAGCATTGCTAACACTGAATCCCCCACTATCAACATCCTGCGGGTTGACCAGTAACTGAACTAGACTAACCGTATAAATACCGTGGCTTCAAGAGCAGATGAGAGGTTAGAAATCCTACAGCGAGTAACCCACCTCCTGACTCTCCAAAGCCTGTCCATAAGTCAGGAGTGCGGTGGAATACTCTCCCCTTGTCTGGATGAGTGCAGCTCCAACAACATTCAAGAGGCTCAATGTCATCCAGGAGAAGCAGTCAGCTTGATTGACTTACCACCTACAAACATCCAGTCCCTCCACCACTGACGCACAATGGGAGCCGTGTGTACCATCTACAAAATGCATTGTTGGAACTCACTAAGCCTCCTTAGACAGCTCCTTCCAAACCTGTGACTGCTACCATCTAGAAGGACAATGGCAACCGATGTATGGGAGCATCACCACCTGGAAGTTCCCCTCCAAGTCACTCACTAATCTGACTTGCAAATATATCATTGTTCCTTCACTGTCACTGGGTCAAAATTCTGGAACACCCTCCCCTACAGCACTGTGGGTGTACCTACACCACATGGACTGCAGTATTTCAATAAGGCAGCTCACCACCACTTTCTCAAGGGAAATTACGTTTGGGAGTAAATGCTAGCCTAGCTGGTGATGCCTACATACCATGACTGAATAAAAAAAACACACAGCATAAACAACACTGATAGTGACATGATAGATCAGAGCCCCACAGAGCAAATAAGGCACCAAAGTTGTGAAAGTTACCTCTTGGCACAAGTGGTGTGAACAAAACCTCTCACATAAGTGGGCAAGTAAGCAGCTGTGAAATTTCAATACTTCTTGGCATACTTCCCAGTCCTGTCTTCAGGCCCTTCAATAGTCACTGTGTTATTGCTTTGCTTTCGCTGGCAAGTCCCAGAAATCCTGGGCAACCCCTAGACTTGCACTTAAATTGCAAAAGCCTTATATTATTATTGCTGTAATTGAATGATTAACATACTGAAATTAACAACATGCTTTTCCTGAGCCTAATACACCATAGTTAAATATAGAAGTCAATGGTATGAAACTGGCTTCCTGATGTGCTGTCAATTCCCTCAGTTTTAATCCTTGACCCCCTCCCAACCCATACACTGCTGTCTCCTAAAGTTCAACCCATTATATCCAGGCTCAATTCAGACCAAAAAAAAGAAGTGAAACCTGGCAACTAACGTTTTCTCCTTACAATAGTCCAAGTCATTTCGGAATATCTAGTGAACTATCATTGCCTCTGAGCCGCAGTGAGTTTGAATTTACGATGATTGATATTCAGATTCCTTTTGTCATTTAAGTTTTAGCCTGCTTATTTTAAAAGGTTTTTGCCCTTTCTGTGGGAAAGCTTGATTCCTATGACGCCATGTCCATGGTTAACTCTTGAACTCCTTCGACAATATTAAAAACGATACCAAGCGTACAAGCGCCCTGACATTCATGTGGAACAAGGCATTGGCTGTGAGCATGTGATAACAGTGTATAATTATAGAATGATTGATTATGTGTGACAGCAACATGGATGTTGCCAACAGAAATTCTTCTGGGTGACAAGAAAATAGTTGTGCTATCTACGCAATGGACACCAGATTTGGAAAAGCTAATCTTTTATATGGGAAAGAGCAAGGCTGGCCTCCTGCTACAACCTGCTACAAAAGAACAAAGTGTTGCTGCAGGTAACAAAGGCAATTATCCTTCAGAAATACCTCCTGCCTCATCATTGAATTGCCATGGACATGGATAGAATAATTGGCATTCTTCACAGTGATACTCCTGATAATGCTGCAGACTCTCCCCGTATTTACATAATAGAAGCCTTTCTTTTCATCATTGATGCGTACACTCTTAGCAGTCGCACAAGTAAGTAGGCTGATGACTCTCTAAGCCTGAGGGTAATCAGTAATGGGAAAAATATGTTTCTTTGGTCCTCTTCTGTTGGGATTTGATGTATCATTGTGTCCTCATGACCACAAAAAAATCTAAAATGCTGCTGGCTGATTGATGCCAGTCTGTTGATCTGACCTAGTGATAGCATTAAAGATGAACACAGCACAGTCGGTCAAGCCAGTATTTGAATTTCCTTCTTTCATTCAACGTAGAAGTCACAAAAAAATTACCTGTTAAATTTTCCAGTAAGGTTTGCTCGGCACAGGGAGCTCAGGCATGAAGGCACCTTGAAAAATGATGAGGTGCTGTATTGGGACAGTTCTCGAGATAGTCCTGCCACTGGGGAAGATTCATAGTGGTAGGACCGTGAATGCAGATCTGCTGCCAGCTGAATGGAGCTTGACAGCCAATTTAAATAGTTAAAAGCCCTATTTAGGGTAACTTTCCTGGACTGATGATTGTAGTGTTTAATGTTCTTGTGTTTGATTGTATGAGTCTGGTAACTAGTCACTGTGCTTGATTGGTTAAGCCTGGATGTGGACTCAGAGCAAAGTGAACAGAAACCACAGAAGCTCCAGAAGCTGAGCTGGGATAAGCAGCGTGCAGATATTTTGCAACTGCAGAGATATTTTAAAACTCTTGTAAATGTATCTGTTGTACATTTAGAAAGTAGTGACATCTGTGCATTGCTCTGAAATATCTAAAGTATACATTTTCCTGGCTCCCACCATCCCCTTCCAAGTGGAGAGGCCACCAGCTTTGCGGAGGAGTCTTCTCTATGACTCTCTAAGCCTGACAATAATCAGTAATGAAAAACACATGTTTCTTTAGTTCTCTTCTGCCATCCAGGAGGGCTACTGAAGCTGGACACTCCATATCCCAAAGAGGGGGCAGTGGGCTGGGAAGGCTGCCCTCTTGGCTGCAATGAGTCATCAGGAGGCGCTTGCCTCCTTGGCTCCTCTGATTTTAACGTTTTTACTTTTAATTTTACCTCTCCAAGGCCATCTCGTCTTGAAGTTCCTTCTCAATCCCTGACCTTGGTCAGCAGGGCCCACATTTCCCAGTGGGGCTGCTAAGCCATCAGATCTGCCAGCTTTCTAATTGATTGGGTTGGTACCATCTCCATCCCATCTGATGACTTTAATTGAATGGTGAGCCTCAAGGTAGAGGCCACCTCTAGTAAAATTGCTGATGCAGTACTGGGAAGTCAATAGTAAAATCCTTCCCTGTCCTCACTAAGTAGGTTATCTGTTAGAACTGTTAGAATAAGTTCTAATAAGTGCAAACCAAGTATAGGGGTTCATTTTGAGAAGAATAGAATTGAAAAGCAGAGACGTTATGGTAAACCTCTGTAGTTAGACTTCACTTACGTTAAACCTTAGTTAAACTTCACTTGGACTACTAGTGCACAGTTCTAGTCTCCACATTGTAAAAAAAAACAGATAGAAGCACTGGAGAAGGGACCAAAAATATTTACAAGGGTGATACTGGAACAGAGAGATGATACCTATCAGGAAAGACTAAATATGCTGGGGTTCCATTCCCTAGGGGTGACCCAATAGATGCCTTTAAAATTATAATAACGTTCTATTGAGTAGACACAGGGGTGATGGGGGAGTCCAAAACTAAAGGTTCAAAGTATATGATAGTCACTAATAAATCAAATGGGGAATTCAGGAGCGATTTCTTTTATTTATGAGTGGTGAGGTGAATAGAACAGATACTTTTAGGAGAGCCTGGATAAGTACATGTGTGAGAAAGGAATAAAAGGAGAAGTTGATAATGTGAGGTTAAGTAAATTGGGAGGAGGCTCATGTGAAGTATAAATACTGGCATAGACCTGTTCAATCAAATGCTCTATTTCTGTGCTGTAAAATTCCATGGAAAAATCTGATTCTGAAATGCCACCTCATTCTGAATTCCATATACCTCCAGCTTTAAAAGACCAGATTTGTCTTAAGATTGCAGCAGTAGGCCAGGAGAACAGCATGTATAAAAGATAGAGAATCGAGCCAAGGTTTCAAGTCTGGATGACCCTTCGAAGAGTCATCCGGACTCGCACTATTGGCTCTGTTCTCTCCACAGAAGCTATCAGATCTGTTGAGATTTTCCAGAACTTACAGGATCTACAGTATTTTTCTCTTATAATAAGATTGAGCGCTTGGCAAACTGAGTTTGTTGTCAAAAAGGGTTGCTTGTCCCGTTATAATCATACCACAGACAGTATAAAAAAACCTGAAGCTGCAGTACATTGTACATGATATACAACATCACAAAAACAATTTGCATTTATATCGTGCTTTTAATATAGTAAAATGTCTCCCAGGGATGTTATCAGACAAAATTTGATATTTGATCCGGGACAGGTGAACAAAAGCGTGACCAAAGAAATAGATTTTAAGGAGTGATTGAAAGGAAGGCAGATAGAGATGGATATGCAAAGAGTTCTCAGGGAGGGAATTCCAGATCTTATGACACAGACAGCTGAACACACGGCTTTCAGTGAAGAAGGCAATTGGAGACGTGCAAATGCCCAGAGCTGGAGGAACGCGGAGATCTTGGAGGATTGCAGAGCTGGAGGAGGTTACAGGGACAAGGAGGGCTAAGGATATGGAGGAAATTGAGCAGAAGGATGAGAATTTTAAAAAGGATGGATTGCTGGGCCGACAGCCAATATAGCTCATCATGTGATGGTTGAGTGGGACTTGCGGCTAGATAGGATATGGTCAGCAAATGTTTGACTGGAAATTACAAAATATCTCAGGAGACTTTGATATCTTGTTTATCCCTGTGGATGCACTGAAGGAAGAAAAATGAACTGCCATACAAAAAACTAATGCCAATTTGGAACAGTTTTATAGAAATGTGACGATAAAGATATGTCAAACAAGTGTTTAAGATCAGGTGCATTACTTGATGTGAATATTCAAGATAGTTCTGGAAATACCCAGTGAATATTTTAGGCTAACTTCAATGTTCATGCATTTCCAGATGTGCGCAAAGGAGCGACAATCATGGCTTTGTAATTTGATCAGTGGCCTCCATTCTTTTTTGAGCATCTCTAGTTGTGGGGAGCTGGGAGCACTGAATATAATCTATATTTGACCAGATCTGTAGTCAGTATGAACAAACAGCACTGGCTGTTCACTACAGTTATACTTGCCCACAATTTTCTGTGGGCTTTTCTACTGGAACTTCCTGCAATTTAAAATCCATTTTTGTGCAGTGCCCTCTGTGCGACCAAGGCTAACAACTGTATATCTCCTCAACCAAACAGACTGAAGAGTTGTTAATAAGATGACAATCACCAGAGAAGTGATACTGAGTAAATTGTTGGAACTGCAGGCTGACAAGTGCCTGGGCCCTGGTGGACTTCATCCTAGGTGCTTAAAAGAAGTGGCGAGTGAGGTATTTGATGCATTTGCTTGAATTTTCTGAAACCCCCTAGATCTGGGGAAGATCCCATTAGCTTGGAAAGTAGAAAACATAACTCCATTATTTAAAAAGAGAGGGAGACAGAAAATGCCTAGTTAGCTTAACATTTGTCATAGGGAAATTGTTAGAAGCTATTATTAAAAAGTTATAGCAAAGCACTTAGATAATTTCAGGCAGAGTCAACATGGTTTTGTGAAAGAGAAATCAGGTTTAACTAACTTGATGGACTTCTTTGAAGAATTAACTTGTGCCATGGATAAAGAAGAGCCAGGAAATGTGCTGAACTGAGATCTCCAGGAGGCATTTGAGAAAATGCCACACCAAATGTTATTGTGGAAAATATAAGCTCATGGTATAGGGGTAACATATTGCCATGATATGTTACCCCCTAAGATTGGCTGGTTAACAGGAAGCAGAGAGTAGGTGTGCATGGGTCTTTTTCAGGTTGATAAGAAGTAATGAGTGGATCCTCAGGGATCAGTGCTGGGACTTCAACTTTATCATTTATCACTTGGGTAAAGGGATGGATGGGAAGGTTGCTAATTTGCTGATGACACAAAGATAGGTAAGAAAGGAAGATACAGATAGGTTAAGTGAATGGGCAAATGAAGTTTAATGTGGGCAAATGTGAAATTGTCCATTTTGGCAGTAAGAATAAAAGGGAAGCATATTATGTAAATGGTAAGAGATTGCAGAACTGAGATGCAGAGGGATCTGGGTGTCCTGATACATGAGTTGCAAAAGGCTAGTTTGCAGGTACAGCAAGGAATTAGGAAATTAATAATTATTTGGTATAATTCCATCCAGTTCTTTCATAGGGTACTGGTGCTGGTTTCCTTTTTCCTCAACTTCCATTTGTTTTATGATGAGGTTACCACACATCTTCAGCTACTTTTGGAGCAGAATGTTGTGGGCACTGTCCTCCTGTGCCCACAATTCATCCTCCTGCTCCTCCTCCTCAGCTCCAGCAGCAACCAAAAGAATAGCAAGATCAATTGGTTGCACTGCATAAATCATCGTCATTCTGGAGTGAGGAGGAGGTTGGGGCAAGGGGAGAGAGAGAGAAGGAAAGGTTAGAGATCTCTGCTCGCCCCCAGCCCAGCCACACACACTCCCCAATTCCCCCCCAGCCCAGCCACATTCCACAATTCCCTCCCAGGCCCCCAGAATGGCAACACAGCCCCCCGCCACATCCCACCCACAGCCTCCCAAAATGGCAACACAGCACCTTCCATCCCCCCCATACACAAACCCACCCAAAACCCATGCAGTAGTGGACCGAGGCAGTACTGCTTGACAAGGCCCAAGGCTGCAGCACTGCCAGTTCTGAGAGTTTCCAGTGCAACACCCACCACCAACATCACTTGCTGCTGCTAGCACTAGGACCCAGCGTCAGCGCTAAGACCCGAGGTCAGTGCTCAGACTTGGGTCCATGCTGAGAATCTGAAGTCAAACCCCGTGAGCAACAACAGCCCCACCCCCCATATACACGCAGGCCCACTCCCCCGACCTGAAACACAACATGGCAACCACAAAACAATCTCCCCCCTCTGCAACACAAAGCCATTTGAAAACAGAGACTTACCCCCTCACTGCTCCTGTGCCTGAAGCCAACTTTTATACTGGAGGTGTTTTGCTCACTGGTTGCAGCTGCAGCGAATGAGGTCATTAAGGCAGGTGAGCTGGGATGATTGGGAGTGAAGTTCGCTAATGACATTGCGATGAATGCAAAAAAATGAAAATTGACATTTCAGCCATTTTGGGCGGGCTGCGATCTTGCCCTTTTTTTGGAATGGGTGTGAAACTGGGCGCCATTCCCACTAGTCATAGAAACAGTCAGGTCACTCCCGATTTTATGACATTTTCCCACTGAAAAACGAGCACGATAAGGTCATAAAACTCTGCCCTGCGTATTACTGCAATACAAAATACAAAATATAGCTATATTTGAACTGATGTAAATCGCATATTTTACAGTGACTGTGAGGCTGCCTAAAGGGTTCAATAGTTTAATGTTCACATTAACTGCAAAGAATTATACAGCCACTTTTTTCAAAACTCAAAATAAGATTTCAAAGAGGAAAGACTGGTTCACGGGATTCCTCTAATGCTTAACGATCTCATCGGCTCTTTTCTAATAATATAAATTTCACTACCAGTCAGAGGCCAATTATCAGAAATCTGAGTATGTACTGAATTATGCATATCCAGAGCTCTGCTTACCCCAGAGCAAGAGCGGTATGTTATAACATGGTCTCTGTGCATGCACTATTGTTAAAGCAAGTATCAGGGTTAACAGCATGTGCAGTAGAAAGGCAGCATTATCTCTCGCTGCAGTTTCACTTAACCGCTTACTCCAATTCAGGGTCGCGGGGAGTTGGATCTACCCAGAGAGACACTGGGCGCTAGGCAGGATATGCCCAAGGCATCACAGGGCACACACTCACACACACCAGGTCGCATTATTTATCTGTTAATTATGCCTGTTGTTTCCCTTCTGAAGAGGCCAAATCCGAAACCCATCAGATTTCATGTGTGTTCTTGAGGAGCTGCAGGTATGAACTCAACTGATTCGCATTTAGACAACATAAGAAGTCTCACAACACCAGGTTAAAGTCCAACAGGTTAATTTGGAATCACGAGCCTTCAGAGCGCTGCTCCTTCATCACTCACCTGATGAAGGAGCAGCGCTCCGAAAGCTCGTGATTCCAAATTAACCTGCTGGACTTTAACCTGGTGCTGTGAGACATCTTAGTGTGCCCACCCCAGTCCAACACCGGCATCTCCACCTCATCATTTAGATAAAAGCAGGAAGTCTTGTTGCGTAGTGGTACAAGCCCTACCTCAGAGTCAGAAGTGCTGGGTTTGAGTCTCATGCCTCTGAGGATTGATGGCCATGGAAGGTGCATTCGTAACATGGTGAAACAGGTTGATTATCAACCTGCAAATCCTTTCAATATACTGATGCACTATCAATCAAGCAAAGACTAGTTTGCATGCAAGAACAAAGAGGCTTTTATTAGCAAACGACTTGGAGCACACCCATGCCGATGAACTGGTCCAGAGACTGAGGCAGGAGGTGGGGAGCAGTCACCTTTATACCTGGACCGGGGGGGGAGGAGTTCCAGGCAGGGCCGGCAGGGGCATGTCCAGGCATGTCACACACACACAGGCAATAAGCTAACAGTGGTTTACCACATTCACCCCCTGCTTTTAAAAAAGAGTCCAGCAGGGGTGAGGTGGGTGGAACGATATTTACAGAATTACAAATTTACAAATTTAGTCTCTCTGGGGGCTTGATCTGCCGCTGTGACCGCCGTAGTGCCGGTTGAGGTGTCGGTTCGGTGGCCGCGGTGTTGGTTCAGGTGCCAGGCCGTTGTTGCTCGAGTCGTCTGTAGTCCCTTCCGATTGTCGAGTGCGTGGTGGCGGCTCCTGGGGCTCAGGCGTGCTGTATACGGGGGTTGGGGTGTGGGGTTGTGGGTTGTAGTGGTCCCTGGGGCACCTGCGGGTGCCAGGTCTCGAATGGAGACCATGTCCTCCTGCCCGTCGGGGTACGCTACATAGGCGTATTGGGGGTTGGCGTGGAGGAGTTGACCCTATCGACCAGGGGGTCCGACTTACGGGTCCTCACGTACTTCCGGAGCAGGACAGGGCCTGGGGACGTCAGCCACGACGGTAGTGAGGTCCCCGAGGAGGACTTTCCGGGGAAAACAAACATTCTTTCATGAGGGGTAGCATTGGTAGCTGTGCAAAGGAGTGATCTAATCGAGTGTAGTGCATCAGGGAGGACCTCTTGCCAGCGAGTGACTGGAAGACCTTTAGATCTCAGAGCTAGTAAAACGGCCTTCCAGACTGTCGCGTTCTCCCTCTCTACCTGTCCGTTCCCCCTGGGGTAGTAGCTGGTGGTCCTACTCGAGGCTATGCCTTTGGAGAGCAGGTACTGTCGCAGCTCATCACTCATAAAGGAGGATCCCTGGTCGCTATGGATATAGCTAGGGAAACCGAACTGGGTGAAGAGGCTGTGCAGGGCCTTGACGACCGTGGCCGAGGTCATATCCGGGCAGGGAATAGTGAAAGGGAAACGTGAATATTCGTCAATGACGTTGAGGAAGTATATGTTGTGGTCAGAAGAGGGGAGGGGGCCCTTGAAGTCGACGCTTAGGCATTCGAAAGGGCGGGTGGCCTTTATGAGGTGTGCTCTGTCTGGCCGATAGAGGTGCGGCTTGCACTCTGCGCAGACCTGGCAGTGTCTGGTTATAGACCTGACTTCCTCAATGGAGTAGGGCATGTTACGGGCTTTAATGAAGTGAAAAAACCTGGTGACCCCCGGGTGGCAGAGGTCGTTGTGGAGAGTCTGCAATTGGTCTATTTGTGCGCTGGACATATTCCCCGGGACAGGGCGTCTGGGGGCTCATTGAGCTTCCCGGGCCGGTAAATGATGTCGTAATTGTAGGTGGAAAGCTCGATTCTCCACCTCAATATTTTATCATTTTTGATCTTCCCCGCTGCGTGTTATTAAACATGAATGCAACTGACCGTTGGTCCGTGAGTAGGGTGAATCGTTTACCAGCTAAGTAGTGGCGCCAGTGCCGTACAGCTTCCATTATGGCTTGGGCCTCCTTTTCGACAGAGGAGTGTCGAATTTCAGGGCCTTGGAGGGTTCGTGAAAAGAAGGCCACGGGTCTGCCCGCCTGGTTAAGGGTGGCAGCTAGGGCGAAGTCAGATGCATCACTCTCCACCTGGAATGGGATGGATTCGTCTACAGCATGCATCGTGGCCTTCGCGATGTCTGCTTTGATGCGGTCGAAGGCCAGGCGGGCCTCTGCTGTCAGGGGAAAAGAGGTGGATTTGATGAGCGGACGGGCTTTATCCGCATAATTGGGGGCCCACTGGACGTAATACGAGAAGAAGCCCAGGCATCTCCTCAGTGCTTTGAGGCTGGTGGGGAGGGGGAGTTCCAGGAGGGGACGCATGCGGTCGGGATCGGGACCGATGGCCCCGTTTTCCACAACACAACCAAGGACGGCGAGGCGGTGTGTGCGGAATACGCACTTCTCCTTATTATAGGTCAGATTTAGGAGTGTGGCGGTGTGGAGGAATTTGTGGAGGTTGGCGTCGTGGTCCTGCTGATCATGGCTGCAGATGGTGAGGTTATCCAGGTACGGGAAGGTGGCCCGCAGTCCTTTCTGGTCTACCATTCGGTCCATCTCACGCTGGAAAACCGAGACCCTGTTAGTGACGTCGAAGGGGACTCTAAGGAAGTGATAGAGGCGGCCATCCGCCTCGAAGGCAGTATATTGGCGGTCTTCTGGGCGGATAGGGAGCTGGTGGTATGCAGATTTTAAGTCGACGATGGAGAACACCCAATATTGCGCAATCTGATTAACCATGTCAGATATGCGGGGAAGGGAGTACGCGTCCAGCTGCATGTATCGGTTAATGGTCTGACTGTAGTCAATGACCATGCAATGTTTCTCCCCAGTTTTAACAACTACTACTTGGGCTCTCCAGGAGCTAGTACTGGCCTCAATGATCCCCTCCTCTAGGAGCCGTTATACTCCAGACCTGATAAAAGCCCTGTCTCTAGCACTGTACCGTCTGCTCTTGGTGGCGAAAAGCTTGCAATCGGGGGTGAGATTTTCAAACAGTGAGGGAGGGGCAACTTTAAGGGTCGAGAGGCTGCAGGTGGTGCGCGGTGGGCGATCTAAGAACTGCTGATTGCAAACGGAGAGCGGGGGAAAAGGCCCATTATACTCCATGGTGACACTCTTAAGGTGACACAGGAAATCTAGCCCCAGGAGTACGGCAGCGCAGAGTTGTGGCAGCATGAGGAGCCTGAAGCTTTTGTACACTGTGCCCCGTACAGTCAGGGTCGCTACGCAGTACCCGAGGACATCCACCGAGTGGGGCTTTGAAGCCATGGAGATCGTCTGCTTCACTGGCAGTACTGAAAGGGTGTAGCAACTCACTGCGTTAGGGTGAATAAAATTCTCCGTACTCCCACGGTCAAATAAACAGTTTGTAGTGCGACCGTTTACCTCGATGTCCATCATGGACCTGGCGAGTTGGTGAGGCCTGGATTGGTCCAGTGTAACTGAAGCCACCGTTGGATTTTGCGACGCGGCTGATGGCGTCCAAGGTGGCGGCCCGCACGGTTCACACGCGGCTGATGGCGTCCAAGATGGCGGCCCCCGCGGGTCGCACGCGGTGCGACTGGGCTTGGAGGTCGATTTCGCCCTGCATACCTTCACGTAATGGCCCTTCTTTCCACACCCGGAGCAGATCGCATCCTTCGCCGGGCAGCGTTGTCGGGGGTGCTTCCCCAGGCCGCAGAAGTAGCACTTTGGGCTTCTGGAGACAGCGGTTGGGTCATTGGTGGGACATGGCGTGGCGTAGGCCTGCAGCCCTCCCGAGTACAGAGGTGGCGGCGACCGCGGTGTCCACGATGCGCTCCCGTGGTCGGGGGTGTAGGCCTTGAGATTACGGAAGGCCACCTCTAACGAGTCGGCAATTGCCACAGTCTTTTGTTGGTCCAGCCCACCCTGTTCCAGCAGTCGTTGTCGGATATAGTTTGACCTGATACCCGTGACATAGGCATCTCTGATTAAGTCCTCAGTGTTTTGGGCGGCTGTTACGGCCTTGCAGTTGCAGGCCCTGCCAAGTGCTCCCAACGCACGCAGGAATTGATCACCCGATTCTCCTGGCTGTTGTCTGCGAGTAGCCAGAAGATGTTTGGTGTACATTTCATTAGACTGTTTGTTGTACTGGCCTTTTAAAAGTTCGATCGCATCCTTGTAAGTTTCAGCGTCTCTAATCATCGAGAATACTTGATCGCTTACCCGGGCGTGGAGCACGTGTAGCTTGTCGGTTTCGGTCCGGACGATGAGGCGGAGGCGATGAGGAAAGTTTCGAAACAGTGCAGCCAGTGATCGAAGCTGTTAGAGGCTCCTACAGCTTGAGGATCCAATTCGAGTCTATCGGGTTTTAGTATCTGCTCCATACCAAAACTTTTGCTAATAAAATTGTTGCACTATCAATCAAGCAAAGACTAGTTTGTATGCAAGAACAAATAGGCTTTTATTAGCAAAAGACTTGGAGCACACCCATGCCGATGAACTGGTCCAGAGACTGAGGCAGGGGGTGGGGAGCAGTCACCTTTATACCTGGACTAGGGGGGGAGGAGTCCCAGGCAGGGCCGGCAGGAGCATGTCCAGGCATGTCACACACACAGGCAATAAGCTAACAGTGGTTTACCACATATACCCATGGCGGGCTGTAAGAGTGGGAAAATTTCCTGGTCAACCAGAACTGTGTGGTAGTTGCAGTGCACAGCCTCCCCATGTTAAGAAACTCTCCACACGGAGGTTCAGACCTCTGGAATGTACTTTGCGTCACTCATCCTGCTCATTCAGAGTGAGGCAGTTCGAACAATTACAAGGGTGCACAATGTGATTGTTTTGGGAACCAATTCAATCCTTCAAACAGTCACGATAAAAAATCCTCTTTGGTTTGCTGCACAACTGTTGTTGAAAAGTAACCCTGAACAAGGCACTATTTTTGCTGCAATGTAAATTCTACTGAGCAACATTATCCCAGCTTCATTTTAATTGTGAGTAAAATACTAAAATAGACATGTAGGAGATCATTCATGTGAGTTTTGTTAAAAAAAATAGTTGAGTGCAGCAATGGAATTTTGTGGGCTCGTAAAAGAATTACATCTATTTCCTGTGGCATTTCTTTCATCTTCAGTAATTGAACTTTTAGGAAACATTGAACATCGCTACAAGAATGGTAACTACAAACAGAATAGCATATAGGGGAAATTCAAAAATGATCCACCAAATTACTTTTTAATACATGGAAATGTGAGTATTTTATTCACACTTCTCTGTTCCGATCCTTTGATCTTAATTTCTCCCTTTAAAAACAGCTCATTCATTATTTTATTTCAAAAGATTGTGTCGAGCGGCAGAATGTTCTGCCTCTCTAATGGCACTTGGAGGCAGGGAGGGCATTTAACTGGGCAGGGAGGGTGGAAGGTGAACATCTGTCACTTACCTGACTCCACCCTGAGTAAGTCTGGGGCGGGTCGGCCCATGGTCAACTCTCCCATCCCAACGCTAAATCAGGCCCTTGGGTGGACAATTAATGTGCACTTAAGGGCCTCACATAACACCACAGCTGGTATTAATCCAGCTGCGGGCAGGCCTTTCCCCATGTGGTGTGCATGACAAATAAACTGGCATGAAATGCTTACTGTCTCCCTGGAGTGCGGTGGGAGGGAGAGGTTGGGAGTTCCTCCTTTGAAGGCTTGTGCCTGATTGAGGGATCCATCACTGGGAAGGGGGCGGAGGGTCCATTGGGAGTCATATCCTCCCTTGCTGCAGAACCATCTCCAACCACCACACCATCACCCTTCCCCCACAAAACCCTTACCGCCGTCCTTTACCCATGATCTGCATCAATCTGTGATCTTGGGCCTCCGGTGCATGACTTTCCTGCCACCATATCCCCAGTAAAGCACTCGCTAGGTGGGACCTCCACCCCGGTGTCCTGATTCCAGGGAATGGCTGCTGCTGGCTGCTCCACCGCCTGGTTGGCTCTTGGTTGGCAGGCCTTTCCCAAAGGAGACAACACGGATCTCTCACTGGCTCTCCAGCTGGCTGGTGGGATCCTTCTTAATCCATCATTTCTGGAAGATTTTGCCTGAGAAGTGGGCCTCAAAAGCTGCAGAACCGAAGAGCAGGATTCAGTTTTCTCTTAAACAGTAAAATTTGGAGAGCAGTCACTATTGTATGTGTAAGGAAAGAAAAGTGAGGGCCAGTGACCTCAGGTTGTCATAGACATAAGAGATAGAAGCTGGAGCAGTCCATATGCTCCTGGAACCTGCTCTGCCATTCAACATGATCAAGGCTTGTCTTCAACTTCACTTTTCTTCCCGCTCCCCATATCCTTTGATTCTCTGAGAGGCCAGAATTCCATCTCAGCCATAAATATAGTCAATGATGGAGTACCCATAACCCTAAGTTTCATAACCACCTGAGTGAATAAATTTCTTTTCATCTCAGTCTGAAGTGATCAATCCCTTAATCTGAGACTGTGCCCCCATAGAATCATAGAATCTACAGTGCAGAAGGAGGCCATTTTGTACCAACAACATTCTCCTCGTGTCTGCGTGGGTTTCCTCCGGGTGCTCTGGTTTCCTCCCACAGTCCAAAGATGTGCGGGTTAGGTTGATTGGCCAGGTTAAAAAATTGCCCCTGAGAGTCCTGGGATGTGTAGGTTAGAGGGATTAGCGGGTAAAATATGTGGGGGTAGGGCCTGGGTGGGATTGTGGTCGGTGCAGACTCGATGGGCCGAATGGCCTCCTTCTGCACTGTAGGGTTTCTATGATGATTCTATGATTTCTAACAATCCCACCCAGTTCCTAACCCCGTAGCACCATATATTTACCCTCCTAATCCCGCTGACACTAAGGGCAATTTATCATGGCCAATCCGCCTAACCTGCATATCTTTGGACTGTGGGAGGAAACCGGAGCACCCGGAGGAAACCCACGCAGACAATGACCCGAGGCTGGAATTGAACCCTGGCGTGTGAGGCAGCAGTGCTAACCACTGTGCCACTGTGCCCCCATGTTCAAAATTCTCCAGCCAGAGGAAACAGTCTTTCAGTGTCTACCTTGTCAAACCTTCAGAATCTTGAATGTTTGAATGAGCTCATTTATCATTCTTCTCAACTCCTGAGAGTATAGACCCAATTTACTCAGCATCTCATCACAGAACAATTCTATCATCCCAGGAATCACTCTAGCAAGTCTGTGTTGCCCTGCACTACCTCTAAGTAGATCCTTCCCTAAATAAGGAGATAAAAACTGTGCCCCGTACTCCAAGTGTGGTCTCACCAAACACTACGATTCTTGGAAGATGTCTTCATTCAATCCAATGTGTTTGCTATCAATTTGAATCAGTTTGTAACATTCTTGCCTCTGAATCAGCAAGTTGTTGGACTTGAGATCTGCTCCAAAACGTCAACAGACAACCATCACTAAAACCAAATCTCATAATTTATCCTTTGGCTGCTTTTTTGGACATTGCTGTACAACAATGTTGCTGAGCTTACTATATCACAACAGTGACCACACTTTGAAAGAGTATTTTGTTGACTGGGAAATGTTTTGGGTCTGTGGCCACGAAAATGCAGCATAATTGCAAATTATTTTCTTCTCAATCTCAGCTGGTGCTCTGGTGAGATACTAGAAATATGCATTGATAGGATATGCAGGTTCCAGCTGGCTTAAAGGATCCCATGTCATTAGTTGATGTAGGGCAAAGAATTCTCCCAGCATTAGGAGCAACATTCCTACCTGAACTATCACCACCAGAAGTCAAGCTGAAAGTCTATTCATTTTGTCTGCAGTCTCCAGGATTTTGCATCACAGGCTCCTGTGTCTGCTAACATAGCAGACGTTTTACGAGATAGTTTATTCATTGGTTGTCAAAATCTTTGGGACATCTTGGAGATGTGGCAAAGGTTATTATTTTCTAACCGCAGACAAACACTACAGAAGCCCGAGAGCCTGCTCCCTTCACCTGCCCATGTTCTTTCACCAAGGCCAGAAAAATAACTTAATTCAGCAGACGTTTCTCCTGCAGGTTATAGTGGCTGGATTTTCGATCCCTAGAGAAGTTGGGCCTGGATATAAAATTAGAAATCCGAGCAGCATACTGGCTCTCTGATGTAGTCCCGTCTCCCATTGATTTTTGAACAGGCATCAGGGCCTTGTTGCTGGCAAGCCGCCTGAATGTAGCAGCTCAGCACTAGCCTGGAATAAGGCAATTAACAGTCACTTAAAGATCTGTAAGCTCTGTTATCAGACCAGTGACTATGTCACTGAGTAGGAGGTGCCAGCCTAGCACAGAGGCAATCGCAGAGCTGTTAGTGAATTAAAGAGAAATGGCTCAGAGAGCTGTTCAGGCAAAGGAAAGTTGACCAATTATTACGCAAAGGTAGTATAGAAGTTTTGTTTTTGTTTAGATTGCTGGGGAAGTAGTTACAGTTTGATATCAAGGTTAAAAATCTGTGGTAGCGTGCCCCTTTAAGGGGCGGGCCCCCATGGGTCATGTGACCCAGTCAGGCAATCGAGCTGCAGCATGCAGTTCCAGGGACAGAGCGCGGTGGGGTTTCCTTAGTTGTTCGGGGTCTGGAGTCATGGAGTACTGTAGCCTTTTCATCACGCTCTGTGAATAGTTCTTTATCTCAATAAACTGTTTATTCGTTAATCTACCTGATGGTCGCCTGTCCTTAAAGATACTACAAAACCCATTCAATGGCTTCAACTGACTCAGTGTGAATGGCTGTGACACCACCATGAATGGAAGTTTATGACAGAAGTTCAGTACGTAAGCAATGCCCCCGGTCACAATTGGAACTGTTCCTCATGTTCTTCTTATGGAGCAAGTGGTCACATTTTCCTTGGCTAATCCTGAAGTGCTTGAAGCTTGTCAAGATTTTCTGTGGGAGGTTGAAACCCTGGACTTCTCTACCCGGGTCAGTTACGAGGTTGTGATTGGTGATCTGTCAGTTAAGCTGGAGGTGTGCCATCAAGAGGTGGGACTGTCATTAGTTTGTAGGGTTTGGAGGGTGTTCCAGTCAGGGCCACTGAATTTCAGATGAACTAAAGCACAAAGGACAGAGAAAAGTATAGCACAGGAATAGGCCCTTCTGCACTCCAAGCTTGTGCCGATCATGAAAAACCTCTAAAAAAAGTGGAATCGGCTGACGTCGGTGGTGGTGGAGGCAAACTCGTTGGGGTCTTTTAAGAGACTTCTGGATGAGTACATGGGATTTAATGGGATTGAGGGCTATAGATAGGCCTAGAGGTGGGGATGTGATCGGCGCAACTTGTGGGCCGAAGGGCCTGTTTGTGCTGTGGCTTTCTATGTTCTATGTTCTATGTTCTATAAAAACCCTCTGCCCTTACTCTGTGTGCAGTTTCGGTGCTCTTATCTGAGGAAGGATGTCCTTGCTATAGAGGGAGTACAGCGAAGGTTTATCAGGCCGATTCCTGGGATGGTAGGTCTGTCATATGAGGAGAGACTAAGTTGGTTAGGATTATATTCACTGGAATTTAGAAGAGTGAGAGGGGATCTCATAGAAACTTATAAAATTCTAATAGAGTTAGACAGGGTAGATTCAGAAAGAATATTCCCAATGGTGAAGGAGTCCAGAACTAGAGGTCATAGTTTGAGGATAAGGGGTAAACCTTTTAGGACTGAGGTGAGGAGAAATTTCTTCACTCAGAGGGTGGTGAATGTGTGGAATTCACTACCATAGAATGTGGTTGAGGCCAAAACATTGTCTGATTTCAAGAAGAAATTGGATATAGCTCTTGGGGCGAAAGGGATCAAGGGATATGTGGGGAAGGAGGGTCAGGATATTGAATTTGATGATCAGCCATGGTCAAAATGAATGGCAGAGCAGGCTCGAAGGGCTGAATGGCCTACTCCTGCTTCTGGTTTCTATGTTTTTATGTTTCTACTGAGTCTCTATCCCTCTATTCCCTCCCTATTCGTGTACCCATCCAGGTGCCTCTTCAATGTTACTAATGTGCCTGCTTCCACTACCTCCTCTGGCAGCGTGTTCCAGGCACCCACCTTTCTCTGCATTAAAAACGTCCCCCGTACATCTCCCTTAAACTTTCCCCCTCTCACCATGAACCCGTGTCTCCTTGTAATTGACATTTTCACCCTGGGAGAAAGCCTCTGACTATCCACCCTGTCTATGCCTCTCATAATTTTGCAGACCTCTATCAGGTCCCCCTCAGTCTCCGTCTTTCCAGTAAAAACAATCCTAGTTCATTCAACCTCTCCTCATCCTCGAGATGAAGCAACATCCTGGTGAACCTTCTTTGCACTTTCTCCAAAGATTCCACGTCCTTCTGGTAGTGTGGTGATCAGAACTGCACGCAATACTCCAAATGCGGCCTAACCAAGCTTTTATATAACTGCAACATGATTTTCCAACTCTTGTACTCAATGCCCCGGCCAAAGCATGTTATATGCCTTCTTAATCGCCTTGGCCACCTGTGTTGCCACTTTTAGGGAACTGTGGACCTGCATGCCCAGATCCCTCTGTATGTTAACATTCCGAAGGGTCCTGCCATTTACAGTATAATTCACACCTAAATTCGATCCTCCAGAATGCATCACCTCGCACTTGTCTGGATTAAACTCCATATGAGTGCGTGCATGTTTTTTTTGAAGTCCTGTGTCAGTGCGTGTGAGTGCGTGCGTGTTTTTTTGAGGTCATGTGTCAGTGTGTGCATGTTTTTTTGAGGTCCTGTGTTTCGATGGCAGTCAGCCAGTGGTATTCTTTGAGGAGGATTTTTTTTCTGTGGCAATCAGGAGGTTTAACATGTGCTAGCACAGGAAACCACTCGAGCTGCATTAGTCTCGATGTCCCAGAAATAATACTCATGACTTCCTGGACCACTCAAGTTCCTTGATGAAGGATGCCTAATAAGATGGTGGAAAACAGCAGGAAAGATTGACTTCACGCTCTTGCGTATTGAGGTATTCTTTTAGGCACTGGAACACTTGAGAATTGCTTCTGGGTGCAAGGGAGGACAAATATGGAGATGAGGCTGAGCTACTCAGGTATGGGGATGAATAATGATCAGGAGGAACTGCTCACCTAGTAAGTGCAGACCTATGGCGCTAAAGCAGGCAGGGGTGTCAGACGGCTCCTCCTCCACTGTCCCTATTGGGCATCCAACGTGCTCCCTGGTTGCTAATTGGTCTTCTTCTTTGAAATCATATTGCTCGTGACGTGAGGTTAGGGTCTAGAATTGCTCCCTTCCAATACCAGATCCAAAATTCTGCCCGTGGTGTATAGTATAAACTAAAGCAGTGCCTTAACAATCTTAGCAAAATGTCATCTACTCCCTCTTGTGGTAAAATCTTTAATTTCACATAAAAACATAGGACAGGATCTTGAGCCCAGACTCTCCTTGTGGGGGAATGGTTGTGTGGGCTCAAAATGCGGAAAGTTTGAAAGAAACGTGAATCTCGCCAGTGAGATCGCATTTTCCTATCTTGGGCTAACCTCACCGGGGTAGTGATGTGAAACACGCCAAGGAAGGATGGGAAGCTAATTTGAATTCATCAGCTTCTCATTAGCGAGCACTCATTCCAGATATTGAGGCCGCATTAAATATTCAGCTGGCATGGGTGTGACATCACACTGGTACCATTTACAACAGGTCTACATAAGCATGAACCTGGCACCTTCACTTCCGAGGGGGATATCGGAAGTGAGTGCTCAGGTGGCCATTTCTTCTCAGGCAGTGCAACCTAAAGGAGCACCAGGGAGAACAGTAGGGACAAAGAGAAGTGCAGCTCAGGACCAGGGTGAAGATCACTGTAGCCATCCGGGGGAGTTGGGAGTGTGGGTGAGTACCTCAGAGACCTTACCATCCCTTCATATCAGGTCACCCCTTGTTCTAAGGGGATGTGCTGGCTGTTAAGCAGGCATCATTTCCCAGTTCCTCCAGGCTGGGTTAGTGTTCAAACAATTGCTGAGTGGGTGCCCTTCCTTGTTGGGAGCTGCAAGCTGGGTGGGAGGGCCACAATAGAGGGGCAGTACTAGGGGCGACTTTGAGATATGGGGTCCTGCCTTGTGAGAGGCCAGGGCAACACGGGGGACATCTGTGGCATCGCCCAGTCTGCCACTCACAAATGTATTAGGGAGGTGACAGATGCCCTTTATGCCTGGTCTGATATGTTTATCAACTTTGACCAGCAGCAGGCCAGCCAGGATGCCAGGGCCATAGGATTCACTCACCTAGCAGGGATGCCCCATGTGCAAGCTCTAATAGACTGCACTCACATGGCTCTTAAGTCACATTGACTGCATATGGTGCCATTCAGGAACAGAAAGGGATTCCAATCCCTCAACGTCCAACTTGTCTGCGACCACACAATGCACCTCATGCAAGTGTGTGCCTGTTTCTTGAACGTCCATGACAGTTCCATCTTGTGCCACTCATAAATTCCAGCTGTCTTTGAGGGAGAGCGACGGTTGCAGGGACAAGGGGTAACCCACTTAGGAAGTGGCTGATGATGCTAGTGCGGAGGCCACAAACACCAGCGGTGACTCGATACAATGTGGCTCACGCTTCAACGCGCGTGTTGATGGAGCTGGCGATCGGACTGTTGAAGATGCAGTTCCAGTGCCTGGACCAGTCAGGGGTGCCTTACAATGCAGGCCGCTGAGGGTCTCCCACATGCTTGGGGTCTACTGTGCTCTCCACAATGTAGTGCTGCAGAGCGGAGACAACCTAGACCTGGAGGAGATGGATGAGCGCCAGATCTCCTCGGGTGAGGAGGATGTTGAGGGTGGGCCTGAAGATGCTGAGGAGGAGGAAGAATGCTGGGCAGTGGACAGGGCCAGAATGAGCCGACGAGCAAGGGATGCCCTGATTACGTGTTGTTTTGGGGACGAGCAGGAGTAGCAGGTGGTGAGGCCTCCCACAATGGGTATAATGGTGTTGGTGCCAGCATTATCTAATCGTTAGATTGCATGTTTTCAAGGGCAGGAGACTGTAGCCATTGGCCTAAGTCTGTGGGAGAATGATGAGGCTCTGAGTGAATGGAGTGATTTATTATTTGTAACTATATACAGTGGTAACTTCTCTATACTTGAGTCCATTTTCACCCATGGCAAATAGGTGCCTATCATTTCTTACTCTTCCTCACACTCTCACTAGAGTCATAGAGTCAAAGAGGTTTACAACATGGAAACAGGCCCTTTGGCCCAACTTGTCCATGCCGCCCAGTTTTAACCATTAACTAGTCCCAATTGCTCGTGTTTGGCCCATATCCCTCTACACCAATCTTATCCATGTAATTGTCTCAATGCTTTTTAAAAGACAAAATTGTACCCGTCTCTACTACTACCTCTGGCAGCTCATTCCTCACACTCACCACCCTCTGTGTGAAAAAGCTACCCCTCTGGATCGTTTTTTATCTCTCCCCTCTCACCTTAAAAATATGCCCTTTAGTTTTAGACTCCCCTACCTTTGGGAAATGATGTAGACTATCTACCTTATCGATGCCCCTCATTATTTTATAGATCTCCATAAGATCACCCCTAAGCCTCTACGCCCCAGGGAGAAAAGTCCCAATCTATCCAGCTTCTCCTTATAATTCAAGAAATCAAGTCCTGGTAGCCTCTTAGTAAATCTTTTCTGCACTCTTTCTAGCTTAATAACATCCTTTCTATAATAGGATGACCAGAACTGTGCACAGTATTCCAAGTGTGGCCTTACCAATGTCTTGTACAACTTCAACAAGACGTCCCAACTCCTGTATTCAATGTTCTGCCCAATGAAACCAAGCATGACAAATGCTTTCTTCACCACCCTGTCCGTCTATGACTCCACTTTCAAGGAGCTATGAACCTGTACCTCTAGATCTCTTTGTTCTACAACTCTCCCCAGCGCCCTACCATTAACTGAATACGTCCTGCCCGGGTTTAATTTACCAAAATGCGTCACCTCACATTTATCTAAATTAAACTGCATCTGCCATTCATCAGCCCACTACTAGGTACTTCCCCAGGATCCACAGCTCAGGTTGAGAAGGCCTGTTCACTTCCACGCCCTGTTGACTGAGATAACCTTGGTGAGTGCCCTCTAGGGAGCCTGGACCTTGAGGGCCCTGGCCTGCTTTCAGGCAGCATGGTATTACATTGCTGCTCCTATCGATGTGTGGGGCTGGAGGAGTGCCACTTAAAGGAAGGCTGGACACAGATGGGCTGGACCCCCCACGGTCTCCTGGGTGGAGGACCCCGGATTGTGATCCAAATTATCCTCATCCCTTCGATCTCTTGATGGGCCCAGTGGTTCTCCATGGGATAGAGGGGCAGCTGGAGTGAGATCTAGAGGCCCTGCTGGCCTCTGGATACCCACTAATGCCTGCACCATGCATTTGAAGCCCTGTACCATGGAGTTCATGGCCTCAGGCATGGAAGTCATGAGCTGAACCATGGAGCGGATATCCCTTGTCATGGAGTGCATGTCCAACACCAAAACCGCCACTGGGAATGCCACCCTCACAATGTTGGCCTCATTTGCCTGGCGTGAAAGCACCATCTCCTCGGACAAAAGATGATGGGACACCTGCAGTCAGCTTTCAGTCCGAGGTGGGATGCTGGCATTCCTTCCTGATATCCGTGACTCTGCCTTTGTAGTTCCATCAACTCTGGAAAGACCAGACTCAGGGTCACATCACCTGCCAGGACTCAGTAGAGTCCTGGCTCCTGCATCCCTCCATGTGCCAGGTCCTTGGGACATCTCTGCCTCTGCTCACTGTGGATCTTCAACTGTGAGATGCTCACCAGTGAGTGACCCAGAAGCCTGCTTACTTAGTGAACCCACACTGAGTTGTTGTTTATGTTTTAAAGTTCAAAGTTTATTTATTTATTAGGGTCACAAGTAGGCTTACATAAACACTGCAATAAAGTTCCTGTGAAAATCCCCCAGTTGCCACACTCCAGCACCTGTTTCGGTACACTGAGGGGGAATTTAGCATAGCCAATGCACCTTAGGAACATGTCTTTTGGACTGTGGGAGGAAACCGGAGCACCCAGAAGAAACCCACCGGGGAGAACGTGCAGAATCTGCACAGAGCTGGGAATTGAACCCAGGTTCCTGGTACTGTGAGGCAGCAGTGCCAACCACTGTGCCACCGTGCCACCCTTATCTGTGAGTATCTGTGTTGGTGCCGAATGTGGGTGACAGCTATGACACCTCTTCCATGGTTGGGTCTGATGTGGGAGAATGATCTAGACTGCTCTGCTGCTTTGCCTGCAAGAGAAGGGAGATGGCATTAGTGCCTTACACGGGATAAAGGAGGGAGCATTGATTACTCAGTTGAGACTTGGAGAATGACTATGTGTTTTGAGGATTCTCACTTTTGTCCTCTGCTCCCACTTCACCAGCAGCACAGGCGTGCTCTTCCTCCTCTCCGGCCAGCTCGAGTGCTCTCTCCTCAAATGATGTGAGGGTTCTGAGTGCTGGCATTACTCCAAGTGGGCGTGCTTTCTCATGCTTGTTGTGGTTGATTTTGTCCTGCAAAGACACAGACAGGATGAGTGTAGGTGGGAGTCTTGACATTTAAGATGATGATGAGGTGTGGCAGGCATGGACCTTGAGTGTGAGCTGGAGTGTGAGGAGCATGGCAGCAAGTAGGGGGAAACATGGTGATTAGGGGGGTGGGAGAGTAGGGTCTCATTCCAGATGTTGGCAAAGCCCAATGTGGCTGGGTAGAGATGAAGTGTGAGCTGCGAGGGGTGTGTGAGGGGGCCCATTAAAAGACTGCATGAAGCTCACTTACCCTGGCTGAGCGAAGAAGATCTTCCACCTTCCCGTGACACTGCTGTCCCGTCTTCTTCTGCTTTGACCTGGTACTCATCAGGGCTGTCACTGCATCCCGGGTGGGAGTGGTGATCTTGGTGGAAGACCTTCTTCTGGATCGGGGGTAGAGTCCATCCCGTCTGTTGCAATTCATCCAGCATTCTGCTCAGGGCTCCCTCCAAGAATTGAGGTGTGGGCTGCCTGGCAGCCGTCCCTTGCAGTAGCTGTGGAACAAGTGCTGGGGAGCCGTTTATATGGAGCTTCCCAGTGATTGCCACGATTAAGTTGACTGGGGCGGGTGAATCATAGGGAGGTCGCTGCGGGAGCGGCATGATTCTCGTGGCCATAAAAACCTTTGATCAATCAGGATCAAGATTCAGTCAGAAATTATGCCGGACGCATTGGCGGGTTCACTCAATTCTTCACGCTGGAACTGACACATTGCCAAATTCTGGTAAGATTGCCCCCATAGTAATACATTTGTAATATTAAACTTCAGATTCAAAGGAATGACAGTGATTATTAGACAAGATATTGATGTACTGAACAATTTCATGTGATTTTTTTCAAAAGATAAATCATAACTGCTAATTTTGAAATATTGCTTAGTCATAAGGTTTCTGATTAAAAAGCAGTATCTTGCATTGAACCATCTACTTACTGCAGCACAGAAGGAGGCCATTTGGCCTATTGTGTCTGTGCCGACCCTCCTAAGGAGCAATCCACCTAGTCCCATTCCCTTACCTTTTCCCCATCGTCCTGCAATTATTTCTTTTTCAGATAATGATTCAATTCCCTTTTGAACATGCATCTATCACACTCCCAGGCAATGCATTGCAGATTGTAACCACTTGCTGCATGAAAAAAGGTTTTCCTCATGTTGCCATTGCTTCTTTTGCCAATTATCTTAAATCTGTGCCCTGTGGTTCTTGATCCATCCACCAATAGGAACAGTTTTGCTCTATCTACTCTGTGCAGTCCTCTCTTGATTTTGACTATCTCAATCAAATCTCCCTGCCTCCTCTTTCCAAGGAGATCAGTCCCAACTTCTCCAATCTTTCCACGTAACTGAAGTTGCTCATCCCCAGAAGCCTTCTCATGAATCTTTTCTGCACTGTTTCTAGTACCTTCACATCATTCCTGAAGTGTGGTGACCAGAACTAGATGCAACAGTCTAGTTTTACAGCACTCCCTTGCATTTGTTTTCTGTGCCTCTATTGATGAAGTCCAGGATGCCAAATGCTTTACTAAGTGCACCCTTAACCTGTCCTGCCACTTTCAATGAGTTATCCACATCTACACCCAGGTCCCTCTGCCCCTGCACCCCCTTTAGATTTATACCTTTTATTTCAAATCTCACTCCTGCCAAAACGAATCGCTTCATATTCCTGTGCATTAAATTTCACCTACCGTATCTCTGTCCATTTCAGAAATCTGTCCATGTCCTTTTGACACTGTTCTCTTCATGCTGCACAATGCTTCCAAGTTGTGAATCACCTGCAAATTTTGAACTTGTGCCCTGTACAGCAAAGCTTATGTATCAGGGGCCCTAACATCCCCCACAATAAATCTTCCTCCAGTCTGAAAAAAACAATTAACAACTATTCTTTGTTTCCTGTTACTCAGTCAATCTTGTATCCATCTGGCTACTGTCAATTTTATTCCTTGAGTTCTAATTTTGCTCACAAGTCTGTTGTGCGTCACTTTATCAAATCCACATCCCCCGTCATTACCCTCATCGACCCTCTCTGTTACCCCATCAAATATAACTCAGGCTAGTCAGTTAAAGACCATTTGCCTGATTGAGTTGTTACATCACAAAAGAACAAATATTTTGTTCCCTCTCTTTTTATATTGATGAGTAGAAGGGCCAAAAAATGGAAAACACTATCTTACCTCATGACAACAGAAAAGAAGGTATGGTCAAATATGTTTTGTCACAGAGTTAACATTAGTTCAGTAAAATGTTTTAAATGAATAAATTCTTAAACTGTGAAATAAAGAATTGTTTCTGATGAACTACAAAAGAGATGTATCAATGAACACCATTAATGCTATTCTTTCAGTTTGACAAACGGCCTGGAGCTGTTTACATCATCTTACACATCATTTTAACTGAGGTCAAACACTGAGAAAAGAATCAGTCACTATACATTTCACTCTCTCTGAGGGAAAAACAGTTTGGCAGACAATAGGGACTGAAAGCATTTTTACATTGCTGCTCGTTTAGTTTAGGTATTGGGGGACTTGTGTTAGAATGTAACCGGTGAAACATTGTATCTGTTGTAATGTGACCAATGGTAACAGACTGTAAGGGTCAGCTGGCCAGGTAAACCATGTAACCAAAGACAGAATGATGTGATGATCAGCTGACCAGCTGACTCAGTATAAATAAGAACCTGTTGGGCATTGTTAAATTGCTTGGAATGGCCCAGGGTGAGGCCTCAAGTTTGGAGTAATGCAGTTTTTTTATTAAACCTTTTCTTTGATTTATAAGTTGGAGTAAGTTTTATTATATTTTTATTGTCTACACTGGAAGAGTTCCTTCTGGATCAACAGCCTGTCCCTGTATGTTAGCAATTATGCTGCTAAAACCAGTATTCTTATCCTCTAGGAGGATACCACACAAATAATTGAATCTGTGATTATGGTGTAGAGATATAGGAACTGTTTTGAGCTGTGTAAATGTGAGTCTCACTCATACAAAGTCATTGTTCTTCAACACTGTAAACAAATGCTCAATTTAAAATTACCTCGAGAGACTGAGGCTGGCTTTCTAACTCTCAAGGCAGCACAGGTCATTTCTGATTTATGTTTCTTTGGCTGACAGTCAGAAGTGGCAGAGGACAGATACTGTGACTATACAGTAAATATTCCAGCTTGCTGCTCTCTCCTCACATCTGACAAAATCAAAGGATGAAAGATTGAGTGGGTTTTGACTTGATTCAGTCCAAGTGAACTACCCAGCACTCAAAAATAACTATTATAACACATGATGTTTTTTGTATTCATTTCTTTTCTTTCTTATGATAACTTCAATAAAAATTGATTTTCTATTGTTAATTTGCTTTAGGAGGGTCCATTTCCTCTGCCCTTTCCCACTTTTGAATGCTAAAATTAGAATCCATGACATGGAGGCAATATATTCCCACAAAATACCTCATAGTTTTAGGGTGAGAAAACAAACAACATTCTATGCACTGCAATTACTCTGGGATATTAAGATCAATTGAAATAATCTAGATTTCAGGATTTTCTAAATTTTCAAATTCTTTGTGACACCGTTTGTCCATAACAAGCTTGCACCTAAATGACTGTCAAAATGATGCGTCCAAAGAAGCGATGGTTGACCAGGAGTGCCTGACATTGCACTCTGAATTTGATTGAATGTCAGGTGCATTTTACCCTCTGTGTATGTCGGTTGCTTCGATCATTGAATCTCCTGGTGCAGTCAACTTTTCTGAATACATTTTACCTCTATGCCAGTGGGTGAGTTTTGAATTAGTTAATATCTTAGAAAGCCTTGAGCCTTGAATACTATCAATAGGATTTTGTAACTACTCCATTTCTGTCATTTGCAACTGTGACCCTATGTGTGTGTTTGGAGTGGGTAGCAATTGCTAACTCGCAGACAATATTTTTAAGGTAGAGGTGACTAGCTTCTTGCCAGGGAAGGAAATCAGAGGTTACTGGGGTGTGGCATAAATTTTAGTGATACTTTATGGTCACTGGTTGTTTGTATGTGAAGGGGAGGATGAAGACTCGAGGGACAATATACCTTCATTTCTAAATGGTGTGGATGGAATAAGGTTTTTACTTCAAACACAGGCTCTAGTTATAATCCTAGCGACCTTGATTCCATTTACATCATAGAAAAGGATACATTCTTTCAGTCAGGAGCTAAACTCAAAAGCAGTTCTGATCACAAGTAACACTGCAACAAAGAATCCTGTCACCTGCATCACTGGAGCTGTTGGGCAACAAAGAGCAGCACAAATGCCCACAATCACCTGCCTCCTTTGTGGGGGTGGGGAAGATGGGTTAGGGTTAGCAGGAGGAATATTTAAACTCAGGAAGATCTTCCTCCAGCGCTTACCAAGTTTAAATTCCCCCATTCGGAGTTATCATGGCAGTAATGATGAGAAATACTACATATGATCGTCCTGTCATTTCTGTGCACCTACTTATATCTGGGTGGGTATATTCAATATCCGACATGACTGCCGGCATTAAATCCCCGAGATCAGTGGGGGGGCTGGTGGAACGATTTTTTTCATCTCCTGCCACTTCCCCCTCAGCTGAAAAATCAGCACAAGTGAAGAATAAAAACCCTTCGCTGTGCCTGGAATTTTAGGTGGAAAGTTTGAATCATAATTCACTTAGATGGTTAACTTCACACTTTCAAGACATAAGTATTAATAAAGATTTTCTGTTCTTTTTAAGTCTTCTTACCTTAAGAGTCACATTTTTGTCTTGCAAAATCACTGCCTCACTTTTCATTCATTCTTGGGATGTGGACATTACTGGCTGAGCCAGCATTTATTGCCCATTCCCTAATTGTGCTTGAGAAGGTGGTGAGTTGCCTCTTAAATTGATGCATTCCATGCCTTCTATGTGCACCCACAGTGCTGTTAGGGAGAGAGTTCCAGGATTTTGACCCAGTGACAGTGAAGGAATGGCGATATATATTTTCAATCAAGATGGTGTGTGGCTTGGAGGAGGACTTGCAGGTGGTGGTGCTCCCATGTGTCTGCTGCCCTTGTTGTGGGTTAGGAAGGTGCTGAGGAGCCTTGATGAGTTCCTGTTGTGCATCTTGTAGATGGTACACAGTGCTGCCAGTGTGCATCGATGGTGAAAGGAGATAATGGCCGGGATTCTCCTGAAAATCTAAGTTCCCAACGTGCGGGAGGATGGGAGTAATTCGCACCGGTTTTCTTAGCGTACTTACTGGAGTGAATCTCTGACACTCTGAGCACTGCAGAGCGCCTCAGCAGGATTCACTCTGGTTAGTGGTGGATCTATTCCCACCCGGGACGCCGGCAGTATAGTGCTGAGCGGGCCACTGAACATGGACTGATCTGTCAGAGCAGAGGAGAGATTGGCGCCTGTGCAGTGGCCCCTCCCAATCTCTGGCCTTCCCAATCGCTGGCCAGTCCTGCAACTCCCCATTGCTGACCTTCTGATCAACAGATTCCTTTTTTAAAGAAAGAATATCAAAGGAGATAAATAAAAGCACCAATGTTTTGGGCAGCAGAACATGCCTGCAACTACATTAACAAGTTCATAATCAAAATGAGAATCCTGGGTTGAAAATAGACTTGCAGGAAAATAAAGATGCGAACGGTAGTATCGGTTCACCTGGTTTGCTGGTCTCTCCGACCTCCCCGGACCAGACCCTATGTCTCCCCATGCCCCTAGGCCAGCACCAATCTCCCCGACAGCCACCCCCCCACCACCACCAACAGTCCCTAACTCCCCCCGCCACCCAACAATCCTGATTACCAGCCCCAGTGTTCCCCATCTCCCCCACCCCCAGCCAGCCCGCCCCCCCCCGACTGAAGCCCTGACCCCCCTCCCCCAACACACCCCGATGGCCAGCTACCAAAGCCATCACTCCCTCCCTCCCCCACCGATCCTTTTGCAGAGTGGCAGCGGCTCCCCCTGCCATCAACCGCACCTCCAATAAACCCTGCCCCCAGTAGGCCCCACCTCCTCTGGTCCCATCCCCTTGGCACTGCCCAGTGGGCAGTGCCAAGATGCTCAGTAGGCAGTGCCAGTTTGCTCCTAGGGCAGTATCATGGCACCAGGCTCATACTGCCCAAGAGGCAACCCCCTTACCTCCAACCTCCTGGGGTGCGTCAATGGCCTCTGTTCCCTCCAGCGGGGTCAGACGCCTGTTCCCCGTTAGTGGGGAGCAGTCGTAAATACTGCAGGTGGGAACCACTCCCGACCAGGGGGAAGATGCTAGCGGGCCTGGAGAATACCATCCCGGGCCCGCTAATCATATGGAAATCATATGGTGCTAACCCCAATGATAATCAGCTCTGCACTGATTTCCAGAGTGGAGCTGATGACGCTAAAATACTTAGATTGGGAGATGCGTGGAGGCCGTGGTGCCGAGCATGAATCCCAGGAAATGGCCACCACTGATGTCTCCCGGCCTGCTGCACTGCTTTGCTGGTCTCCCGGACCTCCCCAGACCAGACCCTATGTCTCCCCCTGCCCCCCGGCCAACTGGGAGAATTGCCCCCTATGTTTGTGGAATGGATGCCAATTAAATGGGTTGTTTTGTCCTGGATGGTGTTGAGTTTCTCGAATGTTTTTATAGCTGCCCTCATTCAGGAAAGTGGGTAATATTCCATCACACTCTTGACTTGTGCCTTGTAGATGGTGGACATACTTTGGGGAGTCAAAAGGTGAGTTACTCACCGCAGGATTCCTGGCCTTTACTTGCTAGCCGCAGCCTTTATATGGTGAATCCAATACAGTTTCTGGTCAATGGTAACTACCAGGATGTTGATAGTGGGAGAATTCAGTGGAGGAATGCCATCGAATGTCAAGGGGCGATGGTTAGATTCTCTCTTGTTGGAGATGGTCATTGTCTAAAAAAGAGCTTTCCACCCAAGCCCTTCCCTCTGCACTAACCCCATAACCATGTGCATTTACCATGGTCAATCCACCTAACCTACACATCCTTGGAGACAAAGGGGCAATTTAGTGTGGCCAATCCACCTAACTTGCACATCTTTGGACAGTGGGAGGAAGCCAGAGCAGCCAGAGGAAACCCACGCAGACACGGGGAGAACAAGCAAACTCCATACAGACAGTGACCCAAAGTTTTGGTTTTGGGAAAATTAATGGGATTGAAGGTGGATAAATCTCCAGGGCCTGATAATCTTCATCCGAGAGTATTTAACGAAGTGACCCCAGTAACAGTAGAATAATTGGTGGCCATTTTCCAAACTTCTTTGGACTCTGGAATGGTTCCTACAGATTGGAGGGTAGCTAATGTAAGGCCACTATTCAAAAAGGGAGGTAGAGAGAAAACAGAGAACTATTGGCCAGTGAGTTTAACAGCAATACTGGGGAATTTGCTAGAGTCTTTTATCAAGGATTTCATAACAGAGCATTTGGAAAGCAGTGGTATAATCAGACAAAGTCAGCGTGGATTTATGAAAGAAAAATCATGCTGGACAAATCTACTGGAACTCTTTGAGAATGTAGCTAGTAGAGTTTACCAGGGAGAACTGGTGGATGTGGTTTTTTCAGACTTTCATAAGGCTTTTGACAAGGTCTCACATTATCATGAAAAGTGAAAGTGTATGAGATTGCGGGTGGTGTCTTGAGATGGATAGAAAGCTGATAGAAGATAGTAAGCAAAGAGTTGGAATAAATGGGTCTTTTTCCAATTGGCGGTGACTAATGGGGTACCACAGGCATCTGTGCTGGGACCTCAATTGTTCACATTATATATTAATAATTTGGACAAGGAAGGTAAATGTATTATCTCCAAATTTGCAGATGATACAAAGTTGAGTATGAGTATGAGCTGTGAGGAGGATGCAGAGATGCTTTAGCTGAGTCAGAGGGCATATCCATGCAGTATAACGTGGATAAATGTGAGGCTATCCACTCGGTAGGAAAAATAGAAAGGTGGTTCATTATTTGAATGGGTGTGAATTGAGAGAGATGGATACTCAGTGAGACCTAGATGTACTCATGCATCCGTCACTGAAAGTAAGCACGCAGATACAGCAGGCAGCAATGAAGGCAAATGTATATTGGCCTTCATAGCGAGATGATTTGAGTATAGAAATAGAAATGTTTTACTCCAATTGTATAGGGCATTGGTGAGGCCACACGTGGAGTATTGTGTGCAATTTTGGTGTCCTTATTTGAGGAAGGATGTTCTTGCTACAAAGGGAGTGCAGTGAAGGTTTACCAGGCCGATTCCTGGGATGGCAGGTCTGTCATATGAGGAGAGACTTAGTCAGTTAGGATTATATTCATTGGAGTTCAGAAGAGTGAGAGGAGATCTCATGGAAAGTTATAAAATTCTAATAGGATTAAACAGGGTAGATTCAGAAAGAATATTCCCGATGGTGGGGGGTGTCCAGAACTCGGGGGTCATAGTTTGAGGAGAAGGGGTAAACCTTTTAGAACTAAGCTGGGGAGAAATTTCTTCACCCAGAGGGTGTTGAATCTGTGGAATTCACTGCCAGAAAGTAGTTGAGGCCAAAACGTTGTGTGATTTCAAGAAGGAATTAGATAAAGCTCTTGGGGTTAAAGGGGTCAAGGGATATGGGGGGAAGGTAGGATTAGGGTATTGAATATGATGACCAGCCATGATATTAAATGGCAGAGCAGGCTCGAAGGAGCAAATGGCTTATCCTGCTTCTGTTTCCTATTTTTTCTATGGAAGGCTGGAATCGAACCCGGGTCCCTGGCGCTGTGAGGCAGCAGTGCCACCATGCTTCATGTTAGTCTAAGCACCAGTACCAGTATCACTGCAATTACTAACTGCTAGGATTGCTTACTGATCTGCAGTTTATTTATTTCAGTAGATGCCTGAAGTTTATTAATTCTAACTTATCCCTCATCATATTCTGGCATGACAATGGACAATTTTGTTTGCCAAGCTATTTCAAAAATCAACTTTGGCAATTACATCATCTTACTGTGAACAAATATTTCCCACATGTCTTGAAATTCTCCAATATTACAATGAATAGAGAGCTTTTTCAAGGATGTGATAAACGCTCCAATGTCCTCCCTCACTGAGCAACTGATTTGTGGATTCACAGCAACAGCTTTCTGCAATTTCCAAAGGTTTGGGTTTGTGATGCTGTTCAAGCTTAATTAAAATGTCCAACAGCAGCATAACTTCTGGCCTTTCTGGGGTGAGCAAGTTCTGGAGAGTCTCACATATCTTTGGGTCTGTTTCAGTCAAAAATATTGCTCTTCTTCATTCCCACACTGCTTGGTATACAGCTGCATTATCTGGATCATTAAGGATAGTATTAGTGTTGGAAAAGACATCGCTAGCCACTCCGCAAACTTACTGAAAGATTCTCAGTGACAGCTGTACTCCCCGGCTACACTGATAATTCCACTGATACGTTGACATTTATTCAGATTAGTACCTACTAATCTGTCCCTCTTCTCAACTGCATAAGGTAAGATATTATCATATCCTATCCACGTCCTTTGCAAGAACTCCTATAGTCTCTATTTCAACTTTAACCCAACTTCATCCATTAGAATTATTGGAATCCCTAATATCATTCCTGAGGCTTTTCCTCGGGCTCCTCCAAAATTGTTCTCAATCCAAAGCCTAGGCAGCTGTTGAAATTGACAACTTGATATATTTGGATGTCTCTTCCCACCAATCAAATATTTTAATTGTACATTACTAATCCAAGATGGAACCATTCCTTGGTTAGCTTGTTTAAGATTCTCCCAAAGCTGTTCTATCATCCAATTATCATAAATCCTACAGAGTCCTGTTCTGTTGTCTACCATCATCTGTTACTTTCCCTTTAATGATTTGATTTATTGTCTTAGCATGTCCCACTAATATTGTAACCATATAGTCATCAGCTTGATTTTCAATTAACTCACCTTTAGTGTTCAATTCGTCATTAGCATGTATGTTACTTAAAACTTGTTTGACCTTTTGTCGTTAAAATTCTAAATTTATTATGCAAATTGGCTAGATCAAGTCTATTAATGGTAGATATGCCCGCATCATAGGCTGTCGCTAAGTCATTGAACAATTCCCTTTTTTGCCGATTATTCAATTGTAAACTTACTTTCCCTTAACTATTCCCTGTCTCTTGCTTTAACAACTTCTGAGTCAAATGAAAATACAGATCCCTAATTTGAGAAAGGCACCATTTTGAATCCAAATTATATCCAACACTATAGATATTAATTCATGATGGACATTATCATGTAGAATTTTACCAGTTTCCTTCATAACAAACACATTTTGTGGTCCTGACAAGTATCCACTAGGTGTAGGCATTGTTGTAAAAGCTATACTAGGTTTAGGAGTGGTAGTTTTAGGTTTTCTCTTTATGTTATAAAGAACACAATAATCAACTTCTTTAGGTGAGCCCCTACAAATATCTTTATCTTCATCATAAGGAATATCTCAAATTACCTGTTTAAAACCACACCTCCCATCTTGAGGAATATAGGTTGCACATAGAATCATGAAATTTAAATGATATGGATCCATCAAGATATAACGACTCTAATCTAGGTTAGGCTGGACTTGAACCATGTCACAATAGGGTCTATTGCACCATCTAAGAAAAGAATCTCCCATAAATTGATATTCACACCCAAACATTATCAACGTATCAAATTCAACCCATAAATGTCCATTTTCACAATATCCTACGCTTTGTGGAGTAAACCATAGATTTCGTATTTGGTTTTCAGTATGTTCATCTCAAAACATCACTTCCCACGATAATGCATTGAACACCAAACCAAGAAAAATGACATTCATGAAGAACTCCATCTTCAATGGCTCTGTAATAGAATCAAGATAATAACTGCTCTTATGTTCAGTTTACAATCAGTTCCTTATTTGGACTACATTAATTTCCAGAAATGGTTGATATACAACTTTTAGCAGTTTATGGAGATAGTAATGATTAGGATGACAACATCCCTGATGATGCTGTAAGATTTCATTAAAAGATTAAACCTTAGAAGATCAACAGCGAGAATAAATACACCCCTTGTTGTAATTCACAGAGATCCATTAATCGCAGAGATTCGGAAGACAAACCAAACTTTCAAGTTACATCAAACAATAAAAATATTGAGAAGGCATCGTTAAGTTATGCCCAGCAATAAAAGTATTGATAAAGTGTTGAAACCAATACTTCACGTATGTGTGACGATGATGGCTACCAATCTAAAACCAGTAAAAATGAAAATCAGTTGTCGGGCATCAGAAACAATTAATCCTGAGCACCGTGATGAACAGGAATCATTTCATCATTTAAATTTGCCCAATAACCTGCTCAACAACTTGCCCAACCTTATCATTCTCCACTAGATTTCCCTCGTCCTCAATTTCTACAATCTGAACTCCTGTTGTCTCATCCCTCGGACTCATCTCAGATTCCAACAAAATGATCTTGTCTATCTTGTACCCAACCTCGTTTCACTGATCCCTGTGACTGGATTGACGAAACATCTGACCAGCTACCTGACCAATCGTCTGATTGATCATCTGTCAGACTATCTAACTGATCATCTCTCTGCAGAGTTTGTGTTGATGAAGAATCGAATGGAAAAGAACCAGACCATAAAGGAAAAGAATGAGTAGATGGATCACACACTTCCAACATCACATGATAGTGATGATTATACTGAGCATCATGTGCTTTCATTTGATTTACATGATACCATCCAGTCTTTCCAGAATCCATTTACACCTTATGTACAGATGGACTTCTTTTACCTACAATGGGATGGGATCCAGAATATCTAGGAGACAAGAATGTACCTGGTTGTTAAATTTGGAGCATAATCTGTTGTCTCACCTTATATACAATTATCAGATTCACTTTACCATCAAAATAAGCCTCAATCTGCTTCCTTCTATGTCCCATTTTAACAGCGGTTGACATCTGGGCAGCTTGAACAATTGCTGTACATGACTCTGATGACTGAGTCTCTTATGATTAAGGACAATAATTTCAGGTTCAGAAAAGTTCAATCCTAAAATAATTTCAATTCCCCTCATGGGACTTCCAGCCATTGAAACATGTGAAGTAAATCCAGTTGAATTTGAGACCGTATTTTGCACTAACATCAGAACAAAAGGGAATACTATGTTCCATGTGGAATTATTTTGTTGTACAGTTTTCTGAATCAGGGTTTTTAAAGTTCGATTGATCCTTTTTACTATCTGACTTGATCGAGGATGATAGGCAATATGGAACTTGTGGTTGATCCTAAATAAGCTCATAACATTCAGCATTATTTGAACAGTAAAATGAGTATCTTGACCTGATTCGATACCGCATGGGAGTCCCCATCTAGTAAACACTTGTTGGAACCAAGACATTGGCTGTCACTTTAGCTGTATTACCTCGGGTAAGGAATGCTTCAACCCATTTACTGAAAGTGTCAATTATTGCTCGGATATCTCTGTAATCCTCCTTGACATGGTGGTAAAGGACCACATAATCTGCAAATTAATCCATGGTCCTTCAACTGGTCATGTATGCCTCAATTCCCCTTTACTTGTGTACCTATCAGAGTTATTTTGAGCACTTACCAAACAATTTTCCACATAATGCTTTACATCTTCATCTACACTAGGCCACCAACATAGCCCTATAATCTATTGATAGTTGTTTCTGCTCCCTAATGACTCTGAACATCATGACTTAGATAAATTTGATTACAATCTTGGGTTGGTATTACATACCATCCATTTTTATGAATGAGACCACCCTGGAGTTGTAATTTATCATTTCCATTTGTCGTAAGAATCAGGATACGCTCCATCCTGTAACTGAAGATATATGATGATATAACCTTAATAATCCCATGTTCCCAGCATGGAATATGGACAGTGCAGTGGCACAGTGGTTAGTGCTGCTGCCTCACAGTGCCAGGGACCTGGGTTTGGTTCCCGGCTTGGGTCACTGTCTGTGTGGAGTTTGCATGTTCTCCCCGTGTCTGCGTGGGTTTCCTCCGGGTGCTCTGGTTTCCTCCCACAGTCCAAAAGACGTGCTGTTTAAGTGTATTGGCCATTCTAAATTCTCCCTCAGTGTACCTGAACAGGTGCTGGAGTGTGGCGACTGGGAGATTTTCACAGCAACTTCATAAGCTGAACTTGGGCAGTTTGTAAAATATATTTCAGCAAAGGTGCAGATGGTAAAGGTTTTCCATCTGCTGAAACAAAAGCTCTCGCTTTCTGCAATGGCAGGAAGTCAGTTAAACTATTGCAGACATACATGCTGTTGGAATATATATATCTGTTGGTGGTGACACTTATCAGGGTGACTAATCACATAAGCCACAGCTGCCAACTTAGCTGCTTGAGCACTCATTCCACTGGGTAATTTTAGAGCTCACTCAACGAGAGATATACCTCGGTGATCCTCTACATATATTCTGCATCCTGTCTTTCTATTCTCCACCATCGAGGATCCAACAACAAAAATATTCAAAGACCATTTTGTGGCTTCCGTCTGTACAGGTATGTGAATCGTGGACAGCACAGTGGTTGGCACTGCTTCCTCACAGCTTCAGGGGCCCAGGTTCGATTCCCGGCTTGGGTCACTGTCTGTGTGGAGTCTGCACGTTCTCCCTGTGTCTGCATGGGTTTCCTCCGGGTGCTCCGGTTTCCTGCCAGAGTCTGAATTGCATACTGGTTAGCTGCAATGCCCAAGCTAAATTCTCCCTCAGTGTATCCGAACAGGCACTGGAGTGTGGCAACTAGGGGATTTTCACAATACTTCATTGCAATGTTAAAGCCTACTTGTGACACTAATAAATAAACTTAAAAATTATGTCAGATATATATCCAGATTGAGAAGACTTTAAGGGCCCTATTTTACCATTTTGATTCTAAGTGCTGGGCGGACTTGAAACTATGAGTGTTTCAGATCGGACTTTTAGACCCGTTCTCAGGCACTCCCATACATACTCTGCCTGCAAAAATATCAGTGAGTCCGAATCATGCTGCACAAGTCTGTGGGCAGGGCTAAACGCGCTGGAAACCTTGCAGCCCCGATTGGCGCCTCCAACTGCGAATGCGCAAAAAAAAGATAGAATGCTGCTCCCCTGACACATCCCTCCTGGGCCAGATAATGCCTCCCTCTGGCCCCCACAGACATTGCCCCACACCCCACAACATTACTGACCTCCTTATCCTCACTCACCTCCGCCAACCAGACTGATTGCGGCCCCTCCCCTCTTCCCACCCACCGATCTCAGGCAGAGTGGCAGCGGATCCCCCTTCCCTCCACTGATCACAGGCAGAGTGGCAGCGGCTAGCTTCCCCTCTACCGATCTCAGGCAAAGTGGCAGCGGACCCCCTTCTCTCCCCCCTTCCCCCCCGCCCCTCCACTAATTTCAGGCAGAGTGGCAGTGGACCCACCTTCCCCCCCCATTGATCTCAAACAGAGAGCCATCGGATGCTTGACACTTACCTCCTCACTAACTGGAGTGCCCGAATCGGATTTATATGGAGCATGTCTGTTTTGCGCCGATTCTCGATGGGTGAACGTGCTGGTAAAGGGGGAAGTGCCGGTAAAATTGGGTGTACAACCCATTAAGTCAATTTGAATGCATGCAAATTTGACACTCATGAGGCTCACCACTGTAATCTAGATTGTCAGCCTAGAAAGTGGGAAATTTAATCCATTTAACTGCTACATCTCGACCCTGAAGCATTAAAATCCAACGTGCTATGTGAATTTGACTGAGTGTACCATCATTAATTCATCCATCTAACAACAACTGAATGGGAGTATGTTCTGTTAGTATTGTTAAAGGATTAAGCCCAATTATATAGGAAAAATGCTGCACTGTCCAGAAAATTGCAAGAAGATGTCTCTTACACATTGTAAGTCCTTGCTCTATTGGGGTCAGAAGCTTTGCAAGCATAAGCCATCGGTCCAAGTCTCCCATGGTGTTCCTGCAGAAGCACCTCTGAAATATTTTAGTCAGCTGCAGTGACCTCCAATGCAAAAGTGAGTTCTGGGTCTGGCACTTGCAGTGCTGGAGCCCTGGCTAATGCCTGTTTTAATTCCGAAACAGCCTGTGTGTGCTGCTTGGTCCACTGCCATGGAATATCTTCTTCAAAGGTCTGAGGTCACGAACCAACTGACTCAAGAACAGTTTCTTCCTTGCTGCCTTCAGACTTTTGAATGGACCTACCTTGCATTAAGTTGACCTTTCTCAACACCCCAGCTATGACTGTAACATTACACTCTGCACCCTCTCCTTTCCTTCTCTATGTACGGTATGCTTTGTCTGTATAGTGTGCAAGAAACAATACTTTTCACTGTATGCTAATATATGTGACAATAATAAATCAAATCAAAAGATCTGATAATGGGGAGGCTTCAGTAGCAAAACCATCAATATGAATTCTGCAATACCCCACTAATCTTAAAAAAGATCAAAACAAATTCACATCTTTTGGAAAGGGCAACTGCACAATTGATTCAATGCACTTCTGTCCCATTTCCTACTTCCCATGGGTTACCACAGTTCCCAAAGATACCACCTGAGATTTTATCATTTGCACATCCTTAGGATTTATTTATAATGAAGTGAGGAGGGTTAATCATTTGTCCAATAACAGAAGATGTTCCTCTCTAGTATTAGTTTGGATAAGGAGATTTTCTACATATTGGATTAAATGGTCAGATCATGAAAAACTTTAACCTTTTATCCAAACTTCTATCTAAGATTGATGGAGAGTTGGGGAACCCATGATGTAAACAAGTCCATGTATATTGCTGATCTTCAAACATAAAAGCAAATTTATACTGACATTGCTGATTTAAAGGAATAGACCAGAACCCATTACTAATATCTAGGACAGTAAAATATCTCGCTTGTGGAGCCTGTTTCAGCATTGTCTGAGGGCGAGTTGCAACTGTTGGTGCTGTTAATGGAATAATTTTATTGAACTATCCTTAATCAATTGCCAGTTTCCAAGAACCATCTAGTGTCCCTCTACCCATGAGGCCACATATGGAGGCAGGAAACCCCTAGGGTTAACATCCTCCCTCACTTCTTCCTCTACCTCCTTCATTTCTCCACACTGGACCAGAATTTGGACCTTTTACAGGAAACATTTTCCATTCTTATTCATTCTACCCTTATCTACCTCTTGAATATCCCTCTCCCAAGCTCAAACATTCACCTTAATACCCATGCCTTAGTATGTCTGACACTTGAGGGATCAAAGTTCTCACACGCCTTCTCTCTCCCTTCTGAAGCGTGCGCTACTAGGGTTCTTGTCCAATTAGAAAAGTCATGCCAATGCAATCTTGTACGTTGCATCACCCCAAAATCATGAGTAAAACCAGTCCACAAACGACCAGCATATGCAGTTGGATGCTCTCCTTTCCACTGTCTATACTTATTTTAAACCTTCTACTAGATCCCCTCTGTTATAACCCACCGTGATTAACATAGCTTCTTTCATGTCTTCCCCGTATTACCTCCCCGTATGTTCTGGGGAGCAGGTAAAGCAGAATTAATTGAAGGCCTCGAACATATTACATTAATTTTACCTCTTCGGTTTAATGAGCCAATGTAAAAGCCTTTGTTGACAGGTATCCTAAAAAAAAATATGGGGGTCAGCAGAAGGCTCAAAAATGGGGATCTTTTTAGCTAACTGTGCTACCATAAGCAGAGTTGTGTAGGTGACTGCATGCGGGTCATCTTCAACTTCCTTGCAACTAGTAGTCACAGGACTCATCAGGGCAGGGGCAGGTCTTGGGAGTGCTGAGGAATTTGATGCCTCCAGAAAGGGAGGTGTGGGTACCCAGTCATCACCATGTGCGACATACCAATGGGCGTCCTCTTCTAGCCCCACTCAATCCACTCTACAATCACTGTCTCCCTCAGACTCAACTGTTCCATATACAGATAGCATTCCTTTTTGTATCGACAGCTAGGATTTTAATCTATCAATCTCCCACTGGCACTTTGAATGATGGACCCCAGGGATTCTATTTTCTCTGCTAAGTCGATGCAAAACTTTAACTTTAGCCTGCAAATTTGTGCACTTTTTATTCAGCTTGGTCATAGCCCTTTTGGCCGCATCATGGTCATTGTTTGCATGCTGTGCTTCCTGATAAGCTTTCTCACATTGGCTGGAATTTTACCGCCCCACTCGCCACGGGAATTGGAGCGAGCGAGGGTCGGACAATGGGAATGTCCATTGACCTTGGGCGGGATTTTATGGTTTCGGGATGAGCAAGGCCGTAAAATCGCGCTCATTGTGTTTGAAACTGGCCCATGTGCAACAAATTTATCTGACTATTTTGTTACTGTTCGAACTTCTCGTTCTCCTGTCTCACATTTTCTAACTCATCTTTTAGCCAATAGAGTTATTCGTAAGCAACTCCCAAATGTTTATACAAGGTGCATGTAAGTCACATAGCCTCACCAAATATGGAATAAGGCCATAATCATCGGCTTCGGTCTGACAGAAACCCGTCTAAATGATAATCCTTATTTGGTCAACACAACAAGTGTCAGGCCACATCTCCCAGGACAAGTCATGACTTGTTTCGGCCTTATCTGACTTGCATCAGTGTTTAATTCAACTTGATCAAAATTCCCAGAATGCTTTATTGTAGCTCTTAACCATTCCCGCTGTTGTTGTTGCCATTGGCCATCTGGCCACACAGTCATTATCAAAGGTTAGTTCACCCACATGTACAGTACATGTTTCTCGAAACTGGATTTTTAAACCTATTTGTCATAGAAGGTAACTCACGACATTAGCTGGGAGTTTCTCCAAACCAAGCTAGAGTATTTGCAATTCCATTTTTGCTGCCATATTTGTCACACCTTTGCAGACAAAATCACTCATGTGGCCAACTCATGTGGCCAATTGGTAACAGAGAACCAGTTCAGTCCAGTTTTGTCTATGGCCATAAGAGGGTGCTATTGCCATTAGTAATTCTTGCAGTTTTGCTCCAGTCATAATTTCTTACTGGACTGGCAACCTAATCATGTTTCTTTGGTATTGCTGATGATTGATTCTGCAAGGATCAAGAGGGTACCCTCACCAAATCAATTGCTCTCGAGGGGTTTGAATTGCATTGGATACAGGGTCAAGTAAAGGGGCAGCCTAAGTGGCCCTCAGGTGAGTCACAAAATGGAACAGGGAAGTGGTGGGGGAGGGCAGTGCATTACCACTTATGGGTCATAGATAGAGAAAGGTCTAAATAATTACAAAATGATTCATGTGCATGAGAAAACCATGTGGTTTAAATGTGTCCTGTGACTGTAACAGGACACATGTTACAGGCATTTGATCAACTAACTAAAGCTGCAGGAGCAAAGCTAAGACTAGAACCAAATCTCTGCTTTGAAATCGCACTGGAGTAATTCATACAAAAGCATCTACCTTTAATTTTATTTGGTCACAATCTGTTTGAATGATGACTTGTTTGATTTGAACTAACAACATGCTCCCTTTCAGTTTGTTTATTACAATGATAGTGACATCTTCATTGAATCATTCAGAAACTCTCACGCTGGAATTCTACCGCTCCGCCCACCACGGAATCGGAACGGGCGAGGGGCGGACAATGGAAATGTCCGTTGTCTTTGGGTGGGATTTTCCGGTCTTGCTGGAGCGAGACCATATAATGTCTCTAAGCAGAATGAAAAAGTATTACAATTACAATCATTGTGAGAGCGAATTCCGAGTGGTTACAAGAAACAGGAGTCCTGTATTATTGTCTTACAACATGATCCAAAGCAGCTGTCATTATTTATAATTTGTTACATATTTAAACTTACAGGGATTTCATGCAAGTTATAATGACATTATATAATAGGAATGGATGTAAACCAGCTGTATTGCACAAGTGTTAACTGAAAGTAAAGACGGTTGTTTGATCATAACCATGTCTAAGATTATTTGACAGGAACAAGAGAGTTCCTGAACAAAAATATTTCCTGCTTTAATTAATAGAATATGTTTTAACGCTCAACTTAATATTTATCTTAAACTGTTAACCTATTATTCAAATAGTTTAATCCCTGAAAGAGAATCTGCTGTCGTCATGGATTTTATTACTGCTTTTACCAGCTAATAAACTTCATTCTGAAAAAAACCCTGTTGAGGTTTCCTGCGGGGTTCTATAAATGGAAGATATTAGCTGAGACTTCTAATATGAGAGACATGCATCAGGACCATGCAGAGATCACTCAAGTGTATCATCCCTTATAATGACAATTCATAGTCTCACTTCAAAAGAATCTATAACTACTTTTGGCTGTCAATCAAATTGTGAAATGTCAATCACCCTACTGTGATAATAAATGGTTGTGAAATCAGTCATGCAGTGTCATCCAATGATGGAAACAGACAGAGTGAAATAGCAAACAATTTCTTTTAATACTCCAGGCATTTTTTCTAATACTTAAAGGGCAGAACCTGTAAATGTCTTGAGAACTCCCTTTGATATGTGCTTTTGACAGGTCCTTTTGGCATTTTTGATAGTTTATTTTGAAAGGTCTGTTGATGGTTCCAATGACTTTGATGGTTAATATGTTGATACACTTTTATGCACACCCATGCCTAATTTTAATAATTCGGAAGGATACTTGACCTCCACCAAAGGGGTACCTTATCTTTCTAAACGAGTTTCCTGGTTATCCAAAGGAATCCACAAAGTTCAGGCCTGCTCTCAGCAGGTCTACTCTGTATACTTCAGGTTTCACACCCCTGCTGGCCTACCAAAGCCCAACTGCACTGGAGGCAGTTGATGAGTTAAATGGTCAGCTTATTTAAGGATTCAAAAGGCTGGAATGCTCATTTTATGCATATGTGAGACAGTTGCATGGGTTATGGAATTCACACAGCAGTGACACCTGATGTTCAGTGACCATTTTGTGGACATCGTGATCTTTTTAAACCAATATTTTGAACTGCTTTCCTGTTCACTGTCCACATTGAATGTGGTCTGTGGTTCAAATTATAAATGTGCCTTGCATAACACTGCTCAATGTGCACACCCCATCACTCATCCAACAGCACTCCCGGGCACTCATGATGGATGGATAAATACAATACTTTGTAGTATTTCTGGTGTTGCTGAAAACACATTGGGGTTAGAAATTAGATTCAAGATAAATTTATTTGCTGCTTATTTATTCATAGAATCCCATCGACCCATTGAGTCTGTACCAACCACAATCCCACCTAGGGCCTATTCCGGTAACCCCACACATTTACCCTGCTAATCCCCCTGACATTAGGGTCAATTTTAGCATGGCCAATCAACCTAACCCTCACATCTTTGGACTGTGGGAGGAAACGGGAGCACCCGGAGGAAACCCACGCAGATATGGGGAGAAAGTGCAAACTCCACACAGGCAGTGACCCAAAGCTGAAATTGAACCTGGGTCCCTGGCACTGTGAGGCAGCAGTGCGAACCACTGTGCTACTGTGCCGCCCATGAGATGTGGGCATCACTGACTGGGCCAGCATTTATTGCTTATCCCTGAGTGCATTTAAGAGCTAACCACATTGCTGCAGATCTGGATTCACATGTAGGCCAGACCAGGTAAGGACAGCAGATTTCCTTCCCTAAAGGACATGAGTGAACCGGATGGGTCTTTACGACAATTGACAATGGTTTCATGGTCATCATTAGAATTTTAATTCTAGATATTTTTGATTGAATTCAAATTTCGCCATCTGCCATGGCAGGATTCGAACTTGGGTCCCCAGAACATTACCCTGGATCTCTGTTCCAGTGACAATACCACTACACCACTGCCTCTCCTACTAGTGAGAATTAGGGTGGTGAGTTAAGTGGGAAATCACAAATTTTAAGCTAGAGTTAATGAAATATTGAATAATGACATGAAATAATTCTGAAGTAATTATTTAAATTTTGGATGAATGATAGGAAATGCTGGAAA